>NC_084990.1:14266168-14572449 GCF_963691925.1 Scomber scombrus
ATTTGTGTTAAATGCTAGTGTTAACGACGCTAGCCTGAAGTGTTAGCTGAGCTAGCGCCTCTCAACAACGTTAGCTTGAGCTTCGTAAGCTAAAGTAAGCAGTGCCTCCATGCAATATGTCAGTCTACTGGGTTAATTAATTGTACAAGCTGCTGTTAGTTTGGTATGTTTTACGATAAGTAACGTGTTTTACATGACATCTCAATGTAACGCTAGCTGGATAGCACGCCTGCAGTCTAAACCCATCTGGTCTAACGACATGAAATGAACCGAAGTGTTAGTAAAACGGTAGTAAATACTAATGGTACACCGGCCTGCTGCTTGCTGACTACACAGTGACCATCCCGGTGCATAGATACCTTCAGGGTCTGTTCAACAAGGCTAGTCAGTGACACACTGGCATGACACCATAGCATGTGTTAGCTGTTGTGCATTCACTCCTGAAGTGTGTTTCTGTATGCAGCCATGTCCCATGTTTTGATCTTAATAGGATCTTTAAAAAAAAAAGGTCACAAATAAAGTGAGTGTAGATAAGATGGTCTTGAAAGTAGAACAAATTGTATCATAGGTACTTGTTGCAGAGGAAGTCTTCGTAGTCATTTCATGTCAGCTCTGAAGACATCATACAGAGAGATATATATAAGCTTTTATTGTGCCTGGCTTCAAGTTATTTTCTGTTATCTTTCAGTAATTAATAACACATCAGATGCTGACAGAGCTGTTCTCAGTTCAAGTGGACAATGTCTAACTGTTGAATGTTTTAAGTGGTTCAAGCCAAGACTCTAAACTAGACTATAAATCGAATTGAGGCAGGGCTACTTTATTTATTAAGCTTTTCCGTTTCTGTTAAAGTGAAATAGAAACTTAAATCATCAACCTAAACCATGTAGGTATTGAGAGTGATCATGTGGGCTGCTATTTACAAGCCCTTGTGAGATGTGTTTTGGTTGGCATCTTGCATTATATTGACTTTGATACCTATAAGCCAATAGACATAGGTAACAGTAAAATATGTCAACAGTAAAGTCACATATCATAAAATCCTCTCTCTTTTAGACTGATATGTTTCACAGGTCCTCTCTAGTGTGTTTCACTATGATCCCTGAATGGATTGCCCAAACATTTTGGTGATACCGTAAATACACTGCAGCTATGTAAAAATCTTGAATACCTATCTCTGTTGTATGACGTTCTGCACCACACACCTACAGGTGCAACTACGTCACAAGTGTTGACAGGACCACACCTCGTAGTGTGAGTCAAAGTAAGAGAGTATGTGTCTGTGGCATACCTTTTGAGTTATGAGTTACTTTTGGTAAGATACAAACCTGCAAGTCACAAGAGGAAATATCAAGCTTGTTGCCAGGATTGTCAAGGTTTTTCCTGGTTCAACACAAGACCAATATTGTACCTAATAACCAGGAAGCCATAACATTTAAATATTACAGGCCTATTCTGTTGATGAACATGCAGTAATTCCAGGCTGTTCTGTTTTCAGAAAAACAGTCACACAATTTATGAAAACCCAAACAGTTTATCAGTCATTCCTCCCACTTAGAATTCTTCTCAAGGTGTTTTTTTCTCCGTCTCTCTGACAGATTTGAAGCGGAGAGGGACCATGGAGCAACCTGGTCCTGCCTCAGATGCGCACATGATGGAAGGCTCTCAGGTTGAATCTGTGTCAGAGGGATCGCCCCCGGTGAATCAGCTCCAAAACAGCACGTCTAATGTAGAACAGGAGGAACAAATCTCTGACAGCAGCACAGATGAAGCAGAGAAGTGCAGTCAGGCAAGGGATGAAATGCAATTTGACAGCGGATTAATCGAGAATACGTCAGATGTTCAGATGAACACAAAGACAGAGCTAGACACTCAAACACAAAGTCAAGAACAGGTAGGAGGGAGTGAGCTGGCTGTTGATAACAGTTGTGATAGCAGTACAGTTTCTACTGAAGATGGAAAACCTCCTTTTAGTCTTTCAAACGAAGCTGGTGGTGCTTTGGTAGCCCCGGTCACCACTGTAGCTGATGTGGTAGAAAGCTCTCCCTCTGTTCTTGAAGGAACAATAGAAACCTTATTAACTTTTGATGAAGTGAAGGATTCTCACGCCACCACTCCAAACAGCAATGAGCAGCCATCGGTCTTGGTTACAAATTGTTCCACAGAGCCCTCTCATGCTGATGACAGTGGATTAGTTAAGAGTCCGTCATCCTACTCCGTCCAAAGCGCTTCCAAAAACTCACCCACCGACTCTACAACCACCTCCGGGATTTCTAATGGGCCCTCTACTCCCAGTTCGGACACTGTCAGCTCCTCGCTTGCTTCCAGCCCTCAAACCAGTGCCAACACCTCAGCCCCCTCACATTCCTCGTCAAGCCCATACGACACAGACTGCAGCCGAAAGCTTATTTCCCAGATCCAGCGCTCCCTGTCACAGGAGTCACTGCTGGACGAGCTGGAGTCTGAGCTGCTGGCGTGTCAGCTGCCTGAGGGTGAAAGCGAAGGCGAGAGGAAAGGGAGCCCACCTGTCAATGGACTCCCCGCAGACCAGGAGGGCTGCATGGTGGTCTTCGAGAAGTGTGTCCAATACAAGTATGCACAACAGGAAAAAGCTATTCAGAGGTAAATGACATTTTCATGAAAAGAATTGCTGGACTAATTATGGTGCCAGTTTTTTGATTATAGATCATTAGATATATGTTCTGCTGAGAGTAGTTAATGATGTAGTAGACCACCTTCTGCACATTTGTACAGCACTTAGCTTCCACTCTAATGGGTCAGTTTAGTAAGAGATTAACCTACTTGCTAATAGCTATTGTTTTTTTCTTTCACTTTACTTGTATTTAATCTGTCTTGATTAAGCTGGCTCAGGAGAAAATTAGTTTTTAAGCCCTTTTTACTGTAATGAAACAAGACATTTTTGGATTGCGCAGAGAGCCTGCGTATTTTCCCAGCTAGCTCTATATTTTGGCCTCGATAACAATAGCCCAAATTCTTAAGTACTTTGTATGGACTTGACCTGATTTGGTATTGTGTGTGTGTGTGTGTGTGTGTGTGTGTGTGTGTGTGTGTGTGTGTGTGTGTGTGTGTGTGTGTGTGTGTGTGTGTGTGTGTGTGTGTGTGTGTGTGTGTGTGTGTGTGTGTGTGTGTGTGTGTGTGTGTGTGTGTGTGTGTGTGTGTGTGTGTGTGTGTGTGTGTAGGTTGCTCGAGGAGAACAAAAAACACCAGGAGCTGATACTGGGTATCTGTTCAGAAAAAGACACCATGAGGGAAGAGCTGAAAAAGAGGGCAGAGACAGAAAAGCAGCACATGGCCACCGTTAAAAAGGTTGGTGTCATTCTCTCATGGCCTCTCCATGCTCACGTAGTTAATTATCATACAGAATTGACTGGTTAATAATGCCATCTGTGTTCCTTGATCTGAAACGTGTGTCATCTTATCTGATGAACTATGTTCGTCATTACAGCAGCGTGTCTGCAAGCTATTTTTAATAGATTTTTAAAAACAATGGAAGACTATCAACCTTATATTTCCCATCGAAAAGGAACCGCTCCCATGCAGTGTTTTGTCTGACTTCCCGTCCCCCCTGGACATCGACTTCTGCTAATTGTGATCAAAAGCAGCTGTGTTTTGTAATGTTTTTTCATTTTTGCTGTATAATGTTCGGTTGTTGGTGACTGTCACATATTAATGAAAGGAGAGACACAATATCCTCAAACGTTGATGCAAACGCTGATCACTTATTAGATTATTGCTCTTGGCCATGGCTAAATCAGCTTTTCATACTATTATCTGTGATTGACCTGAATACGTGGATGACTGCTTGTAGTTGTTTGTTTTTTTCTTTTGGTTGAGTACTGGCATTCAAAAATGTCTGTTAATACAATATCTGCAACTGAAATACAGAACAATTGCTTTTACAACAATTATTGCATAAGTACTAGGATGGGTTATCATTCAAAGTTGATATTACCATTTAGAGAAAAAAAAAGATGGAGAGCAAAAAAGGTTGTGAACCAATTATATCTTCATTAAGAGTTATAGTGTGGCCTCTGCTGGCTGTTGTACAATTAGAGGACAATCCAGGGGACAATCCAGGGGACAAAGTGTTTAGCAGCACCGATCACAGTGACACTACAATTCAATTAAATCTGAAGGCTAGCTCTGTATAGCTGGTAATTAAAGAAGTCAAACAAAGCAGGCTGGTGGGAGGAAGAAAAGGACACTGAGTCCTGATTAGCGGCATTCAATGGACCACATGTGCATCAAAGGCTGTATGCTTTTGTGTGAATTATGTCCATTTTTAAGCTCTGTGTGTGTGTGTGTGTGTGTGTAGGTGTGTGTGTCCTATCGTTTTGATTTACAGTGCTTACGTCTAGCTAGCACTGAAAACACAAGTACTGCTCTATTCATTGGGCTGGGTAAAGCATTACTGTTGCCATAGGAGGAACAGAAATTGATTCATGCTGTTGAGGTAGTGGCGTTTGTTTAAGCGTTGTGCAAGCACTGGATGAGTGTAGGAGGGATTTTATGGCATACACCCAATGTATGCTTGTAAGCCTTTTTTCCCAGCCTTTAGATTTGGATTGGTAATTAAATGTTTGTTATTCATATCCATGCTACATTTTACAGAAAATGTATACAGGTATAGTTTCAGTTTTTCAGGCAGAAAGGTAAATGAGGACCTTTTTCTGCTATGTAATTATTTCAAGGTTACTTTGACACAAGCAAGTATTTGATTTCAAACAGAACAATGTCAAACTGCCCTCCTCTTCCTCTCCTATCAATTTATTATGCCATCTACGTTATGTGTCAAGTGTCATCCTGTGTAGCAGGTTAGCCCAGATGTGGTGCAGGCATAGGTGTTGCCCAACAAGTCTCTCACCCTGTTTGTTTTTTTGTTCTATTTTGTATTGTGTATGTGCAGTTGGAGGGCAGGGTGGAGGAGCTGCTGAAAGAGCTGAGGGAGTCTCGGGACAAACTAATTCATCAGGATCAGGCAGCTAAGGCTGCCCTCCAGCAGATGCAGAAGGAGATGACCTACCGCCTTGAACAGGTATAACTGGAACCCAGATACTCTGTGACTCCTTGATAAGCTGGTCACATAATACCTGTGCTACTGTTTGCCCCTATTTTGCATGTCTGACTAGTTTCCAATTTAAAGGTGCTACTGTACGTCTGTTTTGCTGACATAAAGCTAAAGAGATAAAAAATGTAAAAAAATATGTACAAAATACCAATTGAAATCTTTCTTTGCCCTACATGTCTTCACAGTCATCTGTGTAAAAAGATGAAATAACAGCCAGGGTTACTTGATAGAGGCTAAGGTGAAAATGAGAAAGGGGCTTAACCAAATGCACATGTACTCAACTTTTTAGGGATAGTTCAGTGTTTTGACCAACATTGGTATGAGTTGGTAGTGTTCAGAGCTCAGGCTACAGCTCCTGTGGTCAGCAATACACCTATGAGTCAGCAGCTTGACAGAGAGAGAAATGACGAAAACATTTAAAACCACAACACAGCACTCGTCTCTCAAAGCAAACAACATAAATTAATTATATTTGTTACACATATATAGGAAAGTAGATTTCTGTCGGAAATACTGTAAAGACGATGCATTCTTTTGAGCCTGTGATATGTCTGTCTACAGTATGTGTAGAGTGAGTTTAAACCTATACATTAATATCACTGCTAGTGAGTTGCTCAATCCACCTTGCATGAAAAAAATTCTGTACTACTTACCCAACACGCTCATTAAATCACTATGTTACTACCTACAGCAAGAATAATGGATACTCAGAAGTGACTCAGTATTTTTGCCACACACTGTATCTCACATATCATCCCAACGTTTGGACAAAACTAGCAGCAGAGCGGTCAAGGTCTTTGCACACAAAACTCTTGTTATTGCAGATTTAATCACTTGTTAAGCGAATAGTTGAGGCAAGCATATTTTTCATCCAGTAGTTTGCACACCTGGTTGAAAATGTGTAGGGCACTTTTGCTCTTGACAGTTTTGTCACACTTCACAATTTTTAATTTCACTGTTCAGTGAGCAATACGAGATAGATTTTGCACTCCAGTCAGCTCATCCCTTCTATCAGTCCGAGCTCGCATTAAGATGGTGACCCAGTCCTAATCAGCTGGCACCCCAAAAGCGTGGTCATATTATGGAATAGAAGTTTTGTGCGATTTCACTGATAATTTCTTCCCCTTTTTAACTGTTTGCTTTTTAAAAAAAATGTACATTATGACACTTGGTGAATAAAATGTACTTCTCTCGCTCTCCTGAAACACCAGCTTGTTAGAGCAAACAGCGTGCATGGGGAATTGGAACATAATATGGTTATCTGACAAACTGAGAAATGGCACATGAACACACATCATCTTGTTCACATGAGGAATGAACACAAAGGTGTGAGTCCAGTGAGGAAAGCAGTGAGTTTGAGAGCGATGCATCAGTGCAGCAGGGGAACTGACCACTGCACCTTGCAATAAATAATTAAGTGATAATTCACTATATTATTGCAATCGCCACAGAAATAAGGCTACCTTATGTGTAAATGGTTGAAAAGCTGACTCACTGTAAATCAGCAGTTTTGCCTTCTATTCACAATGTAATCCAAGACCATCCATCCGGCTTCCACCGTCCAGTTTGCAGTCGCAGCAGGAAAAGCAAAGCAGTTCATAAATCCTTCTCCCCAGCCATCTCATTATAGAGATTCCTAAAAATACAAGCAGCTCAGTGGCTAAATAGTGGGGGATTGATACAAACCTATCTCATGATATAAACTACCCCACCAGGTGAACAAGAAGTGTGACGAAGCACGCCAAGAGAAGGAGGCCATGGTGATGAAATACGTGCGGGGGGAGAAGGAGGCCCTCGACCTGAGGCGGGATAAAGAGAATTTGGAGAAGAGGCTGAGGGAGGCCACCAAGGAGGTGGACCGCCAGGCCCTCCGAGGAAACCAGCTGGCCCAGGAAAAGGGCCGGCTGCAGCAGCTTTATGATGCCAAGGTAATTATTGTGTTCGAGTGCTGCTGTGTCGTAGCATTGTCATTTTGGAAACTAATAACATTAGGACAAAAAAAACCCTCAGCTGAACTTACATTAGCTGGGTTTGATTAGCATTGACTTCACTGCTTAATAACGGCAGCATTTTAGAGCAATTTAAATCTTGATTTTGTCAGATACATGGCACCCAAACCGCTTTTCTAAAGGTTACAAACGACTTATTAATGGCTGCAGGCTCCTAGTTAGCGTCCTATCAATCAAACTGAAAATATTATGTCTCAGTTAATTCATTCATCTCTTCATCTGCACAGATAACATGTGGCATATCTTAAGGATACATTCTTAGACCTGTTCTGTTCTCTCTGTATATGCTACCATTAGGTCATATCATTTGTCACCATAACAACTCATTTCACTGTTATGCGAACGATACACAGTTTTATTAAACCCTCTGAATTCAACAAGCTGGCCACACTTCAGAGCTGGGTAGATGATGTAAAAGAAACGTTTTACATTTAAACTCTGACAAAACAGCAGCGCTTCTCATCGGCCCTGGGCACCTCCGTAATCAACCATTGCTCAGTCCCCTTATCCGAAATATTAAGGGCACTGCTAAGAACCTGAGGGTGATCTCCAATAAGCTAAGCTTTGAACAAAACAAAAAAAATGTACTATTTGTTTCTACCAACTCAGGAATATTTCCAAGATCAGAGCAATGTTTTCTTTTAGAAAATGATTGCTTTCATTTCCTCACACCTGACCTACTGCAGTGCCTTGTTTAGCTTCCTCAGTGCCTGAGCCGTAGCTCAGCTTCAGACTGTGCAGAACTATGTAGCCAGACTTCTGACAAAGACCAAGTACTTTCCTCATATCACCCCCAGTTTTAGCCACTTTGCACTGGTTATCAATTTTGTTTAGAATTTTGAAATCTTACTCATGGCTTACAAGGCTTTACATCGCCTGGGGCCAGAACACATCAGTGACCTCTTAACTCTTTACTGTCCAAAAAGGATTCTTAGATCTGCTGAGTTAGTCCTACTAGCTGTTCCAGAGTCGAGGTTAAGTTCAAAGGTTGATGGAGCTTTTCCTGTAGTGGCACATCAGCTTTGGAAAAGTCCAGTTAGTATTTATCTCTTTTTAAATCCTGTCTTAAGACACATTTTTATAGACTTGCATTTCTGCCTGAGTCTTATTTGTTTGTATAATACAGCTCTGTTGTGCAACCACCTGATTTTAAGTTACTCTTTCACACTTTTTTTTTTTTCTTTTGGATGATTTATTTGTAAATTCCTTTTATGCAGTCATTTAATTTTGTGTTTCTATTTTGCCGTTCTTGTGTTTTTTCTTTTTCATATTTGTGATGTGCACAGATAAAATCTTGCCAGTCTTTTGTTACTTTGGCTTGAGTCTTATCTAAGCTCTCAAACTGTGTGTTTTCTGTCAGTGTTGTGAAATCAGTGGAGGCAAAACATCATCCGTGACAAATTGTTTCAATAATTTCATAATCCGTGAACAAGAGCAGCAGTATGTTCTGTAATATGCTCTCTCCACAGCTGTGTTATGCATGTGTTATGAATACTTATGTAGATAATTTAGCAAAACACATTTAACAACTGTACAATCAAAATGTATATAGCTTGTTATAAGAGGTTAGTGAATTTACATCCCTGTTGTGTTCTTAGGAGGGGGAGGTCAGTAGGTTTACTCGAGAGGTGGAAAAGTTGAAGGAAGAGATCAACTCGCATCTCATCAAAGTCAAATGGGCCCAGAACAAGCTCAAAAGTGAGGCAGATGCCCACAAGGTAAGAGTGATATTTATTTATTTTTATTTTAGTCACATTTTTTCTTATTAAAGCAGTTGTTGAGATAAAGCAGACTTTTTTTCAACAGTGCCCATATCATTTTTAAACAATATACTTGAATATCAGGTTGTTGTTTTCCTTCATTTAGGCTAGAAACCCTCCTTGTTGCTGTTGTGTGCCCGCTAAGTATCTCCAGTAAACAGAGAACATCCCATTCAGTCATTTTAATTTGCAGCTGCTTCATGAAAAAAAAAAAAAAAAGATTAGATGTGTCTTTTGATTCCGGGGCTAAATGAAATGGGGTGCAAATGCTTCAGTAATGATCCTGCAACGAAACCATCATTAACGTTGTAGCTATTTTTGAAAATGTCTATTACACAGTAATGGTTTTATATTTAACTGCCCCAAAGCAAATACAGGAGAAATGATGAAAGGACACAACTCTGTGTGTGTGTGTGTGTGTGTGTGTGTGTGTGTGTGTGTGTGTGTGTGTGTGTGTGTGTGTGTGTGTGTGAAACCAGGCTTTTCAGTGGCTCTGGTTTGAAGTGATTTTTGCCCCTTTTCCTTCAGACATAATTGGGCGGCTGTGTCTCAGGAGGTAGAGTGGTCGTCCTCCAATTGGAAGATTGGCGGTTCGATTCCCAGCTCCTCCTGTCCACAGTTGCTGCGCCAACGGTGTATGAATGGGAATGAATGGTTGACTTCCTCCTGATGTGCAGGTTGGCACCCTGTGTGGTAGCCCCTGCCATCAGTGTGTGAATGGGTGAATGAGATGTAATGTAAAGCGCTTTGAGTGGTTGTAAAGACTAGAAAGGCGCTATATAAGTACAGTCCATTTACCATTTACCATATAATTGAAAGCTTTTTTTTTTTTTTTTTACAAAACACTCAAGCATGTTTATTTGCAGGAGTCTAAAGACAAGTTGAGGGAGACCACGTCTAAATTGGCCCAGGCCAAAGAGGAGACTGAGCAGATCCGCAAGAACTGTCAGGACATGATCCGAACATACCAGGTCTGTGTGAAATATCTGTCCTAGAACACAGTTGAGTTTGTGTTGATGGCATGGATGTAGATGTGGATGCATGTGTATTTTGGTGACGTAACAACTTTGTTCACTTTGCCTACTCCAAAATGAACCAACCAGTTGTTTAAAAAAAAAAAAAAAAAAAGGATTTATCAAAAGAAAATTTGGTCTGTGACAGGTGAGAAAATGTTTAGCTGTAAAATGAAGCTTCTCAATGAGGAAAAGCTAATCCTAGGAGAACGGTAGTTTTCATTTGTACCTTATGATGGTGGTAAAGAGCTGGCAGAGTTTTCTCTTTTTGGTGGGAAGATTAGTCTGAGCTACTGTATTTTTTTTTTTTTCACCAGCAGTGTGTTACAGTGTAGACGGCGCAAGCAAAAATTAGATATAAAAATGTAAAAGACCAGCAATCTTTCTCTGTAAATGTTGAAATAAGCAGTTGCTTCCTTTTTTCCGTGTCTTATCTTCCATAAATGTATCTTTCTGCATGTATTGTATTTTCTGCATCAGTCCCTCTATTTCTGTTTTTTTTTTCTTTTTCTTTTTTTTCCTGCATTTGCACTGTTTCATCCTCTTGTTTTTTAAATGGTTTACCTTTCTGTTCTCCAGGAATCGGAGGAGCTCAAGTCCAATGAGCTGGATGCTAAACTGAAAGAGACCAAAGGAGAGCTGGAGAAACACAAGCAGGAACAAACAGACCAATTAGAGGTGACACAGCTTTGCACACAGAAACACATGTTAAACACATGAATTCAACCACTCGCTCTCTCATACAGCACACCTTGGCCACCCACTTTTAATAATGGACCAAAATGAAGCTAAACAACAATAAAAATGAGTAGATTATATGCTGGTTTCATGTCTGTAGAAATACTAGTCTGTGAATTTTTTTTTCAATGTGACAGACCATTACATATACAAAATGATCATTTATGCAGGTTTGCCATTAATTCTGCAACGCCTGGCCATTATTCAGTCTTTTATTGATGGTCTTGATGCCAACTGTTGTTGTAAAAATGTTTATTTTCAGCTGTTTTCATCAATTTGAGAGGTATAATTGCCTTAACTAGGAATGAGTAACAAACTGGCACATACGCTCTGCATGCATGCAAGCACAGACATGGACTCAATCCAAACACAATGGCCTGTTTTTCCTCTCTGCCCCATTCTAAGGGGAATGGTACTAAAATAAATGGCCTAGAAAGATAGATTTGCTGATTACAAATCAATATGGAGCTGCATTTCAACAACAACCCAGTGAGCATCACCCATTTTCTTGCCGTCATTCTACAGTCTTGTTCATTTGTCCTGAGTGTTTACAAGTCTTTAAATGTCTTAAAATGTTTAAAATTTGGCCTTAAAAGTTGATAGGTTGTCTTAAATGCAAAGGTTTTGAACTTAATTTGAGTGAACTTAATTGCCATTACAACCAACGTCAGGAATTTGCTCTGGCAAGCTTGTTCAACAAAATATAACAATAATACTAGTATGTTGAAATTAATTGTAATTTGTTGCTGCAGTAAGTAATAATTTCAACTTGAAGGGTTATCCTGTTTATATTTTTCGTCAAATTTAGCATATTCTCAGAATGTAACTTCCCATAAAACAGACAACCTAATGTTTACCTCTCTACTGAAGCTTAAATACTTACCCTTGCAGACATCCGCAGAAAACAGACTTAATCTACAAAAAAGCTTTGAATTGAATTATACTTCCAGGTCATGCTAATCGGCAGTGAAAAATGCAAACCAGTACTTGTTTTCCCTTATTCATGAAAAGTAAATGTTTGTATTCATTCAAATCAGTCCATATAAACCGAGAATAAAAACCAAATATAATATAAACCAAAAATCTAAATATTTAGAGATAAAAAGCTCATAGGTCACTATAGGTCTGTCATATCAGACTTCTGTTATCCAATCAAAAATTTCCATTGGTCATGTACAGTATATTGCTATCCCATATCTGATACACTTGATTTTTTTTTTTTTATCTCATTCTACCTCCATTTTGGCCCTGCTGATGAGTAATTTGGCCCCAGCCTTTGTTCATTTTTGTTACGTGTGTTGTGCTCAAGTGATGATGCGGCTCAGTTATGAATATTGCAAACAAAACCGTTAAGCTTCCATTACTTTTTAGGTTTTAACATTGAAATGAGGCAGGAAGGGATAAATAAATGAATGGAAGAAATCCATTTGATACGATCTCTATTACCGTCATGTTGTCTTGGATACCTAATAGCTTCTTGGAAAAGTTGACTAGCACTGGTACCATTAATGGCTTTGTTAAAAAAGATGAGACAAAACATGATTAAGATTTGCTTTTATGTGTTTAATGAGTTCATGACAGAATGAATTTAATGAATTCAACACTCTGATTGCAGGGAAATGTATCTGCAATTAAATGATGCAACTGAAGATTTTTTTTTTCCTTCTCATTTCTCTGCTAGAGAGAATTACATTAAGCGTGATTGAGGTTCAAGTTGATGTGTAAAACTACTTAAAAGAATTTCGTAATATACTCTGTATTAAATCTTAGTCATCACAGCCGAATTGGCAATGGAAAACCCATTTTAGCATTAGGTATCTGTTTACAATTACCCTTTTACAATTAGGGTTCAGCAGTTTAGATACAGAATTCTATGAGTAGACTCAAAGTAAAGCTGAAGATTAATATCTAATATATAATGTAATGCATCTGGCAGGTTCACCGAGTGAAGGCGAAGGAGCTGGACGACCTGAAGAGGAGTTACAAAGAGGGCATGGATGAGCTCAATACTCTACGCACCAAGGTTTGACATACAGCTGAGTCATTTTTCTGCGTGTGTGTGCTCGTGATATCCACTTCTCATTAGCTGAATGTGTTTGTGTGTCTGTTCTATAGTTAAAATGTCTGGAGGACGAGCGTCCACGCTGGGAGGACGAACTGTCAAAGTACAGGGAGATCATCAACAGACAGAAAGCTGAGATTGGTCACCAGAGAGAAAAGCTTGAAGAGATCACTGCGCTTCAGGATCAGCAACAACGGTATCAGCACACACACACACACACTCACAGTACTTAAAGTAAAAGCGTGAGCCAGACACACATCAGCAGCAAGCGTAACGTTACACACCAACACACGCTGAAAAGCAAAATCAATGTTATGCAGCATCTAAGGGAAATGACTAAAAGACTATAAATTTGCACTGTCGCGTATATTAACACCGGCTTGTTCTTTTCTAATGTAAATCATGGAAACCAAGACACTCTATCATGACCTCATCATTTAGTGCTATTGTCCAAAGATGGAAAAAAGTGTAAAACAAATTTAGTGACACTTAACTTTTGTTCAATATTTACTACATGAATTAGTGACATTTGTAAGTTCCCTTCAAGTGTGCTGCAGTGTGTTGTTAACTGAGCACAGCCTTCACTGGCTGTAAATGTCAACATTCACTGGCAGAAAGTCTCAATAAAACTCACTGTAATATAATAACCAGATGCTTACGTGAGACATTAGTTTGGCATTTTTATTATTATTGACTTTATTATGAATTTCGGCATCATGTGATTTCCACTGCTCTGAAATCATAGTCCTACATTCTGTCTACTGTACTGAATACCCCAGAAGTTGTGACTATTGTGTTACAGTGAATTATTTTGGCCTGCTCCAATCCCAGCCTTTTTTGAGAAATAGTATATGTGTCTATTCAGCTGTAAAACAACAAACTTTTAGGCTACAGATCTGTGTGCATACTGTGTGTCGCTGCCACAGCTCAGTAAAAGCTGGTCATCTGTGCTCTTTCACACATCGTACTTCAACATCTGCTGCTGGCGGTCGCTGCAGTTTGGTCTGTAAATACTGAAACATCACAGCAACTAATGTCCTGAAATACTTCTGAGCAACACACTGAATCACCACCCGCCTGTGAACCCTTCTGGTTTTCTTTGTCTTTCTTTCTCCAACGTAAAGCAGCAACGGGTCATCAGTAGCTTATCTATTTTCATTAACTGACGACACAGCTGGAAAGCACAGAGCATGCTTCACACCGCTGTTTACAGGATGTTATAGTTCAAAAATACATGTGCAAAATATACACATGTATTTTAAAATGATGCAAGAGGTGTGAAAACCTTAAATAAGTCCACCTGTGCATGGCATACATGCCAGTTTCCATCTTGACTTGCCATTCAGGCATAGTTGGTCTGATAGGACTGCACAGTTTGTATATAGTTCATGTCTCTATTATTTTTTTCATGTAGTTTTATCAGAGCATTCAAAGATAGGCCAAGGACAGATATAGCACACAGAACAGAAAGGGACTCAGGTCCCTCTGTGGGCGTGCAGCTCTTTCGGCCATGTGCAGATGATTTAATCGAGAAACTTCTACTTTTCCACTTATTAAAATGCTGCTTTGTGTGTGCCAGGGTGCCATAAGTGGGTGGCGCCAACCCAGATTAATTAATGCAAATCAAACTTTTGTTTGTCATATTTCTGACTGTCACTCTGAGCAGCAGGGAGTTTCTTCCACTGCTCGCAAAATCATTTTTAGCTGTGGCAAGAACAAATCATTTGAAGCCACCATTTTTGGTGCAGAGACAGCTTCACAACCAGTGAGGATTGTGACCTTTATCCTGACACATTATCTCTGATTTTTGATTTAATTGGGAGATTAGAATAAAACGTTTTCTAGTAATTTCAACTCTCCTTTAAATTCAGTGCCTTTGCAAAAATAATTGACTCATTTGAAGAAATAATCCATTAGATATAATTGAAGCAAGACTGAACTCTAACTGTCCTTTACGTCAGTAGTTTGTATTTTATCATACGTTTTCTTTTATCTTAGTGTAATTCACTGATTACTGTAATTTAATTTACTGTCATACTGTTCTCATTTAACATCTCTGATGGTACACATTGCACACACACAATATAAAAATCATAGTGATACTCATTTCATGTAAACTGCTCTCTTTGTTAACACCCTGTCAATATAATTATTTTCCATGCAGTGACAAACAAGAGATCACATCTCTTCGCGAGGAAGTGGAGAGCTTGACCAACCAGATGTCTGACCTCCACCGTGACGTACAAGGCAGCAGGGAGCGTGAGGCTGAGTTGTTGGGCTTCACTGAAAAACTTAGCAGCAAGAACGCCCAGCTCCAGTCGGAGAGCAACGCGCTGCAGTCTCAGCTGGATCAGCTCTCAAGTAGCTTCACAGAGGTCCAAGCAAGGCTGGAGGAGAGCAACGGGCTACTAGATGACAAGGTCAGGAACTTTGAGCATACAGGGTGAAATATATCCTACATATATATATATATAAGTGATACGTGACTGAAAGAAACTTGCTTGTAATGGCTAAATTGACTTTGCAAAAAATTCTGTCTCAATTAAAGCCTTCACAAAAGTCAGATTTTTAGAAATATTGTGATTGTAATGTCTGTTGTCGTTCCCAGTTTAAAGATATCCTATCATCTTTTTTTAATAAAATCTCAAGTAGAAACAAATGTACTATAAAGTGAGTTGTGCTTTTGACACTCTCATTAAAGATGAGTTTTCTGACTTAGAACCCACACTGTCCCTGAATAGTGATATTGTCAATAATCTCTGAGGCTGTGAACTTTCTTTTTGGAACAAGCCACCATCATTCATGGCTGTTATTGCATTATTCCTAACATTTTTCTTTCGTCTCCATTAATCCCGCAGTCACGGCAGCTGAAACGAGAAGAGGTGCTGAGGCAGCAGGAGGTGCAGGGCCTCCAGGAGGAGCGGGCAGCACTGCAGACAGAAGTGACCCAACTGAAAACGCGAGTAGAAGAGCTGAGGGATGAGCTGGTGACTCAGAAAAGGAAACAAGCTGCCAACATCAAGGACCTGACGAAACAACTAACTCAAGGTTAGGAAACAACCTAACAGTGTATTTCTACACAGTGGCTGCATCATGCCGCTAATCTAGTATAATCCAAATGAATGTGACTATGTTATTACAGACAACAAGGAAAGAATATAGTGAAGCTTACATTTTTTTTTCTGCACCATTATGTTTATGCCTCTGCGGCAGTGAGAGGCGTGGGCGGGCATTATGTTTTTGGGTTGTCCTTCTGTCCCATTCTAATGAACGTGACATTTCAGGAACGCCTGGTGGGAATTTATTCCATCTAGCACACACATCCACTTGGACTCAAGGATGAACTGATTTGGTGGTTGAAGGTCAAACTTTATATCTTCTACTAAATTCTTTCAAAAACTTCACTACAAATATTATATAAATCTGGACAGACATGGTAAACCGCAACTTGACTGGTTGGCGCAGGTGTCCAACTGCGAGGCGATTTTTCTAGTTATATCAAATGACTCAGCTGAGGGATTTTACAGGCTATAGTGTCCGGCCATACCTGCAGATAAAGAGACAATACAGGGTGATTAGACTGTACGGATAGGTGCTGTGCTTAGAGAGCTAATGTTCCTCTCATGCTGGGATTATAAAGCCTATTATAAAACCTCCTTCTCCTACTTGGTTCTCCGGGCACACACAGTAACCCTAAGGCATGAACTTCAGCGCTGTTATCTTGCATGCAATCGCTTTTGTGGAATGTAGGACGAACCAGTCATTTTCCTCAGGAGAGCCTGTGATCAGTTTTAGTCAAACTTGTTTCTACTGTTTAGTAAAAAAACACTGTGTTAGGTTTGCTGAACATGCTCTCCTCCTCAAACTAGCCTGCATTCAGGTAGACGATACAGACTCAATCAGTGAGTTCAGTCAGTGAATTTGTAAGAATTCATACACCGTTCACTTGGCTGTTTTTTTTTTGTTTTTTTTTAAACTAGTTGAGGAATGAGGAAGGAAGTTAGATGACTGAGAGAAATTTAATTGTTGGACCATTTTCAAATCTGTTAAAATTGATCATCCAGTAAAAATACCATACTTCCTCATTACAGTCTCATACATGCAAAGATTTGCTTCCTTGACTTTACTTTATATATAAAAAGTATTTGTTGTTTATTTGACAAAGCTCAGTTAATGCAATACAGGTGAATTTTCCCATGGTTACATCATTTTTTCAGTGTTTGCTCAGATTATCTGTGTTTACATCAGCTTGACTCTATATATTCAAGAGTTTCCAGCATTCTCTACAATAAACCTGGAAAAGTAATCCTTTCAACGGTCATGGTTTCTATGTGTATATTAGTGAGTGAGTGAGTTAGTTAACTGTGAGCTTAGTTTTCCACTATTTTCTTTCAGCAGCCCAACAGATTCCTCAATCAGCCATTAATCTCATTAGCAATAATTAGCAATGTCAACAATCAATTTGTCCCAGCAGGTATTTTTTTCTCTTAAAACTTTTCTATTCAGTTCACATATTCTCTTCTTCTACAGCCCGCAAGAGAATGGAGCAGGTTGAGAACGGAGGCTGCGACCGAGAAGTCAGCAGCATGGGGAGTCGATCCAGTTCGTCAGGTACAACTTCTGAAATCATGAATGTTTTTAATACATTGTATAGTAGGGTCATAAAAGGGTTTTATGTATTCATTTTGTTTTAGTGTGTTAGTCTAATGAGGTAATTTTCGGGCTCTATACTTAATGAAATCCCAGTGAAAAGGCAATCTAATTTGTTCCCTTTTATTATAGAAAATAACAGCTCATGGCTAGTTGTTACATGACCAAAGTCCCATCAATAGTTTTTCTAGCTTTATCTCAAACTTTCATCCCCTTTTATTCATCAGGCTCCTTGAATGCACGCCATGGTGGGAGCAGTGGTGTTGAAGAGCGGTCACCAGAGAGCCAGTCTGGTCCTTCAGTGGTGGTGGTGGACAGCTTCCCAGAGGTGGACAAAGCTGTGCTAGTGGAGCGCATCGTCCGTCTGCAGAAGGCGCTGGCTCGCAAGCAGGAAAAAATTGAGTTCATGGAGGATCACATCAAACAGCTGGTGGAGGAGATCCGTAAAAAGACCAAGTGAGTGGCACGGACCAAAGTGCAGGCCGCAGAGAAAGAGAGATGATGGGAACCTTTTGGGGGGGTTTTTCACTGCAGTATAGAGTGCCGCGTTGGATTTCAGTGAGCAGTTTGATCAGCGGTGAAGTGGAGCTAACATTTTGTAACTGCGACTAAAGATTGGTGACACACTACAGTGTTTCAACCAGCAACCAGCAACACCTAAGCTCCAATACTCAATGTATTGGTATACTTAAACATCTGCACATATATGTACACACAACATTTTACCTTTTTAAAGAAAATCTGTTATAACATGTCATGTGATAACAAAAATCACTCAAGTGTAGCTGCGTGATGTGTTATTAAGGGCCAAAAATGATAACGCACAATACATGTTAAATAGAGTGCTTGGCTCTTCATTTCATATCTAATCATTATTAAGGAATTTATTCAGCATTTTCTTTAATTTGAAAAACTACTTAAGCACACCATACCTCACTCCTCTATTTAACATTGCTTCCATTGACCTTGACAGACAGTATATGCTAGCACACACCGTTTATGACCCCTACCTCCCTCCGCGTCTCTCTCATCTTTAAGTTCCTACCTATGCAAACACTGCAGTTCGTGATAAACTTCATCCGAAGCTATTTATAGTAAAGTCGATCTGAGGAATTTATTATTATGGATCCTTGGTGATTTTAAATCCATATTCATGCCATCATCAAAGCTAAATAGACAGTGTGAAGGACATTAGTGCTATCTTTAATCACATCACCACTTCTGCTATAGTTTAGGCTTTGAAGTGAAATGTGGACCTATGCTAAGGTACTGTAAAATGGGTTATGGGGGTTTTCCACAAAGATGGAAGGATTTCTCTTTAATGAGTAAAATGATTGAAATCTTGATTGATCGGTTAAGATTATTCCAAACTGATTGTTGTAGATCTGCAACAGATTCTCTTGATGATATTGACAGTGTGCTGAGATATCCAGCCAACTTCATTCATCCTATTTGGATAATCTCTTCTTTCCCACTTCTCATTTGTTTCCCAGATATACACTCAGATTGAATCATTAGCCTCAACCTACATTCAAGAGTTAAAATTGAGGATGATTCCCACGGTTGCTGTGCTAAATTTAGCTACTGTAAAATCTCATCTAAGCGGGGGGTGTTACACTATACAGAATGCGGATGTGAATTTGTCCTTTTTGCCTTTCTGTCCCTATCCCTCCAGGACAGCCTGGTGAACTCTAAGCTAACAGTAAGCCTGAAGCAAGTGGTGAATACAAAGGCAGAGATGTGGAATCAGTGGCTTAGGGGGTCCCTGACAAAGACAGTTAGTGGTAGAAACTCAATATGCTAATTTGATTTATCTTACCACATCCATACCAAAACAATAACAACCATCTACTCTGTTGTTTTCTCATACTCTATCAGTGTTTTTGCATCTTTTATCTCATTTACTGCTTAACTGTTGTAACCATTTACTTCCGGTGTGTAACCACAATTTTCCAAAGCCTACAGGGGTCCAAAGTGGAGGAGATATTTCAGGTTCGACATATTTTTCCCAAAGAAAATGTTACATTAATCATAGTTGGAGGACTTCTACAGCTTCAATTGGCAAGAAACTATCCCAGTTAAATTATTAATGTAAAAGATGAAATGCTTTATGAAATATATGGTTAGTTCTTTAATAAAAAGTCAAAGGTTCTAACTTGGATACATAGAAACACAAGGTGAGAAGTTAACTACGACTCCAAAGGAGCATTCCCGTAGGAAAACATGCAGTCACAGAGCTTATAATTCTGTTACATGCACAGCTAGCGGCACGTGAAAATGTAAGCTAATAATGCTTCTGGGTTTATTCTGAATTAATTCAGCAACTGTGACACTGTGTTTTGTTCCAAATTGCCACATCAAAGTTTGAATGTGCTGCCATTCAGATTTGTACCTCTGACTGGCCTCTGCAACACTCTTTTACAGTGGTCTGTCATGTAAAACTGATGTAGAAAAAAAAACATTTTCTGGGAAAATGCAACCCCTCTTTCTATGTAGAATAACATTGAGGATATCATTAAAGTAAAAATTTGAAATGGGAATGCAGAGTGGGGGGAAAAGTATTTCTGGAACCAACAGCTCCTCCTGCTTTGCAACTCTAGTGCTGCATTGCTATTGTATGACGGGTCACTGGCTGCACTGTTCATATATCTGATTAGCAGTAAATGAGCCAAAACATGCAGGAACAGCAGCATAATCTTTCAAGGGCAATGATGTCTGTCCTTCAACCCCCCCACACCTGGCCATTATGACCATTAAGTCTAAATGATCCATTCATGTGACTTGAATTAAAATGCTGCTGATACAAACCAGATGAGAATAAAGGAGGAGGCCTTCTGTACAGGAGGTGTAGATGGCTGCTGATCCAGAGTGTACAGTGTTTTGTTTTTTTGACATGTTGCAAAAACACGTCTCCATCATCATACTCAGTATTGCCTTTAAATTAAGACCTACATCTTTCTAATCTGATGCACCAGATGGTTTGTTACACAGAACCATGTGAGAAGTCGTCCATGGTAACTTTTTGGAAAAGACACTTTCAAAAAATACTCGGCAGGTGACCATCTTTCTTTCTCTGCTTCTTCTTTTTCTCTCTTGCTACTTTTGAGGAACAAGGTTTAGTCACCCGAGGAACTGAACTTTGTAATGGGTGCGATGAAACGCGTGCGACAGCTGTTCCGTAGCCAGAATTGCAGCCCTCTCTTCATGCATGCTTGACTTGCTGCCCTCATTCCTCACACTCCCAATGTCAGAGGGGTT
This sequence comes from Scomber scombrus, assembly GCF_963691925.1. Lineage (NCBI taxonomy): Eukaryota > Metazoa > Chordata > Actinopteri > Scombriformes > Scombridae > Scomber > Scomber scombrus. The sequence goes on from NC_084990.1 coordinate 14,286,748, forward strand.
TACAAAAAAGAGAACATTACTTATCAATTGAAAAATAAGTTATTGTCTGGCTTATTTTTCAACCTAATGCTCACCTCCCTGCTCCTCCGCCGACCCGTGCATGCAATTCAGCACACCATGTGGCCACATCTTTAATTTCTGTCACTTTTTTGTTTTTACTAAACACTGTCGCGATGGAACTGGAGTCCAAATATGGACCTTTGCAAGTCTAGTCAGAGGTAAGTCCCGTTGTATGTGTGTGCAAGCCCAGGTGTTTGTGTGTGTTAGTGTGGGACGGGTTATTTATGATGTTAGCTTCTTTGTAGTGTTTACATAGCTACTATATCATTTCATTATTTTTTTTTTTGCACCATAGATTTAGTTGGTTTGTTAGTATGAAATGCATACACAACACCGTACAGTTTTTTAGCTTTATGTAGTGCATAAATGTTGGGTTGACTTCTGTGAAAGACTTTTTAACAAAGAAAGAAAACAGTAATAACTGTTTGTAATATATAATATATCAAAGATAGCGATGCACTGATTCTTTATCTCCACACAAAGTGCAAGCAAGAGCCAATACTAAGAAGTGCAATGATGGATCAGAATTCAGGTTAAAAGTTATATCAGATGTGATCCTTCCTTTTTTCAGTGAACACTCTGTCAGCATATTTAATATCTTCATTCCAGGTAAAATGCTGATAAATGCTTTTGCATTTTAAGGAGGTCTGAGACTCAAGTGTCCTAGCCTCCACTGTATACAGTAGTAACTATGTATATCAATGCAAGTCTGGTGTGAAATGTCTTTAACAGAAGTCGCTGGCATGTTTTCAGTCCTCCCAAGACCTCTTTCACAACATACCGTATTCACTTGAAAAAATGCAAATGAAACAGCATGTACTTTTTCAATCTCTTTGTCCAAAACTGAATGACTAACCCAAGTAAACCCTCTGTGCTTAACCTGAGTCACCATTTTAAAATAAGTATAATTGCCTAAATTAGATCCATAAAGTTATTAACTCATTACGGACCGGTAGATTGTGTAACTGCACAGCGCAGTTCTGTCTGGCACACCTTAAAGAATAACTTAACACCAGGCTGAAAAGCAGCGTTTTCCTGTCAGGAACACCCAGCGGTGGCCAGAGGTGTGGTCTGTTTCACTTGTAACAACAGCCGATGGTGACGTCACGCGATACGCTTTTACATCACGCAGCAAGGCGAGACATGAAACCACCGGAGGTCAGCAAAAACAAGATTTTCAGAGGGTGTTAAGTACAGGAAGAGCATAATTGTTGAAGACAAACTATTGTACAAATCTTAACTGCTCTGCATTGTTGAATACAAGATGATGAGTAGTAGTAGTAGTAGTAGTAGTAGTAGTTTCACTTGTCCTTTATCTCTGGCTAGCGAAACACTGGTTTTTACTTGGTGGAAGTCAGAATCTCACTGAGGTAAGGGACGTTCCTCTGATCAGTGCTCATCCTGTGCAATTAACCAGCACCACAAACTCACTTTCAGACACTTCCTGAATTTTAAAATGAATATAACCTTGTGAGTGAGAGTTGCTGTGTCTTTCAAATGTGTTTCAGGGGTTGTGAGCAGCTTAACAATATCGCATACCGACACATTTAAAGAGATATACAGAAGGTGCTTCACTCCTTCCGTGGAACACTACGCAACTTTTTCAACCTGCTCTCTCACATACATACACACACACACACCCACACCCACACTCTTGAGTCTTGATAGTACAAGACTAGCTCAAAACCATGTGTGTGGTTAGAACGTGTATGAAACGCTCAAGGGCTTTTTTTTTTTTTTTTACAGGAAGTGGCAACACTCAGCAGAGGCAGATGACCAATGAAGTTACTTTGATCGACCAATGATATAACTTTATTCATAGGACTGACCCCTGCAGTCCAGCCAAATAAGAACAGTGGCAATTCCAATCGCTACATGCTTCTTTTATCTTTGATACCTAGTAGCCCTAGCATCCTCACTCTTACAGCCGAAACAATACCATAAATGAGTTCCGCACATTAAATTCCTAAATCTTCTCCTTTAATTTGAAAAGTGCTTTGTATTATTCTCTTTTGTTGCATTGTTAGAAAAAAAGGTTACAATGTAGTAGTCAGTAATGAATTTGAATGACAGTGGGAGCTCCCTGGATGTGCTTTCCTTTTAATTGAAACACTTGTCCGTGTTCTCTTGGCTTCGCTGGGAAAATTGGACAACAAAAAAGTTTAGAGCTGTTAAGCTAATGAATTCTCCTCTCTACCTCTTCTCTGACACAAACAGAGCTTAACCACAACACTTTATTATTTAGATGAACATGTATAATGAACATGAAGATTTATCGCACTCTCTCTCTCTTGTACATTCACACTCAGGCACGCAGTTGATTAATTTAATCCTGGCAGCCCATTCTATCGCTGCCGTTTTCATTACCTTTCCTTCTCTGACTCGCACAATAATAATCTTTCTAAATATGGCTGAATGTGTCCCATGCATATGAGTTCAATAAGCCATCCCACTGGAATTTACTATTCAAGTAACGTCTGCTTCTTTTGCCGCTAGAGACAATTTTTATTGCTCTTTTGGAGCGCTCCACGCTCCCACTTATAAATCCAAGTTTCTCAATTTTCTTTGCTCAACAGTCTCCAGCTGAGGACACGCATTCACTCCGTTTCTCCTCCCTTTTTTTTTTTTTTTTTGAAGCGCAGCGATTGACTCATCTCCTCACTTTCATCCCCACAGAATTATCCAGAGCTACGTGCTAAGAGAAGAAACAGGGGCCCTCTCATCAGAGGCGTCAGATATAAACAAGGCCCACTTGAGCCGGCGGGGAGGCATCATGGCTTCGCTTTACACTTCCCACCCGGCGGACAGCGGGCTGACCCTAGACCTGTCGCTGGAGATCAACAGGAAGCTCCAGGCTGTGTTGGAGGACACGCTGCTGAAGAACATTACCCTCAAGGTAAGACTTCTTCCCAGCAGGCATCACATCCTGCTGATATTGAACTGTACACGCAGGGAACTGATTTATATAACATGATATTATTGATGATGCAGTGTTATTCAAGGCCTCTTAATGAGAAGTGAGCGTGTCTTTTCTTAAACTTAGTTGACTTAAGTAGGTCAGTGTCACGCTCTGTCTTTGGAGTCTCACAGCCTGATGTGAAGTGACTTATCAAAGTGTAGGAAGTGCACCATTAAAAAAACCCGATTAGTTAAATGCAAATACATAAAAGTTCATCTTAGGCCAGTCAAATAACAATTTAGTGTATGAAAACGCACATTAATTACAAAAATGATGCACTCCTAATTATTACAGCTCTCAAAGCATTCTGTTGTCGTAGCACTTCAGTTTGCCCTTCAGTTTTGCTGATGCTGATATTTTTTGCAAAGTTGTTTTTTTTGCCCTTCAGTGCCTATTTAAAAAATATGCTCATGCTTTTTGAGTCAGTCATCATAAAACTATGTGTCTAAATATAGTCCAGGTCTTACATTTTACTCTAATTTAGCATTTAATGGTTTATTAGTGTCCCACACATTCACTCAGCTAATAGCAATTACCTTTTTTGTGTGTTTTTCATACTGAAAATTTCCCTGACTTCATTTAAGCCCTCACACCTGCCCAGGAGACTACTGCTTAAAGCTGCAACTTACCATTACTTCCTTTATCAGTTAAATATGTTGACTATTTTCTTGATTAATCAATTAGTAATTTAGTCTAACCATTGAACTTGGCCTCATGCAGAGGCAGTAGCTTATCTTCCTCTCAAATCCATTTACTGTCCATCAGAGAGCAAAGCTTGATTATCTGTGCTGAGAATCTCATGCCGGGACATCCGTACTTTCTTACACAGGCATGTGACAAGTTTCTTTGTGATTGCGTAATGAATCTTTGATAAAACATTTTAGATGTCGTCTCAAACATTACAAATACCTTGAACTTATCTGAAGCTTTATTGTCAGGACAGAGCTCATCAGGTTGTCTCAGCCATCTCAGTTTTAGGAGAGATTAACATTAAACTGTGGTCTAATTAAGATCCTGCATTATTAATACTTACATTAATTAAGGAAATTGTGCCTCACTATAATTGAGATGTGTTTTTCTTCCTCACCAGCTCCTGACATGAAGTAGCTGATTTAGCTGATACTCACAGTAGTCTTCCATTTCTGTACCTGAGGGTTTTTTGTTTTTTTCTGGATGAATGAATTGAATTGGGATTTCAACCAAACCAATTTAGGGACATGTTAGTGGTAAATGAATGAATCCGTTCCACTTCTCGGCTCTCGGTTTACAACAGCAGTCGATCCTCCAGAGGTGATGTGTCCAGATGGTGCAGTCTTCCCATAAGAAAATGTGGCACCAGGACTGAGGCAGCCTGTTGTGATTAGTTTATTTCAACTCAATGAAATATGCAAATTTCCGTCATTCGACTTACATTCACCACCCAGCTGGTCCATGCATGCCTGAACCATAATGTCCCTGGATTGGATGAACTTATATTTACATGGGTTTTGTCAGTGCATGGACATTTTAACATTGAATCTTGGGTTTATTAGAATCCTGCGGACACATAGCATCATTAGCATTTATTTAGGGTCGTGTTTCTGTCCACCTGAGGAATGAAAGTCCAATATTACTCTTAATATACTCTCCTTTAGCTCTGTTTTTGGTGTCTTGAGGTAAATATCTGACTCTGTAGCTGCTAATTGCTCCACCATGTTCACCAGCTAGTTGCTAACGTTGATTATCTGCCATTTGGTGCTCTGCAAGTAGCTTACAGAGGTTTCTTAGAGCTTTTTTAGAATGAGCTGAAAGTGCTGAATAGAGTTGCAGAGTCTGATTTGTATTTGAGTTTGTCACTAAAAGCATCCAATTTCTCATGACACGTAGTCGTTTGATCTATTGTTCATAGGAATACAATCACTGTCCAGTACCTGTTTTTATATAACTTAACATTAACTTATATGTCACCATGTCTACATATTTGAAGGTGTCCTACTTAAAGTGGGTTAAAAAAGGTTTTCACAACATTCATTAAAGCTTTCAATGCATCCATATAAACCAGAAGAGCACAAATGTGTCACTATCCTACCTGCATGAGTGATAGCAGCCTCTTTGATATTTGTCTTTTTTTCAATACTTTTATTATGTATTTTTATATTTTGCAAACAAGCATCTTCCTATTCTCTCTCTGTTGACTGAAACTTATCTTAAAGCCACTCTGTGCAAAAACTAAATGAGATAATAAATTGGTAATGTCGGAGAATTTTCCGGCAGCAGCTTTCCTTTCTGTGGATGACAGATGATTGGCAGAAAGCAGGACGTAATTATATATGAACACTCAACAAAGGACAATAAAAACAAAACAGACTGACAAAGCCAAATTAAGGTTTGTTGTGATGGATAATCTAGCTGCCACAATTTTCAAGTCTGTAATGATATTTTTTTCATACAGTATTATAAGAATTAATGGTCACAAATAGCTTCTTAAGTTCTGAAGAGGAGGCGCTGCTTTTTTTCAGCTTTATACAGAAAGTATCTAGAAAATTATAAAAGCCAGAGGCAACCTTTTAAAAACAACATTATTTTAATTTCAGTACACTGTATGAATATGTCAAAGACTTTTCTCTATAGAGATAAATGGCATTAAGACAAAAATGCTTCCTTTTCTTTTTTGTACTATTATTGTTGACATGCAGGTATACAGGTATCCACACCAATCCACCTCTCATGAATTCATGCTTTAATGTTGCATTTGAGTCATAAAATCTTTTCTGATTCCCAGGAGAGCCTGCAGACGCTGGGTGCAGAGATTGAGAGGCTCATAAAACAGCAGAGAGACCCCAGGGACGAAGCAAGGAGGAAGTGACACAACCACGGCGCAGGAGAGAGAGGAAATAAAAGGACCAATAACAATTTAAGGGATCTCCAACCCGCCATTTTTGAAGTAGACACACTCGTACATATGAAGGAACGATTATGAATGTGTCAGTAGCACCTAAGGTTGCTTTTTTTTTTGGAGGAGGTCTTGAACTCTGTTTGGATAATGTGTCTCTACTTACTTGAGCAGTCACTAGTCCATCCACATTGGGCCACATCTGTTTCCTCCTTTGATAATGAATCTTCCTCTGGCAAACATCCGTCTCCTCTGAGCCATGCCAAGATGAACATTTGGGCCTGTTGCTTCAAACTCTAGACTCTGACTGCCTTGTAAATGAATCGACTGAAGATGCCATAATTCTGAATGTATCGCAAGTTCTATCTGGAAAATTAGAAAACACTGATTTACCAATGATTGTTCGCATAAGAAAATGGAAAAGGCAAAGAATTTGTTTCCTGCAAATTTAAAGTCTCCTGGTACATCTCTGTCCTCACAGCGGCTCTGCAGTGAACTGAGGTGAGATGATCATCGCCCAGCATGCTCTCTCGACTCGTCTCCTGATGTCCGTCCGCCAATAAGCCAAATGTATTATTGAAAGGCTGCTTCTTCAGCTCGACATCATTACACAGCACTCCATATGTGAAGCAAAAATGGAAGAAAAAAAACAAACAAACAGATGTACCACCTGCGTCATATCATCGCCTTTTGCTCTGCACAGCACCTGCAACCAGGCTGGTGAAGCAAGGTGCCTCATATCAGCAGAACCACCCATCTGTGTGACACCGGTGCTAAGACTTGAGGAAACAGACTGTTTCTTTGCAGTCTTCCATGCAACCAACAGCACTATGCTACCCAACTCTGAAGATGCTTAAAATTGAAGAAAATGTATGAGAAATATAATATCATGCTAAGGTTGAAATTTAGAGCTGGTCTTTAGTTTGGCCATTTTGAATGTGTAATTGTAATTTATTATTTTTTGTTGAAATAGTTTTTTTTTTCAGTGTGTCTGATTCTCTTTTTATTTTTTATTGTTGTATGTTTTCTTTTGAGAAGGATATTCTTTTAGAAATGTTCATCTTTGCTCTTAACTGAAAATAATCCTGCAATGAATACTTCAGGCATTTCTTGTTTTTTCCTCACAAATCTGTTTAAATGTTCCAGTTGTTCAATATTACCAACCTGTTACAACTGCAGATGTTTCAGCCTCCTGAAAAGTGGCTTGTTGCTGCAGCATCATTGGCATTCCTCTTTTCAGCTAACGGCTTGTAGAAACTTTCTTTGCACTGTGTGCAGAGCATGATCAGGTGGGGAAAAGACTTAAATGTTAAGGTATTTCTGTCACACTCCTCTTTCCTTTTTATTTCTAGTGTCACCGAGTCCATTGAAGTAAATCCAGTGTAGAAGGATCTGAGGAGAACAGGAGATCTGTAGCTGTAGCTCAGGAAAGCATACAGAAATATATCCAGGGACAAAGTGCAATGCTGTTCCTTTCATTAGATTTTTTTTCTGAATGTGTTAGTGGGCCAGTAGACTGTTCTGTTTGTATGTCTGGGTTTATGCTTGTGTATGTGCAACATACAGGTCTGTACGACTGCCGGTGTTTTGCATATTTAGAAACATCCAAAAAATAGTGTGTGCATATATGCGCATGCGTGGCTGCATGTGTGCCTTTTTTCTTTTTTAAACCTCTCAAGCTTTCATGTTTACCATGTGTGTACATACTTGAGCCGTCAGGGCTTACAGGCCTTCACCAAGTTGACCATGAAGTTTTTTCCCTCCAGAGGGGTAAACATGATTTGCATTTAGACCAGAGTCTGACAGCCACATGAACATGCACACACCTGCAGCTCCTTACCTGTCCGCTATGCTGCTCACAGGGAACACAATAATGCTTCTCTTTCTCATTCACAGCTGAGAGAGTGTGTGTTTGCACTACAAACACATAGGATGAAGGGTATATAGAGCCAAGTCAATCCACCAATAGTAAAGTTTCCTCTGTCTTTATTTGATCTGATTGTAGAAGCTGTCACGACAGACAAGCCCCCCCCCCAAAAAAAAAAAATCGTGAATGGTTGCAGGCCGATCCCCTTCCAGTGCACCCTGAGGCTATGTTGACACGGCCCACTACGTGAATAGAGATGAAAGTTTCCAGGATTGAGGTCATGGACTCCCTAAAGCCTTCGTGCTGCTGCAGAGGGTGCTCAGTGTTTGATGTAGCAAACTGATTCCTTTGCAATGTGGGATCAGTAAATAAACTAACAGGCACCAAACCTGGTGATGACATCTTAATTCTCCTTCAGACAGAAACTTACTAACATTTTTAAACTTGCAAAAAAAAAGAATCCAGCATAGGTTTAGTAAGGTTGCATTACATCATTTTACAGGTTTCTTGTTCTTTTCAGCCAGTTAGTAAACTGAAATAAAACTCTTTTCGGTCTTTAAGTGATAAAAAATCATAGCAGTCTGTTTAGGCATGTTAATACATTTCCTCCAATTTGATCAGTGTGTCAACCGTAAGAGACGGAGCACCTGCTAATATGAGATTTTCCACATTTCCACGGCCTTGAAATGAAGCCACGCTGCAGCATCGTGTGGATGAATGAGCAGAACCTCACTATACGGATATGAAGAAACGATGTTCAGTATGTGCGAGTGTTGAAATGTGACGTTAAATGAGAAGTTTGTCTCTTTTTTGTGTTTTCTCTCTGCTGTGCAATGATTCTTCTCGCTCTGTTTTGTGGAATATTCAAACTGTGATCATACATTTGTAGATATTTCATTATGTAAAATGATGCTGAGATGTTTTTAAAAATACCGATTCTGGATTATGTTTGTATATATGGTGTTTCCAGGGAATAAAAGGAGATGTGTCTTAACATAGTTTTGTTTTTCGTTTGTTTTTCTTTCCCCCCATCATATTGACATTTTAATTTTTGTTCACATCTGTTGTCCTCACACTGACACTTTGTGGGATACAGCTTTAGGTCCTGCTTCAAAAGCAGCAGTGTAAGCAGTGCTGGAGGTCACGCACATTACTGCGCCACTGTCAGTCAAAGCAGATGGCCTCTGAGATGATTTAAAAGCAGCACTGTGGGAAGACTCCCAAAATCAGAATGAAAACAAGCATGAAGTCTACTCTGCAACATGACATTTTAACTGAAAGTCTCATTCTTGTCTTACTAACCTAGTTTGTTAAAGAGAACTGGGACAAAGCTGAACAAAAGTATACATTCATAGGTAGATATAAAAGACAGTTGCATGTTGAATTGTGTGTATTAATGTGTCTTTTGGTTTTGATCAAAATCATGAGTCATACAAGCAGTTTTGTTGAAGAATATCCTTAGTCACCCTGTCAATCTGCACACATGAAGATGTTACATCATGCATGAGCTTTCTCTATTATTCTTTCCCACGCGTGCACACCTGTGCGGATATTCAAAACCACCTACAGACCAGCTGATAGCAACTGTCATCAAAATAATACATCATTTAACGGAAAAAATAAGACATTCTTCTCACGTATAGATGAAATTTCCCATTTTCTCCGCAGGCACAGTAGTGCACAGAAGGTACAGATATCTAATTCAGACCAATGGCTACTGACAGGCTATTTTTAGCTCCCTGATAACGGATTCTCCTATCAGCTTAGATGACCACCCTTGAATTCATAAAGCATTGCATTGTCCTTTAGATGAGGCGGCAACAGTAGCTCTCAAGGTATAGAGATAACAAGTCTGTCCTGGTCAGTCTATGATATTCACAGCTGCAACATAGAGATAAAAATATTTTAATTTAAGTGGGACTTTAATAGTCTATTGTTATCTTTGCTCTTAGATTATTATTATTATTATTCATGGTGTGATTTGATTTTTTTAATAGTTTTCAGATCTCACCATGTGTGTCATGATCAGGCAGAGGGGAGAGCAAAGACTTTTTGGGCCAGAAAAAAAATGATAAATGCCTCATACTTCTACAGTTTTAACTCTCCAATCATATAGAATAGGAACCACGCTGTCTGGCCTCTCATTGACTCTCATGACTTTTCAAAGGCATTAACAATCATTATCAGAGACTGAAACATCTCTTGTAGAAACCGCAGTATTTCACCCTGACATGCATTTCCCACATCAGGCTGAAAACAAGAAAGGCACATTTTACATAGAGCTAAAATGAAAGTTGATTGCAAAAATGAATACGCAAATATTTTGATAATTGGTTTATTGTTTTCAGTCACTTTTAGGCAATGATTTTAAACATTCCCTAGTTCCAATGTCTCAGTTGTGAGAGTTGCTGTTTATCTTTGTCTTTTATGATAGCAAATTAAATTCTTGGGGGTTCAGACTGTTGATCTGACAAACAAGCAATCTGACCTCAAGAAAGCAATCTTGTTATTAGAAAGGTTGATTGCCATTTCTCTGACAATTTGTAGATGACGCAGTTAATTAATTAATCAGAGAAAATAATTGGCAGATGAATCCATACCAAAAAAAATTAGTTACAGCACTTATCTCACATGAGTAGTGCCATTAAAATGAGAATTGAAAACTAAAATGTTATGACACTGATTTATTTTAAAGGCAATAATTGTTAAAGAACCTTGGGCACTTCTAAACATTCTAGGTAACAGCAACACCTGTAAATCTGATTGACAACACTTACTACTCGCCCATACTTACCCTTATAACCAGCACTATGAATGTTTATGGACAAAGCAACCATTAGCAGCATAATTACTTTCAGAGTCTCAGAAAAATGCCTGAGACAGCAAATACAAGAAAATCAATATATAAAAATATAGAAATAAAAAAAGTTTAAGGAATCAAAAGTACATAAAAATCCAGATCATAATGTGATTGTTTAAAATAATCATAAACAGTGCAAACTGATAGGTGAGGTGGAAGTTTTGAATATCTCTCGTCTCACCTGCTGTAAGCTTGCAGGAAACATACTGAGCATATGGATTGACAGTTCAGACTTGGATCATGCTGTTTGTAGTTGAACCACAGGCATCAAACGTAGGAGCAAGTTACAAACCTTCAAAGCTATTTTAGCAAAACATACTGTAGGTTTTCATAGGACAATGCCCTTAAATTATTGTAATGTCTCTTTGTCAAAAAATAACTTAATCAATGACAAACTGACAGAAGCAGATCCATATATGTACCATTATAGCACATGTGAGCATTCAAACTTGTCGCTTCATTCACTATTTAAAATAGTCATTTTCAGGAGGAACTGCTGCAGTGGTTTACTATCATCACATTAGAATTAGTATTTACTGGATGAAGGTGAACATGTGAATGATAGTCTAATCTAGTCTTTAGGATAGTTTAAATGTAATGCATACATGAAGCCAAATAAAAGTACAATTGCGTCAGCCGACCTGGGGAGACCAATCACCATCACAACTTAATTTTTGACTACAACAGAGACGCTCTCAGGGCTGAAGTGAACCGTAACAGTAGTGTTGTCAGTGATGACAGTGAGGAGAGCAACAGGACTGTCAGGCTTATCTGGCTCGCCTTCCCACTGCAAAATACAAACAGTACGATCATGAGTACAGTTCCAGATGTAAGGCTGCAAGTCATACACTGTGTAAAGTTTTGAAGTTAAAGGACCAGTGTGTACGATTTAGTGGCATCTAGCTGTGAGGTTGCAGATTGCAAACAATTGAATACCCCTCCTTCCCCCTCCCCTTCCAGGTGTGTAGGAGAACATACGGTGGCTGCAAGATTTCCGATAAACATGAACAGCATTCTCTAGAGCCTGTGTTTAGTTTGTCCCTTCTGGGCTACCGTAGGAACATGAAGTGCGCAACACGGTGCAACCTGGCGGCCTCTGTGGAAGGGGACTCGCTGCCTATGTTGTTATAAAAAGCTTCTACCAAGTATGTCTGGATGCGACTCAATTTTACACACTGCACCTTTATCTGACATATCTCTATAATAAAAAATTCCATGGCAACCATATTGTTCAAAGTTGTAAGCCTACATATGGGGATGCTGAACAAGTCTGTAGCATTTGATATTATTTCATTTGTAGGTGGCGCTACAAGATTTACATTTTTTTGCATCAGCTCTCTACAACAGTTGGCGCACATCTGCCTGGACAGATGTGTCTTGCTAACTAACTATATCTGTACAGCTGCTAAAATAATAACTTGTTTCAGTGAGAGTGGAGCTAGACTTGTGATTCTGATGCTCCAAATTTCGTTGTGAGTTTAATTTGACTTTGTTTCATATGCCAACATCTCCAAACGACTTAACTTTATTTAGATGATGTCATGTTGCTGTCTGTGTAGTAGTATGTACCACTCTGTAACTGATTAAATAGTTTTCTTTCATGCCTAAGTACTAGTAGATTTAGTACTATAGTGGCCTACATGAAACACATCAGCAATTTAAAGCAGGATCCCTAACTTCGTCCTTCAGTGTTCAATGCATCACTGGATGGATGCAACACAGAAGAATGGATCTGCTATATAAATTAAGTATTTTAATTATTACTACCATTATTATTAATTAATAAATAAGCATTTCTGAACACGTTTTTTGTTTTTCTTGCAGCTCATAGGCATAAATTCTGAGACAACTTTTTTGAGACAGCTGAAATTTCATGCCTGGATGAGCTCCATGCTTTTTTTTCCTATTACTTTCTCATTTTGTACAAATGTTTAACATCTAAATGAAGATGCTTAGGTGAGACATGGTTTGAAAGTAACACCTTGAAGTTGTATCATGCGTCGGAACATTTTAAGTCACAATTAAAATGGCTGTTTATTCAATGTTAATACTGTCAGTGAGAAATTATATCATGTCACAAGGTTTGGCGGAAAGGCATAGAGACTGAAGTTTCCCCTTCAGTCTTTGTAGTCATCAGCCTCTATCCTTCACAGAATGCTTTCTATTCCCTACCATGGGTTTTTACTACCTACAGTATATACAGTAGGTTTTTTCATTTGCCATCATAGGTTTAAAAGGTGTGCTGATTTAGTCTTCTCTTCTAATTCATTCAGTCCCAAAATCAACATTTCATTTTCTAAGTTAGCCTTTCATCCTAAACATTACCGTTTATTTGTTAAGCATTCCAAACAGAAAGCGCTTGTTCCTTTATTATTGCTCACACTGACTACCCTTTCTCTTGTTATATTTCCATGTTAACATTATTAAAATCCAGACAATTATGATCCACTATCATCCCTCTTTTTATTGCCAAATAGTAATCCCATGACTAAATCCTGGTTTATTGATGACTTAAGGCAAGTGCTTCTTGAATGTGGTCTAAGCCTTTTGGAGTCCTCAGGTGTTGCTGCTTTCTTGGCTATGCAGGATACTTCATCCTCTTCTCTCCAACAAATGGGCCGCTGGTCATCTTCAGCATACTCCACATACATTGTATCTGACTCCAACATCATCCTCTCTGCTCACAAAATCCCTCAAGCCCTAAGACTCATGAGGTAAGTCATGCATAAAGCTCGTGGTGGTTGCTCATTTATGATTTCAAGCCTTTAGCTTTTTCTTCACAGATTTTCTACCTCTCCCCTTTTTCCATATCTGAATCCCTAACAATTGCACATGTGGATGAATCACTCCTATTGCTATATGTTTCTGTGTAATAGTCTGGTACATTGTTTCATGACATCATCCTCACCTCCTTTCAGATTTGAATAGATAGCACCCACAGTAATTAGATTACATAAGCAATCAGACTACATAAGTAATCTGATTACGCCCACAGTAGTATGATTACATAAGTAATCACATTACTTTCACATTAATCAGATTACACCCACAGCAATCTGATTACATAGGTAATCTGATTATATCCGCAGTAATCCAATTACATAAGTAATCTGATTATACCCACAGTAGTCAGTAATCAGATTACATGGCAGAGGTAACCAGAGGTGGCTGCTGATCAGTCAACTCACCTCATCCAGCAGGCTACAATTTGAAACTCCAAAACTTTCAAACGTCCTCCAAAATGTCAAAAACATTCTTCAAAACTAGGGCTGGTTATCAGTGCTTGATACCTTTAAAGTATCGACTGAAATAACAGTACCAAGTAGTAACAAAACTGCTCCAGTCAAATGATCATATGGTTTAACTTGCAGCCAATCAACGATAGCATTCTTCAATTTAATGGAATGAGTGATTTGCCCACTACTGCAGCAGCTACAACCCATACAGTATGTTGTGATAATACTTCATTGTACAGTTGTGTACAATTACTTAAAACATATTTAAACAATTTCAACACTTTCAAAATGTATTTGTTTAAAAATCATTTGGATGAGGAGGAGTGGATGTATTTTACACAGCTGAATGTTTCCATTCATATGACGGATATTGAATGAAGTACAAAAAAAGGTATTGAATTATGTACTCTGTACTGGTATCATAATTTTTAAAAACGATACTCAGCCCTATCCAAAACTATCCGTATCCGTATCCACAGCATCAGTAACAAGCAGTCTAATTGGCTAGCAAAATCGGGCAGCTTCCAGCCTTCAGAAGTATTTTGCACATTCTAGTTACATTCTAATATTTTCCTTTGATTCATTGTTATTCTACATCACCATAGGCCTGTCCAACGAATATGTTTTCCTATCACTTGTGTACAAACATAGATCTTTTTTAATTGGAAATATTCATGTATCCAACTGGTTTGTCCCATTAAAAAAAATAGCCCTATTGTATGTGGAACCTCAATCTAATGCTCTGATTGTATGCTGCTCTCCTGCCCTGCCTCTTAACATGACACCTCACTTCAGGCTCAAATATGGAAATTGAGAGTATTCATTTTTCTCCAGGAGGGCGGCACTCAAACCAGAATACTGTCATGTTCATTCAGATTTTTGATTCACAAGGTGTAAGGCTGCTATGTTTATGAATGGGTCCATACATGAAATGTAACCAGACCTCCTTCTAAGTGTGTATAGTGACATTTTCTCACAACATTATGTCTGTACTTCTGAATCTTTATTCTAGAGGTAGATGTGAGTAAAGTCAAAGTCTTTCGTCAGTTTAAAATTATTTATTTTTTTCAAAATAAAATTGTTCATAAGAAAATGCATTTATAACAATTAAACCAGTGGGCCACAACCTTTTTAGCTTGTGAGTGATTTCTCCAGTTAATATTCCAGTCACATTTCAGATATTTTGCACATATTTTGGAGGTTAAAGTATACCGTGCTTTTTTGGGAACCAAAGGACTAAACTTCTGAGCTATATATAAAATAATTCAAACTAGCTTCACTTCCACCAGCTGCAACAGTAAAATGCTGTGTTTATATTGACACATCTGTATTAACAATCTGATAATGTTATACATAACAATATATCAGTCATAGAGGCCATTGAGAGAGTACTTGAAATACATTTTGGTGAAAATACTTCCGTATGTAGGCTAAGTAAGATTTTGAAAAAGGTAAAGTATTTTTACATTCTAATGTTGGTACTTTTATTGGACTAAAGAAAGTGTGTGAGCCTTTCTGCTTCACATGCAGTTATTAAAAATGAAAGGGGCTTATAGGAAGTCACGTTTGGACTTAATTAAGGAAATGGGTCACTTAAGCCATCAAACTGCGCTTGTATTTTGATGTGGGTATTATTATTTTTTATTTAAATTGAGGTGATGTGTTTTTGAATTTCAGGATTTTGTAGCATCGTTTTATTTTGAATGCCTTTATGTTTGTTTGTCTTTTAGCTTCTTTGGACCATGTTAGAAAATATGTGCTGTCACCTTTTCATGTTATCCCTTTGATTTTGTTTCATGTCTGTAATCCATTAATAAATCATATCATATGTATTTCTTTTACCAATAACATCAAGTTATGTAGTCTAGTCAAGGAACCTGAGGTGGTCAGTGCTGTCCAGAGGAACAGTTGAGAAGCTGAGGAGGGTTCAGGGACCTAATGCACCACTGTGATATTTAGAAGGTGTGACACATTGGCCTTTTACTGTGAGGGGGGAAAAAAAGGTATGTTGGCGGGCTTGCAAAAGGGCACTTTTCCCCTTTTTAGATTGCAGTTTGGCCTCCGAGAGGGCTTTTAACACTCTGTGAAGCCACTCATCATGGGTGTGTGTGTCCATCTCTTGAACCACAATGTTATTGTGAGAGACTGTTAATCCACCCAGAATGGTTAATGTTGTACTTTCAAAGCACAGGCTTTGTGAAGGATTAAGTGCTGCAAAGAGACTTAACAGTAAACATCTCTATCTGAAGACGCTTGCATATGTTATGATGATGATCAAATATCTGCAGTGAGAATGGGATCTAACTAACATGTTTATTTTCTCAGTAGATTAGACAACCACAAGAGATAAAGAATTCAACAAAGCTTGCTTTAATCAGTGTAGTTGCCAGCTGCCTCTGGAAACTTAATAACATTGTTGGACACACACAGTCATCCTGTACACAAAATCTGAAGGCATCAAAAGAGGACCTTTGGATCATCTGACGCTGAATCATCAGCTTAATAGGATTTATGCCATGGATTTATTAAAAGGTCATGGTCTACAGTATGAGGTTGGCTCACCTGAAGTACAATTGGGAAGAAAGTCAGAGTGGACTTTTGGAGCCACAGTGCATCAATATACAGACTGTGCCAAAAGTTTGTCATTTGGAGTCGTTGGAATTACTCACCAGTGAGAAAATAAAGATACATACTGCATATCCAGGTGCTGAATAACACTCATAGGTAAATTGATTCATACAGCATACAGCCCCTTTTGTATACGTGCAACTTTGGGTGTCAGTTGAACCCTCAAGAGACAGAACGGTCTAGTACTCTGTCAGCATATCACAGCACTCCAATGTTGCTCTCTGTAGATGCTCCAGCTTAATTTCTGGTCAATTTCTAGTATTAAAAAGTAGAACTGGCTGCAGAACTTTCCATGCTTTCCACTCTCTGTTGTTCTTATTGCAAATGTTTTTCAACGCGGCCATGTAGTCACAACTGTGCTATGCTCTTTTTCACAGTTCATTTTTCCAATGAGTTTAGATTATAAAAGGTAAACATAAACGCTAAACATGACTGACTGCATTTGTCCAATCGTTACGTGAGCTGCAATTAAAGGGAGCCAAAGCGCAGCAGATGGAGGCCACGAAGTGCCAAGTTAACACGGGAATCCAAACAGATGGACACATGAAGAGTAGCACCTGCTTTTGGCACTGCATCTCAACACTCTCAGCGGGATTTAGAGTGGAAAAAATCACAGGGGAATTCAGTCTTGCAGGGTTACAAGGTAATTATTAGCAAGTGGAAGTTGATTTTTATCAGATTTTCGTATCAGAAACGTGCGCCAACTGAGAGGTCTCTGTGAGTTCAGGCAAGTCATTAAGCTATATCGTGCATTCATAAATAATATTATACGAGAGGAATGCAATTTTCATCTGCTGTCTATCTATGTTAACTACATTTGAATTAATTTCAATGTGGACAATTAAAAGTGCTTTAAAAGTGAATAAGGGGAGCACTTTCATGCTCCCATAGCATCAATTTTAGTATATCTATTAAGGTTTGATAAGCAATAATTATCTCCAGGTGCCGACATTTCAAGCCATCACAAATTACCGCTTTGTTTTTCTTACTCTGTTATTTGGAACAACCTCCCGCCCCCATCCCAAAGATAATGACAGTATTTGCATAGTATTATACAGTATCAGGTTTAATCAAGGTAATTCTATTGGCTCTCTGCTCTGATTAGCTGTAGTGCTCATCTCTGCTGTTGAAAGCTCAGAGACCTTTCATGGATGTTTCAAACCCTTGTTCACTAAACAAGACCCGTGAGCTATATTTAATCAGTCTACAATTGATTTTTAATTACAGTGTTATTTCCTCTATGTTGTTTTTGTTTTTGTAGCATTTGAGAAAAGTGAAGATTAATTAAGATTCACAAAGACACCCTGTGTTCTGTATGTTTTTAATTCTCTTTGATGATTATGGTGCTTGTGTTGGTCTCTAATCAAGTACAGATGGCAGTAGGAGGTGTTGGCAGAGACAATATTAATGATCTGGAAGGGGAGGGGCGAATACAGACCATACGATCACTGAATGAAAGCCCACACCTGTTGCCTGAGATCATCTGATAGAACTCCAGACACTCCCTTAAAGTTTTGATGTGGTGATTTGGACTTTGGACGTGAAAAAAGTTCAGAATTAGTTTATAGATGCATTAACATTTGGGTGTATCTGAATTACATTGAAGAAATAATTGAATCAGCTGTTCGATAGTTCAGACTAAGCCTAGATACAACATACATTAGTACTCAGTGAAGATGTTCTCACTAATCGAATGATCTAACCTGTTTAGACTGAAGAATGAAAGATTTTTTATGGAATATGATTAAAATATCTGACATAACACTCTAAATTTCACAGAAAAAAACCCAATGTTCCTCAAATTACAAAGCGTTTGGCTGATAACATTAAATGACAAAATAAAGTTGGTTAGCTTAGCACAATCTGATAAGTTTTACCTTTGGATAGCACTTGTTTACAATATACAGTATGATCATCCTGTCT
This sequence comes from Scomber scombrus, assembly GCF_963691925.1. Classification (NCBI taxonomy): domain Eukaryota; kingdom Metazoa; phylum Chordata; class Actinopteri; order Scombriformes; family Scombridae; genus Scomber; species Scomber scombrus. The sequence goes on from NC_084990.1 coordinate 14,305,153, forward strand.
TTATTAACAGGCAATGCACCACAGTCCTTTAAAGTAGATTTATGAACCTCTTCTTAAAAAGCCTATTCTTGATCCAGATAATTTAGCCAACTATATAACCTTCCCTTTCTCTCTAAGATCACTGAGAAAGGAGTCCCCAATCAGCTGTGTGACTTTCTACACAAGTCCTTATTATCAAGTCACTAAAGACTCTCCAGCTGATCCAGAATGCTGCTGCACGTCCATCCATCCATCCATTTTCTTTACTGCTTATCCTCTAGACTAGGGTTGTAGGGGAGCCAATCTCAGCTGACAATGGGCGAGAGGCGGGGTACACCCTGGACAGGTTGCTAATCAATCACAGAGCTAATAAATAGTTTAGAGACAGACAACCATTCACACTCATATTCACACCTACAGGCAATTTAGAGTCATCAATTAACCTAACATGCATGCTTTTGGTCTGTGGGAGGAAGCTGGAGTGCCTGGAGAGAACCCACGCAGGCATGAGGAGAACATGCAAACTCCACACACTACTGACAAAAACTAGGAAAGAGATACTATTTCTCACATTTTGGTCAAGCAGCATCAATATCTTAAAAAGCTCATAGCACCCTATTACCCCACGCCCAGAATGCAGGTTTACTTTTGATTCCTATAAAGTCTCCAAAAGGGGAGGCAGAGACTTCAGTTATCAAGCTCCTCTCCTGTGGAACCATCTTTGAGTCTCGGTTCAGGGGGCAGACACCCTCTCTACATTTAATAGTGGGCTTAAAACTTTCCTTTTTGATAAAGCTTAAAGCTGGGGCCAGCCAGGCTTGCCCTGGACTAGCTCCTATGCTGCCTATACTGTCGAGATGATTCCCATTATGCACTGAACTCCTCTGTCCTCCTCTCCCTCTGTAGACATTCATTTCCCATTAATGCATGTTACTAACTTGACATCTTCTCTCTCCTGTAGTTTTGTGCTTTCATCTCCCTCCTCCTGTTGGTTTCTGCAGGTATTTCTGCCTCTGGAGCTGTCGAATCCAGATCTGAATCTGCAAGCCTCCCACTGCCCCTATGATCCCGCTCAACACCCACAACTAAAATGATTATTATTAGTCTTATTATTGTGATTATTATTATCATACATCTCCCTGTGGGCTTTATGCTATGCTCTCTTTCCTCCAGCTTCCTCCCCCGCCCCTCTCTGTTTCTCTCTCAATCCAACCAGGGTAGGCAGATGGTCGCCCACTCAGAGCCCGGTTCTGCTCAAGGTTTCCTTCCCGTTAAAGGGGAGTTTTTCCTTGCTCATGGGGAATATTGGGTCCCTGCAAATAATATTGTAAAGAGTATGATCTAGACTGAAAAGTGAACCCTGAATTAACTTCTGTAATTATTTAGTATTAATACATTGAATTGACTTGACTGGAAACTGCTTATTCTAAAACACATATATTTCTTCAGGAATACAGATAGAAATAAAACAAAGTCATATCTACATTCCCAAAGGATTGGCAGTTAAGTTTATTTGATCTTATTTCTCCTAAAACTGATATTTTTGGAAGTTATGTTAAAGCTTGTGATTCTACAATGACTTCCTGTTTACATAGTGCTAGCTTCTAACTGGACACCTACAGATGTTTCCTAGCAACCTATTTACACATTACTTAAGTGTTTACCAGATAAGACATTTCTTAAGTTTTAGTGGTGTAACCTGATTTAGTAAATCACTCATTTTAAACTGGCTAGTCGCTAATTACTTAAAAACTTAAAAGACTGTGCACAAACTTAGTGATCGATTCACAAACAGCTGGTTCAACTCAGTTCTGGTCTTGTAAAATGTTATTTTATTCCTTGGCCATGAAATAAATAAGAACTAGTTTGAACAGAAACAAATACAATACAGGCAAAGGAATAATTTCACATTATGTGAAATACTTTTATTCAATTTCTGGACAAGAGTTACATGAGAAAATTGATACCACTTTCATGTACGCACAGTAAATATGAAGCTACCACTGGATAGCTTATAGCATAGCGCAAAAAAACTGCAAAAAAAGGGAATAACTACAACCTTGGGTTTAAACAGTGATAACAAAATTTAGCATCCCAAAAGGTCACATGTCGAGTGTAGCTAGCTCTTTCCTTCTGTTCCCAGCCTTTATGCTAAATGAAGCTAACTATCTTCTGTCTGCTTCATATTTACCACACATACATGACAGTGGTATCAATCTTCTCGTCTTTCTGCAAGAACATGAATAACCATATGTCCTAAAATGTCAAATTATTCCTTTAACATTTGGAAATATAGGAATTAAGCAAGTTAGCATCAAATACAATACAGTAAATAAAATATTGGAATATTATTCAGTGCCTGGACATTGTATGACATATTTGTTGGCCTGTAACCGTTAAAGAAATGTTTAGTAGTAAGCAGGAATGTACCAGGAGTAAATCACTAACCAGTCGTTCTGAATGTTGATCAGTGGTAACCTTAGATGTAACAAAGGTCGTATTGATATAATTTCATCTACTTTGAGTTGCAGCAATCAACATTGATGCACACAAAATTTGAAACAATTATTCTCAAAAGCGCTAATTAGCTTCTCCATCTGTGAGTCTGTTGCTAATCTGCCCAAACACAAACTTCCTGCCAAACAAACAATGCTTAATAATGTGGGTCTTTGCCAGGAGGCCATCAATGATACCAGCTACATTGTTGTCGTTTGCTTTTTTTCTTTTTTTTTCAACCCCATACACATTAGTTCAGCCAATCATATCTACGCAAAGTTCATTAACTAAAACAGCTGAGCTCAGTCCCATTCAGTTTTTCTGCTCTAATTGAAATGTACGGCTCGGCCCTTCTGGGAGAGCATCATTACCAGAACACATCATGTTAATACATTTTAAAATTGTCCATCTTACGTGCTAATTAATATTCCCAGAAAGAGCTGGAAGAGCCCCTCTTCATATCAACAGCTGTCATGATATTTATTAAACACTTTTTATTTATTTTATTTTTTTTGGGGGGGGGGGGGGGGGTTCTCAGAGTGGGGCTCGAGGAAAATGTAAAGCATACTTGAGAAGCATGTAAGCTCCTTAATGAGACTGTATACAACCCAGACTTTAAAAAACATGTGGGTCTAATTGGATTTTAGACTATTTCAACAGGTTAACAAAGCAAAGCTAAATAAACAAGAAGATATAAGTTTGAAATGTTAAGCCTAATGGAAAATGTTTTAGCGAAACCTACTTTAACTTTGGACAATAATAATTTTGAAGGGGCACCCACCAATTTCACATATGGGGTTCAGTTTATTCATTTCGAGTACCTATAGCCTGTGAAAACAGCTGCTTAATGACTTCTGTGGCTGTCAGGGAGCTTTTGAAAGTGCAAAAATAACGCAGATTATGTCACCAGGTTTATCTCAGTTTGGGTTTGAGGACTTTAAAGAAATGAAAGACACCACGAAGATAGAAATGGAAGGATCCAGCCTTTTTTTTGGAGATTGAAAGTCAAGATATCTCGGCCTGCTTCAATTTTGACCAATTTTGAATCTGTCTCTTGCGAAATACAACTTTATGGAAGTTGTAATACAAAATTGTAGCCCTTTAAATAATCATGCTGATTTGAAGTGCTGAAAATCACAATGACCTGCAACTTGTGTGTTTTGCGCTTTGCAGACTGGAGCAAAATGCACTTACATATACAGATATAAAACAAACTTACTTTATCTAGTGGTGTAATTTAACTTTAAAGTGAAATAGTGACAATCCTTTAACATTTTTGACAAAGGAAAACTGATTCATCATTATCTCAAATCAAACCACAATGCACACAATTTGTTTCAGTGTTTAAGCTGCTCTCTTAAGCCTGTGCACAATGCTTAAAAGAACACAGATGCATCATGTTATTGAACCTTTACAGAAGGACTGCAGCAGGTGAAACATGTAAACCTTCTGACTGTGCTGTGTATGAATATGTTTTAAATCCATTGATTAAATAAACATTTAATGGCTCATATCTCCGCAGGGGTCATTCAGATTCTAGTTGCTCTCAATAGTCCCAACCAAGCACAGAAGCATAAAACATCGCATCAGTTGGCACAGATCTTGTTAGACAATTGTTTTATTCCAGATGTTTTGCTGTTTACACAAATCTGCTCACAATTGTATTTTCATCCTTGCAAGTTATTTGTGAATAAAGTATGATTGCACTGATATTATTTCCCTTCAAGCATTGTAGTGACAACATTGGTTTTATATCAGTAAACTTTAAATCAATAACAGAATAAAACGGTAAATAAAACTCGAACAGTAATCAACAATGAAACTTCCTTTTATTTCACAGGAGTCAACACACCACCTCACAACAGCATGTAAAGTTTAAATGAGAAAGACAAAGGGAGAGGCTCAATTCCTCACTTCAGTAGTACTAAACACCACATACTACAATATGTACAAAGAGCGTGAATCAGACCCATATCCACTTGCTTAGTTGTAAAAGACAGCGCTGAATAAATACACGTCTATTTTACATAAATGTTTAATATAAACAAATACCTGTCGTACGAATTGCACTTGGCGATGGCTGTGAGGTAAAAACACATTGTGAGCACTACACATGACTACAGGTCCGACAAATGCCTCGCTCATCCAACGCTTTTCAGTAACAATCAGTTTGTGACAGTGCGCCTGAGCGATCATATTAAGAGAAATAATCTGTCACCAATCACAAACCCGGGCTTAATTTATACGATACACACATCCCCTTAATATATAGTCCCCAGTAAAGCACTCAAATGAGCTGCTTTACAGAGAAAATAAGAAATAAACAAAAAAACATAAGGGATGAGCCACAGGAGCGCGCAGTGCGTGCGCAGTTTGTCAAGGAGCGTCAATTCACTGAATCCTGTTTGATGGCAAAGTGCATACACCCATTATGGTTTATCACTAAAGCTTTACCTAACTGAATTTTAAGGATTGATATAATTTAGCAAATTGGATAATCTCTCAGACACTAAAATGTATTTGAGAGACTTGTGCATCCTGGAAAGATTGGTCCTCGTTTCTTTAAAAAAAAAAAAAAAAAAAGGATTCCACATTTCTGGTGATTTCGCCTGATGGTAGCTTTCTCTGATGCAAAAAATGGACCCACTTAAACTCTAAAGGTACAGCTTCTGCGCATACCTTTTCAAAAAAAAAAAAAAAAAAAAGACGCTCGTGTGTTTCTCAATGAGTCACCGCCCGTCTTTGTTACCACCTTTCCCCAGACTCCAGGCTGTTGTAATCCACCTCAGCAAAAGTTTTGTTTTTCCTTCACAGCTGTGATTCAGGGTGAGAAATCTTTGCTGTCCCCACCAAGCTACTATCGCTGTTGTCCAAGCCGGCGCAGTCCGACCACATCCCCAAGGTGCCAGGCTCCAATGAGGTGACGAACCCGCCGGAGCACCGGGAAAGGTCGCAGGAGCTGATGTGCAGCCTGCGGTCGGCTTGCCTCGGGCAACACAGCAGCCTTTTAAAAGCCTTCCTGAAGTCCGGGCTCCGGCAGTAAATGATGGGGTTAAACGCCGAGTTGACATATCCCAGCCAGTTTAGGAATACGAAAAGGTCTTTGTCCACCACCTCTGCGCAAAACACTCGCACCACGTTAACAATAAAGAAGGGCAGCCAGCACAGGGTGAACGTCCCCATGATGATGCCCAGCGTTTTGAGCGCCTTCTGCTCCCTGAGTGCCAGGATTTTAGACGGCTTCTTCTTGCACTTAGAGGTCAGTCCAGTTAAGGTGTTGTGGAACCTGCCCTCGCACTTGTCGATCTTCCTAAGCTGCTTTTTCGCTTCTCTATACACGCGGGCGTAAACAAATATCATTACCATTAGAGGAATGTAAAAAGATATGATGGATGAGGAGATGGCATATGCCCTGTTGGTGACAAAGTCGCAGCATTCAGGGTCCTCGTAGCAGGATGTGTCCATACTGTCCCGGGACCAGTGCATCAGGATGGGCAGGAAGGAGACCAGCGCAGAGATAGCCCAGACTATGCACACCACTGCTTTGGCCCGGGCTTTGGTTAACAAGCTTTGATAGCGGAAAGGCGATGTGATGGCCACGTATCTGTCTATGGCAATAACACACAGGGTCTCGATGCTTGCGGTGACGCAAAGGACATCCACGGAGATCCAAAACTCGCAGAAGAAGGATCCGTACAGCCACGAGCCACTCACCTCGAGCGCAGCGCCAAACGGCACAACCAGTAGCCCCATGATGAGGTCTGCGCTCGCCAGCGACACGATGAACACGTTGGTGAGCGTCTGCAGCCTCTGCGTCTTGGCTATGGCCACTATAACCAGGATATTCCCGAACACAATGGATAGGACGATCAACCCCATCACCAAGCTCATTCCCGCCATCCACTGCTCGGACGCGGCCGCAGCGGTGCTCGGTGCGTCCGACGCCTCGCTCCCCGTGCCATTCTGGAGGTTTACCGGCGACGACGCGCCACCGTCCCCCATGACGGGCTTCTGCGCTGTGTGCGGGACCAGGTCGATTTCATCAAGGCAGTGAGAGGCAGCCTCTCCAGTCTGTCGCATGAGCCACAGCTCTACTACTTCTGTCGTGCGCCAACTCCATCTGCAGCCACTCTCTCGCCCTCAGCCTTCACGATCTGCGGCACCGATCGGGACATCAGTGCAGGCGGTGACATCACTCCTCTCGCGACCAATCAGGCAGCCCAGCGTACAAACGGTCCCAACAAAGAAGCTTTGCAAACAAACAACACCTGAACTTAAAAAAAAAAATAGATTGAGAAGAATCTTCATGCCTTTATAAGCATACGCGCATGAATGAACACACAACAAACAGTTTCATTAAGAAATAGCAGGATTTGTTTCTTTTGGCAAGCAGCTAGCCAACCAAACCTCCATGCTCTACCTGAATTTGTTTGTGATTGTTATCTGTCAAAAGTCTGCCAGTGCTTGGGAAAATTGGATGCCAAATATGGTCCAAAAAAAGTCCAAAAATCCACCATGACATTTTGAACTACAGGCTTTTCATCACTTGCCATCACAAACAAGATTTGTTTTTCCACTTGTCCATTTTATATTTTTATCACAAAGAATACATTCCACCGCCATGAGGTCAGGCCCAACCACAGATCTGCTTTTTGCTTTACAGCAGCTTCATTACACCGAACCACTTATCTAAAATCATAAGTTAATACAACTATAAAACAGGGTTTGACTTGCAGTCAAACTATTCATCGTTATGTGAATCATTAAAGTAACAAAGAATCAAGATAAGTTCCAGGCCAGCCAAATCCATGAAAACAAATCATGATGATTTGTAATCTACAGGAGAAGAGAAGATTTCAGAAGTTTCGCTACTATGAAACTCCCATCAGAATGTCAAAAAACTGAACTATTCAGACACCGAGACTGACTGAAGGAACATCACTGACTAGCTTTGACAGACAGGCCTTTCTACACACAACCTAGTCCAAACAAAAACTTAGTAACACAAGAAAATAAGGTCTGGCAGACAACAAAACACTGCAGACAGACATTCTGTTATTAAATATTTGTTATCAAAGTAGAACTGTAGCAGCAGTAATTGAACAGATGTCACAGTACTGATGCTTACAACCTGAACTCATCGCAAAATTTGAATGATCACATTTATGTTTATTTCTTTAAGCATTCATGTTTACACTGTAAGAAACAATTATTGTGAGATTACAGTGATTATCAAGAGTATCCTGTCTGAGTCTAAAGCTGAAAGAGTTTCGAAAATTTGGACAAGGAAAGACATTAAAGGTAGTAAAGGTAATTCTTTGCACTGGCCTTGTGACACACATAGGCTGCATACAAAGACACATGACGCCTCATACTTTGTTTTTCTGTGTGCTCATTAGCATGCTTGTCCATGAACCTGACAACCCCAGCGCCGGAGGCTAAGACATGACCTGACCCTGCATAACAAAGCCCTGCCTAAGAGAGTCAACATCACTGCATGGATCTATACCTGTAGCACTCACAGCCAGCAGGGTACAGTAGTACAGAGGGGCTGGTATGACGCCTCTTCACCGAGCTCTTTCTTCTGAGAAATGCAGACCATCAAATACCTGTCCAGTAGGTCATTTTATTGACCGTACTCATCAACCAGTCACTTATTCACACAGGATTGCCCTTCGTAGCTTCCTCAGTTGTGGGTTAAATAATACATTTACATTTTTTCAAGTCTTGACACATTACACTGACACGTTTTCCTCATGGAATCATTCTTCCTGTTCATATCAATCCCTTTACGACAAAATCCACAGAAATTCTGTGAAAAACTATATTTAAAATTTTACTGGAAGCTAATATGAAGCTTCAGCTGTCCAAATGAGTCAAATCAAGTCAATATATTTCAAAGTTACTGCCTTTTTAGTGCCAAACTCCCTCTTCAATCAATCCCACAATCCTTCCATTGCAGCTGAACAAGAAAACACTGTCTGTTGAGATACAGAGGACATTTTTTAACTAAAAAGACTGGAAAACATCCACTTTATTTGACTAACTTACACAGCTGAAGGCTCATATTATTGTCAGATAAACCCTTAAATACATTTTTACTCAAAACAAGGACTGCAGATTTTGGACCCCCATCTATTACATTGTAAACACATTTGGAAGGGATTTTCTAATGGTCAATATGAACAGGAGGAATCACTACAGCAATGTCAATCATCATAAGGGCAACTGACTATTGATATAAGACAGACTTGAAAATGAATGCACCTACACTTTAATTTTTATTAATGAAAAATTTAATTATTCAAATTGTGTGCAAAATTAATTCCATTCACTTCACACAGATGGATTTCTCAAAATTGATGGGCACATAAAACAAAAACTATCTTCACAGCTAAAACAGTTAAGTTAATACAGGTTTCGATTTACTTTCTCCTTTTTTTGTAATTTGGGTCAACTGGCACTTTAAATAAACATATTTTTAACGGCCTCTATCTCATAAACATAACCCATTAAACCATTGAAACAGCTTCTAAATTGTGTCATGTCTCTTAGAGGCTACGTTTATAGTGTTTGTACCTCTTTGTTGTAATTCAGCTTTCCATATTTTTGTGCAATTACTCCCTCACTTTCACAAAAATAAGCCGCGTGAAGAGCTTTCGACCACTGAACTACCTCCCACATACCTTCATGCAAGCTTTGCATGCCGGAAAAACAGGGAGGTAGAGCAGGTTCAACTTGACTTAGTGGCTTGACCTCCCACATTAACACCTGCACTAAGTTGAAGTTCAAAGCTGATTTTATTATTTGAAGCGACACCTTTCCAGTTCATAGTTTTGGGCTTGTGCTTCTCAGCAGAGGTGAGAAGGGAGGTTAAATGCAGAGGCCGACACACTATAATATGTTCAGGTGAGAGAACATTTTCAGCACTTTAAGTTTCCGCACTGTCACACAGACAATGGTAATAATTTTTTACCTCCACATCGATATGATCTTAATTGAGCCCACTCATCCAGTATGAAGAGTGAATTTATGCTCCTGCAATTAAAAACTGTATAAAATTCGAAGAGTTTTCTGTTCCGTTCAAACCTCCATGATTTTAACTTTTGGCCTGCAGTCAGCTTCAGTTACAATTAAATCAGTCATCTTATTTTTGAAATAATTTTTTATATGCTAGCAATTAATTTGGAGAGGTCAATAACAATTAACCAGTGTCAGCAACACGCCTCATATGAGTGTCACAAGAGCCATGGAGGTTATAAGCCCTTGAGAAAGCTTTAAAAAGCCTTTTTTGTGTGGCTGAAAGAAGCTGTGTGCTCTTGGAGGCTCTTATCTGATCATTCAGAAGCAGAATCCTCATGGTTTTGCTTAGATTTTAAACAAACGGTAATTTTAATCTCTATCACCATGAAGGCACTAAAAAGAGGAGGTAGCACTGCCAAGCTCCTCATGACATCCCTGACCTGTGAACGCCTTTTTGTATGTCATTCCTGTAAAATGTGTTAGGATACTCGCCTGTTTCTAGTGATGTACACATTGGCAGAGACTGTGTGTGTGTGTGTGTGCGTGTGTGTGTGTGTGAGTGTGTGTGTGTGTGTGTGTGTGTGTGTGTGTGTGTGTGCGTGGCCTCTGGCAGCAGGACAGCAGCCAGAATCACACAGGGTTAATGATGCTGTCAAAAGGATGGTGAGGGAGGCAGTTGAGGGGAGGTGGAGGGATGAAACAGTGGGCAAAGATACAAAAGGAGGCATGGAGAACCAATAATAGCTCTTCTACTGCACCTCGCTTTTCCCTTTGTTGTGATTTTTAAAGTAATGATCTCATCCCCAATGCAGCACTCATCCCCTCTAAATTAATCGTACACATATGTCATTACGACGGATTAATAATTTGTTCCTATGATTAGTAATTTCTCCATGCACAGATAATTACTACTATGGATTAATATACTGGACTCTTTATAACTCTAATAATGATGGTTTAAGGTATACTGTAATCAATGTCTGTTCTGTAGTTCTTGCCTTAGTTGGCAGTGGTTCATGTTATTTATGTTTGGCCTCAATGTTTTTTCAGGTCATTCTGTGTCTCATGTCATTTATGTAAGTATGTTTGCTTTGCTTTATATGTATAGTTGCATGTGGGCATTAGGGCTGGGCAGTATGGATACAATCAAATATCACAATATTTTTTTTTGGGACCAAATACCCTGCATGATTACATTACTGATGAATACCCTGATGTATAATCATTAGTAATGTGGATATAAAATGACTAAGTGGGTAAACACAAATAATAGAACAGATAAAACAGTCTGGTAAATTCAAATTGACTGTAAAGCAGCCTTTAACACAACATTAATGCCATATCATAATATAACAATATCCAATTTCCAAGACGATAGTCTGATGATATTCAAATTTTTTAAAATCAAAACTAACAATGAATTAATCCTACTAACAGGTATTATCTGTGCATATAAAACCTGATACAGATTACTCCACTGTGTCATAGAGCAACAGAATACTGTCCTAAATCTATTAAAAACCCTTAGTGAGTCACAATGTTGCACTGGGTGACATGTTCCTTCATTATAATGAACACAGGCACTGAATTTTATCTGAAATCAGTCTCACACACGTCCTGCTGTTATAAAAACTCTGTATTCAATTATACCTGCAGCTGAAAGCAATATCATACAAATGCACTTTACTTATGTTTGAGTAACATTTGCTAAAACCGACAGTCCTCAGCAGTTATAGGAAATTATTGAACCTTTTAAGTGAACCAAATTATATATTTGTGACCTGTTTTTAAGGATTTAGTCCACATCTTCAGGAGTAACAAATGAGCTTAGGGCTGACTGCACTGAGCACTGAGAGACAAGAGCATAAAAAACCACAAAATATCACCAGCTTTAACCTCTAAGTGTATTGCACCATAAAAAGTGTATTGTCCTCCATCACCTCATTCATGGGAGACTTTTTTCCCCTGTGTGTTTTATGTGCCGATAAAAGGAACCAATAAACAGGATGTTTGATTTCTTAAACTATTTTTTGGGATGCAGCACCTTTTTGACTTGTAGTAATTTGAGGTTACTTTTCAATAAAACCTATGGCTCATAAACCATAATAAAAAAAAAACACCAACCTGATTCGTTTTCTTTTTCTCTTGTGGTTCAGCTTGCCTAGCTGGGGCAATGTTTTACATTCAATTCATGTTTTATTTTAGAGGCAAAACTAAATTCAGGCTGTAGTACTCATAATACCTCACAGTATAGAAAGTGTTGGGTGAAAAAAACAAATGACAGTTGTGGAGTATAAAGGCATCACACAGTCACTCTTTCTGACACACAATTCATAGTTCACTTAGTCAAGTCAATTTTTATTTATATTGCCTGATATCACAAATTTGCCAAAGGGGCTTTAAGTACCAAAAAACATCAGATTTCAATCTACTTGGCTTCTCTTCATCATAAAAATGCAGAATTGCTTATGTAGGGCTATTATCTGTGATTTAGTTTGGACTGCACTTGGTAAATGGACTGCATTTTTATATCACCTTTCTAGTCCTCCGACCACTCAAAATGCTTTTATAATACATGCAAAAATTCGCACACATGCATATGCTGATGGCAGAGGCTGCCAATCAAGGTGCCAACCTGCTCATCAGGATGTAATCTAATGCACATACATTCACACATTGCTGGCACAGCTATGAGAAGCAATTTTGGGTTCAGTATCTTGCTCAAGGACACCTTGATATACGGATCGGAGGAGCCGGGAATCGAACTAACTCAGCGTCCCCATTATTTAGGACCAAAACTTCCATTGTAAAAATGAGGCTAATGTGCAGCTTCTGGTAAAAGGGAATAAGACTAATGAGAGATACTTATTGCATGTTCTGGAGTCTATCATCTAAGGTCAGCTCACACGTAACCTGGTTTGGTGACAAATCTATGAAGCAGCTAGCTCATTAGCTAAGCATAATTCAATTAAATTGAAAGAATGCAGTTCTGTATGCTATGTAAGATATGATAAAAATGTAAGTGTCCTGATTCTCAAATTCTGGAAATACGCAACAGGAAACTTAAGAATTTTATGGAACGGTAGTCACACAGATCTTTGTAGGAAACCTAACCTTTAACACACACACATACAAAATAGACTAAATAAAAATGTTTTATTGGTTTTCCTTTTCTTAAAGCGTTAACAAGGTACCACTGAAGTTAAACGCATGCCAAGGTGTGCCTAAAAAGGTGGCAGAGTGAGAAGAAATCAAATGAGGGTTGGTAGAACAAAATGTCTTAATGGCCACAAGCAATCGTTCAAGCTCATTACAAGTAATTGAAAACATGCCAGAGGGATAACAGAGCTAAGAAAACACACGCGCTAAACTTACATAGTTCATCTGAAATAAATAACTTGTGGGAATAAAACATTACTCCCATTATGGAAACATGTTGTTATTGCTTTTGATATTGTTAAAGTGTCACACCATAATACCCCTTTTGCAAGGCACTTGGGCCGAGTGAAACCAAATAAAAACAGTCTGACAGGCACAATTACGTTATCAGACGTGATGACAGCAATGATAATCAAAGTAGTCTCAGGCCCATTTTCGGACAACAACTCATAACTCTGAAAACCAATCAGGGGAAATGACTTCCACATTATAACAGAATCATACACAAGAAAACAGACAACATATTACAGTAACTCATTGTCAGAGCATCTCTTTTATATTATGTTCCCTTTGTGGAGTGAAGATGAAGTCTATAAATGCCCGATGGAGAGATTCTAATAACAGGAAACATTAAAATACTTTTTAATACAATAACCCACAGTGTGTGGAACAAGCAGCAGTCAGTCGGTGTCATCAGTTCACAAGAGGTTAGAAAAACAGGCACTTTATTCATTACTTAGATAACAGTCGTATTTTATGGTCAAAAGGGCTCATTGTGTCATGAATAATAATAATCAAAAGTATAATCAGTTATACAGAGACTGTGAACTTCGTAAACTACACTGCTTGGTCTGTGGTGACACATACTGTACGCAGACAAATATTTATGTAAGCTTGGTTAGTGTGCCTGAAGGCACCGTTGAACCAGAGTGCAAACTAAACAACCCCACACATATATATGAAATATATTATTTAAAAAAATTGAAGATGTGAATGAAACAAGTAAGACATATAGACATGAATATATATTAACGAGAATAAGAGAGACAAGAGTCTCTGCATAGATAATGGTATAAGGACTCAAGTTTCATGTCATTTCCTCACTTCTACAGTTTTTCCCTGGACGGAGATCAAAGACATGATTCGAGACGGATTTTCAAAATCATATGTTTGAGAAAATGGCAGCAACCTGATATTAGCATTCATAAACAACGCTTGTGTGAGCAGAGGCAGAATAAAATGTTCTTTCTTTAAGTTTGAATTACTTATCAGCTCCATTAGACATGCCCCCTTTTTATTCCTACTGTTTATTTATTCCTGGCATTCATGGACATTTAATTTAGGTTGAAAAATAGTTTCAATCGTAAACAGAAAGCTTCCACTAATTTTTAAAAAGCAGGAATCTTTCGATAATAATTTGTTGACAGCATCTGAATGTAAATAGTCTTTGAAATTCACATCCAGCTGGTGGTTCAGGTGAAAATGTGAAGCTAATCATAGGCTTCGCTTTTTATATATTTATATATCTGGAATCAACCGCAACATCATTAAATGACAGAAAACCTGTTCCTACTCCTATTCCTCTTATCATCACTGACGCCATCATCACCACCTGCTGATTCGATTATCATAATTTCTTAGTTCCTCATTAAATCTACAAAGTTGCTTTTTTATTTTTAGTATGTAATCAGTTTTTTTTAACAAGACTTTCCATAAACACACAATTAGTCAGTGCAGCTTGTCCTTTTAATTTTTTTTTGCATAAATCATATATTATATAGATGTATTTTTTAGGCTGCAGTAATGTTTGCTGCATGCCAGGAGATGTTTGCGTTCTTATCAATAACTGTCACACAAGGTCAATGACATTACAGCTTTGATGTGCACTTTTTCATAGAGCGCCTTTTAAACTGATATTCCCCCGAAAATCAGGCTTGTAAGAATTGCTTTTTTTCTCGAAAGTGACAGCTCCGTCAGAAACAATCTATGCTTTCTTCTTCCAGAGGTGTGCACACAACAGGGGTCTGAGCTAGCTGAGCCTGAAGGAAAAGTGACGTGTCAATGCTACAGAGGGTGTTGATTTCTGTGGCTGTTGTGACTAATACAGAGATGGGGCTTTAGAAGGCATGAGCCAATGCTACAGTGACTTCTTTCTCTCCGGGGCTGGTACTTATTTGAAGAGGCTGGGTGAAGGAGGCTGCCTTCATCATACAGGCTTTACCTGCTTCCATACAGTAGTACACCCACACACTCAAAGTTAGGCATGGGGAGTTGTTTGAGTCCTTTACAGCTGCTGGGAGTTTGGTTGAGATGTAGAGTGGCTTCGACAGATCCGCAATGTCACCAGTGACTACCTGACTGTCTAGCAGCCACTCGTTACCTGTGAAAAAGAGGAAGCAGAAATGCGTCGTGTTAACAGTGTCAAAGGGACAAAATGTCTGATGCAATCTGGATAACACAGGAATTTCAAGTTTTACCCTAAAAGCTAAGATGAAAAATGCTTTTGCAATGTGGTGATTCACAAATGCAGCAGTCACAATGTGCCGTATTCTGAATGAGTCTGTATAAGAATGTCTGTCTGCTATCTGAATGTATTGTTGAGCATGGCATGGTGTACCCAGTGCACTAGGTCGTTACACAGCAAAGCTAAATGGAGTGCTCTAAAATATCCCTCACCCAAAGAACCCCACTGAATCAGATACAGTGAGGTGAGGGCATGAATTCTCTGCATCACAGAGGATATTTATAGAAACAAATACACATCTTAAAAGACGGGAGCGGTGAAAGATAAACGAAAGCTGAAAAAGAAAAGGTTGGAACTTCAGCTGTGAGAAAATATTAAACCAGCGAGACTGTCAGTTTCATGCCAGTGGTGATTAATGAAGCCGATGCCTAACATGAGGTCCCAGGGAAGCCATTTCTAAAAAGCCACTAAAAAAAATTAAGATCTGGCGTGCACTTCTAACTTGATCCATTAAAATTCCTGCCTCTGCACTGATCCGATCAACCTAAGTCTAGACTGGTTTTAATCGGACAGTGGTGGATCACGTAACATAGCCTGGTAGCTAATTATGTGAACCAAGGCATGTCCTCTTATCAAAATGTTCTAAAAATAGCTCACTGATACCGCTGACTGCATGCTGCATCGCTCAGAATGATGGAAACACTTTTGTTCCAAACCTAATGAACAGACCATCAACCCTCACTAGCACATCATCTCCAATCTCTTCACACTCTACCTTAGGGACAGACTACTGTTATACTGTCACTGAACAAAGATTTCTGAATTGTAAATAACTCATATATTCAATCATATAGACCATATATTACCTAAATGGTGCCTTTAGGAGTCCCTGACTGATGTAAGTATTCCTACATCCTCCAGCTGAGTACTATAAATCCCAGGCGTGGGCCCTCAGGGGGAGAATGTACTCGGCTGTACAGTGACTACAAATGGGATTCTGGCTACACAAACAGGTGAAACATAACTTCTGCAAAGCATGCAATTGATTTGAAAAAACAAACAAACAATTTATCAACGGATGTATTTCCTAAATATGATTTTCATGATATCATTGTTTGCTTAGCATGAAGGCACTCGTTATCACTTTTATCAGTATCTTTTGTTGTTTTCTGCTGCTCTGCATATGTCAAAAGTTATTATTGTAGTAATGTTTTACTGTTTCCTGTTGGCTTGTGCACTGTCTTGAGAATGCTGATATTGTTGCTATTGCTAGCTTTATGGCACTTCATTGGTTTCAGAACAGTTTGCTAAAGGTCTGAATTTCTGACTTCTGGAAGTCAGAAATGTTGATTAATGTGCATTGTCATGAAAGAAAACAGTCGAATGGCATTTGAAACCCCGCCCTGCAGACCTTCATAATGCTAGAATTTAAGGGAACTCCAAGCTGCGACTGGTTGGATGTGTGCAGGTGATAAAGTAAGCTTGGTTTGAGGTTCTCTCTTAAGCTTTCACTCCTTCCACTATTTCTGTAACTCAGCACTATGAATGCTTTTCAGGAAAGATTTCCCCAAAGTGTACACTGTTATCGCTGCATTTAAATGATTATCGCATGCCCCTCTCTGTGGCCCTTCACACTGCCTTCAAGTGTGGCCACATGGAACGGCCTTCTGATGTTGTCAGACGTCACTTCTCACAAATAGTTTTTTCCCAGCAGACCCCTGCCTTGAGTTTTGGCAGCTGACAGCACATTCACTAAAGCAGCCAATTCCTTAAGTGTGGAAATAGGATTTGTCTGATTTCACTGTAACTTCCTGCCTGTCATCTCACTTAAATCCCTCTGCTTTGTAAACTTCACCAGGGGAAAGAAATCAACGTCTGCCAGCTGATGTTTTTCAAGTTTCATGTGACGAGTGTACGATCTTTTGACAAAATGATTACCCGATACCTGAAGATGCCTTTCATGGGTATGAAGTCAAATGTACTTAGAGGATAAATCTGCGTAAAACATTTTGTGACAATGATTGAACGTCCTCTCACCCTCAGCAGAGAGAGCCCAGAAGCTGGGGGCCTCGTCAGTGAGTCTGGTTCCTTCTGGAAGCAACAGCGTGAGTGACATAGCGAGAGTCTGGCCCACAGACACTGCTACTGGTGGCATCTCTTTCTTGGCAGCCGACTTAGGCAACGTGGGGGCTTTGGCAGGACCTGAGGGCTTTGTAGGTGCTGAGTCTGTGCAGACCGTGGAAATGGGGAACTGGAAAGGAGAAAGATTTGGGTGTTTGGATTCATGAGGAGCAAGGAGAAAGCTATGGTCACATCAAGGAAAATGTCCTTTCCTTCTATTCTTTTATCCATTTCTAGTAAAAAAGCTTTTAGAATAGATTAATTACAGACACGCACAAAATATGAACACACACACACACACACACACACACACACACACACACACACACACACACACACACACACACACACACACACACACACACACACACACACACACACACACACACACACACACACACACACACACACACACACACACACACACAGGTCTGACCAGTGAGACAGTCTTGGAGTCCAGGTCGAGCACTTTAACTTGGTGGTTGTTGGTATCAGCAACATAGAGAAGCTTTCCACCGGCACCGACACAGATTCCTCCAGGTTCATTAAAGCAGGACTTGTTGAATTCAGGACCCAGTGTATCTGCAGCCTCACCGGTCCCCGCTACTGTGATACACTGCTTTGTCTTTGGATCCAACACCTTAATCTGAACACAATCAAACAAAACAAAAAAAACATAACTGGGGTTATTTAAAAGATGGTCAACTCCTGTATGTTCCCCTGTGTGATCAAAAGGAGATAAAAGCTTTGTGTGTCCACTCAACAACCTAAAGGAACTCATTATAACGACAGAAGCATCGCTTCAGCTTTGAACCACAGCCTTGTGACATACAGCCATTACCTTGTGGTTGTAGGAGTCGGCAACATAGAGCAGGCTTTGTTCGGGAGCCCAGGCAACACCGAGCGGATGCTGCAGCTTTGCGTCCACCCCCTTTCCATCCACATCCCCGAAAGCAAAGAGGTTCTGGTTCGAAAAAGACAAAATGTTCAGAGCAGATCAAATGGAGATATAAAAAGGCCTAACTCTAACTTGTGACCCTTTTAAGGTCCCATCCAAATTTGTGAAACACCTCTAACAACACTTAAAGCATTTTTGGACTGAGAAAAGGCTCTTTATCCATCATCAAGTTAAATGGCTTTCTTCTGAAATTACAAACTGAGGCCATTCACATATACTGAAAAGGATCAGTTTCCAGCAGCATTAAACTTGAAATAAGAACATGAAAGCGACATTGGGGTTCATTATCTGAAGCGTTTCTGAATAATTCACACAAGAACCAGAACACAAGAATTAATGTTCCACATTTATACGAGACACCAGAAATACGACAATATCTTTGAATCACACCAGTTTCTGAATCACAGAGGAGCTGTAGCAAAAATAGCTGGATGTGTCATTCTCAAGAAGTTTCTAGGAAAAGTACATTAATGGCAAATGTCAATGAAATACTACAAAGTGGAACACATTCTGATTATGTGAGAGAAATTCTTTTAAAAACAACATCTCTAAATGTTTTCCACAAAAGTGACAGAAGCCAAATTTAGCAAATAGAGTTAAAATATATTTTTAGAGCTACAGTTTGTTTCAGGCCAACATGTCCCAAATTGATAAATTACTATAACAGCCAATCTTCAACCAATTTGTGAGAAATTGGGAAGAATTGAAATAAGTAGCTTTACTCTCTGTATCACTCAGCTCAATAAACAACAACAAAAAAACCTAGATAACAATCTTATTAAGGGTCTCATGATTCTCTATGGCTCAATAACTCACCACAGCTGCAGAGTTCACTCAACAACAGCAGCTGAAAGTGAATCCCAGAGGGTTCACTTGTGCTCAAATGTTCACCTTTGCTGCAGGAATGCGATCCTAGTTTCTGATTGGGATGCATTTATTAGCAGAAAAGTGAATTCTCTCCTCAGAGGAAATTAAATGCTTACACTATGAAGGCAGAAGAATGTATTTGGTGGTCCTGAAACATAACACGCACTGCCTCTACACTGTTACCTACTGATCCTGACCTATTGCCTCTCAGCTTTTTATTTGGTAAACAGGTATTTTAAAGGCTTTATTGAAAAAAACTGATAAAAACAAGATCAAGATTTGACAGCCATGTTAGCAGCCCTGTGAGTGGTGCTTCGAGCTAAATGCTAACATCAGCATGCTAACAATATCACAATATCAATGAATACATGCTGATGTTTAGCAGGTATAATATTTACAATGATGACCATTTTTGCTTAGCACGCTAAGTTTGCTCATATTTGCTATTTAGCACCAAGCACAATGTCGAGCTGAGGCTGAAGGGAATGTCATTAGTTTTGCATTGATTTGGTCATAAAGCCAAATATTGGACAAAGTCAAATTTGGACCAGATGATGGTGCTGGATAAGAAGTCAGGGGATCACCAATGTTATTACAATTCATTCAAATGGGGTGTGAATGTATGTCTACAAAATGTCATGGTGATCCATTCAAACGTTGTTGAAACTTATGACTCTAAACCACAAATGTCAATCTGATGGTGGCACTAGAGGAAAAGCCAGAGGTTCACCAAAAGGCATTAGGAACCATAGATATCTGTACAAAATTTGTACAGCAGATGTTGAGATATTTCAATAGATAAGCCAAACAGCTGGCAACACTAGAAGAAAAATCAGGCGATCACCAAAGTCGTTAAGTTTCATCCTCTAGGCACCAAAGACATCTGTACCAAATTCATCACTATCCATCACTACAAACCTGCTAAAAATGCTAACCTCGTGATGACACTAAAGAAAAACTAACAGGGACCAGGACTTGGGACCATGACTGTCTGAACCAAATTTCATGGCAATCCATCCACAGTAATTGTTGAGATATTTCAGTCAGGACAAAAGTAATGAACCCGCCCAACAGACATACCATCTGACTTTACAGCATTGTCATTCATGGAGCCACTAATTTGACTAAAACACTGTGATAAACAGTGGATAGAGCTCTATCTTTACAAGTACAAATGATTCATGGTCTTTACAAATGGCCTTTTAACAGTTTATCATTAATCAAATTCTACACTCTTCTAGAGCATGGCAGACAATTGGAAATCAATGGAGAGGTTGTAATGAATAGAAGACTTTACAGTATAAAAAAAGACTTGTACGAGGCCAGTAATCGAGGAGGGGTTTGGTGCATCAATGGATAGACACAACATATACTGATGCAAATGTTGCTAATAACACTGTAAATATATGAATGACACCTCAGACGGGGATTTAGTTGTAACAGCTTCAATCGTATTAGTTTTTTTTAAATTCACTGTCATTAATAACTTATGGGTCTACAGGCGTTAGACTTTCTAATAATGATTTTTGCTGGCTCACAGCCATGTTGCATAAACTGTATATGACTGGCCAGTTAATTACTCTCCATTCTCATGGGTGACTATGAGCTTTGAGCACTTGGGACTTTCCAAAAATACACCAATGTGGCAGGGGAAAAAACTACAGCAGAAAGGCTGTTAAGACATAAAAAAACTATCAAAAATTGTTTCAGGCTCAGCAACAAACAAGAGACACTGTGTTTATTTATGGCTTTAAATCAATATCTTCTATCTATAGAAACACAGCCCTGAAACCTTGTGATTGCCGAAGAGTTATCCAAAGCTTTGTGCAACATTTTTCTTCATAATTGTCCAAGCGGGTAGATTAATGTGCAGGTTTTACAGTGTGTGTCTGCTGCTGATGAATAGTGGCAGAGGCACAAAACAGATTGTTATTGAAGGTAATGCTTGAGGAGATTTGGACTGCATGTACACATATGTCTTTTGATTTTCTCCAACATCTTTACAAGCTGATGTTCACTGCATTGTTTCTTTTTGTTTTTACCTTTATTAATTTAGGGAACTTTCACTGAGAGGAAGCCTCTCTTTTGCAGGAACACATTGACACCTGGAAGCTGCCCAGTACAACCACAAACTGATTGGGGTTAAGGACCTTGCTAAAGGGTACCTCAGTGGTGTTAATGAGGGAGGAGCAAGTAGCTGCCTTTTCACTTTCCCTACCAAGACTTTGATCTTTTCTTCAATGTTATTAGATAAGGAATTATCCTATTACATAAACATTAAAAATGAAAGTAAAAACAAATAGCAAATATTGTCAGTAACTGCTAGGTATGGGAGAGTTAGTGAGCCTTAAAATCAACCAATGAGGGATAGCCATGTGTGATTCACTTAGCGCTTGTCCTTTCTTCTTCTTGTAATTGTTATAAACCACTTTGGAAGAAGGAAATACACTTAAAGAATCAGATACAAGAGATAGAAAGCAGTAAATTAGTTCTGATAAACAAGTAATTCCAACCATAAACTCATCCACCATCAACTGTTGTACACTCACCAGTGGGTCTCTCTCTCCCCCGACCAGCAACTTGACGGCTCCATCTTTCAGTGCCACCGTGCGGATGGTGCTGCTTTCACTGTCGGCCACATACAGGCAGCTCCAGGGCTCCTCTGGGGCTAAGGCCAGGCCTGAAGGTTGTGCAAAGCCTGCTTTGTGTGGATAGGCATTGTTTCGGTTCTCCTCATTGCCGCTGCCTGCCCATCGCACACACGTTCCAGCCTTGGACTCACTGTTTATGTTGCAAATATTCAATAATGACACAGCAAATGTTAGGGATATTAGTTAGATGATATCATGATGGAGTTCCCCTCTCCTGAAAATATGTATTTGTGGTTAACATGGATATGTTCTTACATAACCACAGGCGATTACTCATATAATCTTCGCTATAAAACTGGCATTAAAAGCATGTGCTTATATTCTTAAAGAAGAGTTATTAATGGCTTTGAAGGTTGGCAGTTGCAAAGTGGCCATGGTGGTCATGTAGCAGTCTCTCACCTTCCTTTTGGCAGTTTCCCATCTGCTAGGAACAAACCCCAGATCTGGTGGGTCCCTGCCATGGCTATCCACAGCAAATTCTCCTCAACACCACCTATACATGCAATTACACATAAAAACACACTTTGAGTTAAGAACCAGGACACTTTTGTCCCTGCTTTTGGCTGTCTACCAGTCACCCTCAATATCAACCAGATGTTGTGTTACTATTTGTTCTGAAGGGGGGAAAAGTCATTTTTGGAAAGTTTTAATTACATTTTTATAACAGCAAAATGAATATATTCATCATTTTTATACTATTAAAATGAGATATCTGTTTATATCTGAAAGCATATCACTTTGCTGTGATTGTTTGGTGAAGGCAAAGCAGTTTTTATGAGTGAGAAATGCCACTATGCAGGTTTAAGTGAAGGCAGTCTGTTTGACAAAGGCCATGTGCCACCTCAGATGCACACAGCAGAGACAAGCCTGACATCATGACATATACACAACCCTTACAGACGTACAGTATCTCAGTTGTATTTTTAATGCAGCACTGAGCTCAGCCCTTCTTCATCACATCTGCTGGACTGTCAGAAACATTTGACAACTCCAACACCTGACTCAGTGCCTCAATGTCAACTGTAATATTTTACAGTTCAAAAGGTGCAGGGCTGCTCTTTATTGGGTGAGCTTAATTATTCATGCAACATGGTGAATAAAACATGCATATGCAATGAGTGTTTGGATGTACTCTCAGAGGATAATGTTAGTGGAGTTAAAGGTCTGATAGCACATCCTCAGACCATGTGGTGATGTTTCAAAACAGCAGGTTGCATCATCCATCATATCTGTGCAAAATCTCTGACGAGGACTGATTACCTCCTGCTTCTAGGCCGAGTGCAACAGCCAAATAATGGCGCTAATGGCCCACGTAATGTCTGTACTTTAAATTCACTATGATTGACTATGATCGATCATTCAATCACCACACCTGTTCTAAAATGTAAACTGCTGATGAGTACAGTAGGGAGAGTAAACCACCTAGTCTAGATGCAAACTTTCATCTTTTGTTTGCTTTAAAGAAGTACACAATGTCAGACGAACAGTCCAACACGTGCTCAAGTATTACAAGCCTAATAGTAAACAATTTTAACTCACAGCAAGAAAAATATATGACCATGACTTAATAACTTAAACTAAGAGTTTGTTTGCAATCTTTCTATTGTGAAATAGTGAGAAGTCTTGAATCTGTAATATTGCATCTTTAACAAATACATAATTCACTGAGAATGGCTTGTATCAGGGGCGATTTTAGACCCTTTTTATGGGTGCTCAAGTACCCCTAAATTGAATCCCAGCACCCCTAAAAATAAATAAATTATTGTATTTTTTAACCTAAAAATTAATTTATTTTTCATTATTATCATACATTATAGTAGACTAGTACTATGTATTTATATTTCTTGTTGTAATTTACGTTATCCACTGAAAGTGTGTAAGTTAGCAGGGGGTTTGAACACTTGCAGCGCATTGTATGTAAAATTCTCATTAGGAGCTGAGCCCCCCTAAAGGTCTGATCCTAGGACACTTCTGAAGTGCAAAATGCAAAGAAAAAAAAGCCAAAAAACAATTAGGCTGGTATATTGCATAATTAACTTGCATTTCTATTAGATACCACCCTTAACTGCAGAGTAAGAAAATTAACAAGAACCTACAAGACTTGTTAAAGACTGTGTCTGTCACTGTGCTCTTCTCAACCAAAAAATAGCCTTTGTTGTCTGAGCTCTGCAGGTGACGCATCTGTATGTATGACAACAAATCTTTACAGACTAAAATGTCCACAGATAGCAATACAGTAATATTTAGTGATAAAAAGTCTAAGAGATTTAAAAAGATGAGTTTGAAAAAGCTTTCTACTTTGATAAAAAAAAGGCTCTGCAAGGTACAAAAAGATTAATAATAGAAGAACTCTGAATGCCTCTGGCAAAATAATAAAGCAAATCGTTAGGATGGATTGAGCTTTGATTTTTAAGTGGAGATTACTTTGTGAGAATATTAAAGACCTTGTCGGCAAGTTTGTGACTTGCAAAGTTTCCATTTATGATTGTTGATTTTTATCCTCAAGCTGCTTCTGTAGAACTAACATGAGGCCTTTTGAGTTTCCCCCCATGATTTAAATCTTACAGATTAAAAAGTCTCTCACAATGACTCACTAAACTCATTCAATTTTCTATACGCCTCTGAGTACCCCCAAACATATTGTTTTATTTGTGCACTTCTTCTAGGTCATTAGGTTCAGAAATATCATCTGAAAAACAAATCCAACCCACCTAAAAAAAACCTTTAATGGTCTGTGTACATTTTTGGTGTACACTGGACTTGCACCGATTATGCAAGGTGCAAATAATCCCTCTAAAAGGTGTGATCACACCAGAATCCACACCCTCGTCTTTTCAAAGGAAGACGGGGGTTGAGTAATTTCCTGTTGTGCAGCTCAATCTGACTGAACTCTGACCTGCAAAGCAGTGAGACTATGCCTGAGGGAAGGATGGGACTGACCTCTCTCTAAGGAATGTATACATTGTTTGTATTCTTATCTAAAAAGGTGCAATGTGGAAAGAATACAAACAGCGGATTAGCAGGGACTCCATCAGCAAGAACAGGCATCGAGGCTTAAGACAATATAGTGTCGACCTTAATATAAACGATAATATAAACGTGGACCTTCAAATCCCTGTTGGACCTCGCTACAGGACTCACCGGCAGAGCCAAATGTTAGATCCCAAGGAGAGCTGATTGGCTGTTGAGGTCCCATGGCTCCACCCTCTTTGTCTGTGCCTTGAACACCTACTCCAGCAAGGGTGCTGACTCGTCCCTCTAATAGGTCAATCTGACAGACAGATACAAGCACAAACAGGAAGGTGAAAATATAAAGACATACACAGAAAGAGATACATTTTAATTACAAAAATATGACCATTTTAACAGCAAGCGTAGAGCGCAACCTTTCGGATCAGGTGGTTTTCTGTGTCAGCCACGTACACCGTGTCCCCTTTAATGGCCAATCCTTGAGGGGAATTAAAGGACGCTTCAGACAGGTCGCCATCTTGTCTCCCACTTTCAGGCCCTGTGAAAGTAGTGAGAGCCCCATTAATATTATAAAAGTTTTGTAGGTCGTCTTAACTCCAGATATTCATCATTTTTCCATACTAAGTAAATGGATCAAAGCTTATTGGTCGGCTGGTTTTGAAGGATGTGAACACGACAAATAAACTGACTACAATTCTAGTAGATCACCAACTCTGCTGAGCTGTCAGATTAGAGCTTTGCAGGGAAATATGTGTATATTCATATTCAGCATGTTCAGGTATTTATCAATGATGTTGTGAGGCATATCCAAAATACTCAAACAATTACTTGTGGTAATTGCCTAATGAAGTGAGTTTTGGACATTGAAAGTTACTAAGGAACAGCAGTTCCAACTGTAACTCACATACTCTATTTTAAAAAGTATTTATCTTTCATTCACACATTACTGATAATTATTTATCAAAAATCTCTTCAAAAAATCTTTTCAAAAGACATCCTTACAATGTTATTGCAATATTGATATTGAGGTAATTGGTCAAAAATATTATGATATTTGATTTTGTCCCTATCGCCCAGCCCTGCTTACAGCTGGTGCACTTTCATTTTTGTAAGTGGATTGATTATTTAATTGTATGACAGTAGACGATGTAATCTCATGAGCTTATTCTGAATGCTGGATATCTGAGAGGTTTGATCTGTTTCAGGAGTTAAATGGAGGACTTAACCTTGTAAACCACTGCTCATCATTTGTCAATACAGAAAGAGAAAAAAATGTATGCGCTGTTAAATAATGACATTTCTTTTAACGATTTCTTATAATAACTCCCATTTTAAGATGCGCTTCATGTTTTGAAATTCTAAAGCAAACATAAATGTCTTAATTTCTTATACAGTACAAGTGTCGTGGGATGAGGTCAACCTACAAAAATACATGCATTACTTTCCCCCCTCATCTTGTCCACACTCAGGTCAGTGCCAGTTCCCAGTGTGTACAAGTCCCTGCTGCTGCCAACCTCTCTGTTGGTCTGGGGACAGCACAGACTACCATGTGGCTCCTCTGAGGGTTTTTGAGGCATGTGACTTATCTAAAAATATCAATATTTGTAAAATATTGTAAGATTCTCACAGATTATTACAACAAAAATAACATTTTTATCCACAATCCATCTAAATTGTCACATACTATGATACAAATTCCCTTGAATATGAAAGTGTGTCCAAACTTTTGACTGGTACTGTATGTTCTGTACATTCTTTCTTTCAAATGGCATAGATTAGAAGTGAGGTTGGAACATCGCAATACATTGTTTCAGAATTGAAGGTGTTAAATGTCCACCAACTCAGAAATAATGACTCTATGCTTACTAAAACATGAAAGGCATTAAGGTTTTCTTACCTCCTACACTGTGTAACAGCTGCCCAGTGAAAGACACCACCAGTATTCTGTGATGCCCAGTGTCCGCTATGGCCAGTCTCTTGTTGGTGTTGTCTACAGCCACCTTCCCAGGGAAGGACAGGATGCTGGGTGGCAGGGAGTCTCGGTACAGCTTGATGCCCACTGTGTGCTCCTTCAGCAGGCCCTGCTCCCCGTAGTGACGGAGGGCGCAGTCGGTGAAAAGCACCAGCCTGTCGCGGTGGCCTTCGCCCACCAGGAAGAAGAGCAGGTTTCCACGCGGGCCCACGAGGACCAGCGTGGGCCAGCAGGACACCTCCAGGTCATGCCAGAGACGCGCCTCGCTGTCATTCACCACTGGGTGGCAAATGTCATAGCGAAGCACGGCGCTGCGAACATTGTCCAGGACCTTAAAAGAGTAAGCGACAAATTTGGACCTATGAGTAAAAGTGTGTGAATCTGCTGAAGTGTTATTATTCAATGAAACCCTGCATACTTACTGTTGGGTCAGCAATAGTAACAACTGACTTTTCCTTTTTTTTTACCCTGGAGAAGGCTGTTTACCAAAATCTTCATTTGTTGATAAATGAAATAAATAAGTAGTGCAGTGTTATGTGCGGATTTCCCATTTTTTAAAAGAAATAACTGCACATCATATTGTATAAAACAATTATGAAAATCAGTCATTATATTAGCGAAATCACATTCTTCCTTCTCTACTACAAATACTATTTGCGGACATGGAAAGCCCAAAGACAGAGCCGCACAAATTATAATGTGTCATCATTTCACCAAGACACAAAAGCTTATGTAACTAATGAGCCAACAACTTTCCAAATTCATTTAATTTTACAGCAGATAACTTGATCTTAGCTGGAAATGTGCCTTAAAAAACACCTTAAAAAACACTGTCCAACAACTAAGGGACATGACTTTGTGTATCAAGCATTCTTTTCCCCCACAGACAGCAATAGGAAAATGGAAATGAGTCTGCCATGGTGTATTAAGTCACACTGGCTTCATAAAGAATGAAACAGAGAGGAGAGAAAAGAGAGACTGACAGCATCAAGAGGATTATCTAAAGATTGGAGCACATGTTTTAAAATGATAACAAAAATCATTCTAGACATGAAAAATATAGTCTGACCTGCTAAAATCAGATTGCCATGATGGTTTACTAGTGTATGCTTTCGCTCTTTGATTTCTCACGTTGGGAAAGAGAGCAGTTTATACTGGCAAAGGACTGCATCATACTTTATTGTAACAGTGTTACACATGTTTGTAGATACTTGGCTGTTACAGAAATTCAGCAAGGACATTATGTGGTGAAGCATGCGCCAAGTGATGATGAAAACGCTTACCTTCTCATTGGGGAATTTAGCAGAATGCACACCAACAATAACCAGTCCATCTAAGAGAGAGATGCAAAAGATAGGGAGTCAAAAAAATGTAAATACATGATTTTGCTCTGAGCTTTATTCCCTCAATTAAGAAGAAATGTGTGTGTTAATTTGGTTATATGATGACCGAATATATTGCTATTTATTCCACTAACCTATACTTTGAGTAAATGTGTGATGGTAATTGTCAACAAGTTGCATAAGCTCGATCAATAACGTTCACAAACATCACACACACAATCACACACACAGATGTCACAGAGGATTTGGTAAAAAGGAGCAGAAGGAAGACGGAAGTGATCTTCAACTGAGAAACGGAAATTCTTGAGTTATCAGATCTTTGACTCAAAAGCAACACACAAAGTTTAGCCATGTTCTCAGAAATGTATTAGTGCCTCAGTCATGTCAAAGAGAGTACATGAGCATCCCTCACACTACGCTTATTGTGCAGACAATGAGAGCCGTTGGCTACAATTTGTGATTTTCAACAAGGTTATGCAACTGGATGGCCTAAAAACTGCCGAAAATACACATTGTTGATCAGCATGCTCTGCTCAGATGACTTTTTTGTGGTGTTAAGCAGCCTAACATAGCAGATATCCTGATAAGTATTCTTTCCTGTTTCCTCTGCCAGTGTTTCCAATACAGGACTTTCTATTGAAACACAGTCACTTTTGTACTCATGTGATTCCTTCTATGAAAAGCTCCACAATACCGTATGTAAACAGAGCCAGAGTAGAGCGACAGGAATGTCCAAACTACCTCGTCATTCTGGGAATACTTCATTCGCATGGAATCCATCAACCTCCATTTAGATTCGATTGCGCAGGGTTTTTAAAGTTTTAACACCAAACCAGTCAGATTTCAAGTTTTCAAGGATTTCTTATATTGTAGGACTGCCAGACTTCTTTAAAGATAAGATGGTTTAAAAGGATAGGTTCACAATTTCTTCAAGTCTGTCTTGAAACAACACTTAGGGGCCCAAATGAACACTGAAGCATCAGTTTTGCTCGTTGTAATGATTCCTCCTGTTCGTGGAAGATTTCCTCCAAATGTGCGTACAATGTATGTGAGGGGAGAGACATAATCCACAGTCCCAGTTTTGAGCAAAAATGTATTTCAAAGTTTATTTGAAGATGAGATGAGGCTTCAGCTTTGTCAGACAAATAAAGTGAACCTCTTCCACCCCTTTGTAACTCAACAGTGTTTCCCTGATCAGCTGTGTGGAAGGATTGTAACAAAAAGATTGAATGTCACTAAAAAAGACTGTATTTGATTGATTGATTTGACTAATTTGGATCCTGAAGCCTCAAGCTGCTTCAAATGAACTTTTAAATATATTTTATGCATTGTGAAGGGATCTCTTTATGGCCAGCATGAACAGGAGGAATAATTACAGCAAGACAGACATGTATTAATATTGTTTTGGTCCCCTG
Organism: Scomber scombrus; assembly: GCF_963691925.1. Lineage (NCBI taxonomy): Eukaryota > Metazoa > Chordata > Actinopteri > Scombriformes > Scombridae > Scomber > Scomber scombrus. Next base: position 14,334,571 of record NC_084990.1, read on the forward strand.
ACTATTGTTTTAAGACAGACTTAAGAAATTGTGAATCTATCCTTTAAGATGGTTTTGATTGCACACTCTCTCATGCATTGTACAACGGATCAGACGGGTGTTCTTTTTGAGCATGACCACATTCACCAAAAAAGACCTGATTTTTAAAAATCTATTGTCACATACATTAGATGTTCATATTCAGCTCACTTTTCACAGTACAAGTGGTTCAAGAATGTTTAGTGCCATAATCCTGTGGGTAAACACTGGGTGGTAAGACGTTAAAATACAAGACAAATATGCGATTACAAAGAAATTAGATCCAGTCTGAAACTGCAGTATACTCAGTAAAACTAACAGAACAGAAGCCAATCTCTGGTTGTGAAAAACAACTTTATAATTAAGGTTTATACATCCTGCACCCCCCTCACACACACACACACACACACACACACACACACACACACACACACACACACACACACACACACACACACACACACACACACACACACACACACACACACACACACACACACACACACACACACACACACACACACACACACACACACAAAAACAGTCAAAGTGTCCACATTTCAATTTAGATTTATGATGCACATTTTGTTATGCAACATCACAGACCACTTCAGGTGACAATAAAGCACACAAAAAGTCTTCTGTCCTCCATAAATGGACTCAATTGGACACTACATCAATGAGCCAGCCTCAACAGAAGTAAAAAAAAACACATAATTCCAAGCCCTCAAACACAATCTGCAGCGGATTTCGTCATCCATGGCCTCTGCCAAGGAGTACGGGCACAGATTGCAGTGACGATAGGTGGGTGTGGGGGAGTGGGGGAGGGGGGACTGTGGGAGTGACTGGACAGGGTGGCTCCCACACCTCACTGACCAGAGCAGCAAACAGAATGTACCCATAGCAGTGCCAAAGATAAGGCAAGTACGATAAATGTGTGGTGGAACTGCAGCGTGTGTGTTCTGTGCACACGGGGTGCCCAGCGGCCTGTCTGGCTCACAACAGAATTTCAAGCAGCACAGCTTCCTCAGATGATCCCCTGAAGGGCCAGCAGGATGCCAGAGTCAGTCGGATGTGATTACGCTCTACATGGAGATGCTATATAAAGAGCAATACAGTGAAGTACGACAGGGTACAATTATGGGCCCCATACTAAATGACACTGCAGCTTGGACATATTTTTGGTTCCCGTCCCTTAACAGCTGAGATAAGGGCCGTCATGCACTTAGAACACAACAACTTGATGTATTACAGCTTCTCTGGCCCAGTGAACTTACACGTTTCTGTGACGCAGCATGACACACAATAAGGTACCACTGGACATTTGTTCCCTCAGTTAGGCCTGACAGGCTGCTGCCTTTTTGAAGGCCTGATGTGCCTGAATCCTACAGATGTAAAGAAATTCAGCACAAGCACTAATATCAGCTTTTTCTTACTTATTTTAGCTATTTCATACCATAATCCACCTATTCTACATTGATAATGAAAACCGTTCTCTTCCTTGCAGTCAGACACTGGGTACAGTTAAACTGTGTCTAAAATCACTCTCTCTTTCTCTCAGTCACTACTTCCTGTGTAATACACTGAATGTTTTCTATAGTGAGCAGTAAACAGGCATGAGGGTACATACATTGGACACTACTTGTTTTTGTTCCATTGTTGACATTTTTGATGGTTTTATGAAGTTGATACATTACACATTAAAAAGTGAGGCATAAACATGATAGCAGTGAATATTATGCACAATATAGCAAATAGGGATTGATTCATAACTCAACCTGCCAGCTTTACTCTACTTCATTTCAATGTGTCATAGCTCTGTGTAGATACAGCCAATCCACTGACAGGCAGGGTGTATTTCATAGGAGGTTAAGGCTTGAAAATATACACTTGACAATTTAATTTTACCCTGATTTTTCTCGGCTATCCGGTGAAATTATTTTACAGTAAAAAGCACAACTGATCATGTGAGAAATATTCACAACCCAATAAATAAAAGACAAACATGAGGTTCACCAGTTTTCCTTTCTGCCACTTGGCTCGGATCGGTCTGATAATTGTGTTTTCCCAGATGCTTTCTAACAACATAATACAAATCAAGTTATTCTGTATTATCATAATGCTTTGCTTTTGCTTTATTCGAATAGTTGGAAGGGTGATGGGAAATGGTGCAGTTTTTACCCACTTGATGGAGGTTCACTACTGTGTAAATCGATAATTATCTCACATACAGTAGGAGTTTCTTCATGTATATTAAATGATCTATATAAGATTCTCTGACTTGCATTGCACCATCTCAACCACTTTAAAACCAACACAGACATGAACTGTTCCTTTACAAGCAGATGTCCATACCTTTGACAGAGCGTTTCTCTTCAAGCTGATGCAGGTCAGGCAGGATGTGCATGCAGTTGATGCAGCAGTAAGTAAAGAAGTCCAGCAGCACCACTTTACAGGCCAGCTCCTTGTTCAAAGACAGCGGTCCCTCTGTGTTGAGCCATTCCAAGCCTGGAGAAAATCACACAGGGGAAAATGATACTGTCATCTTATTGATCATGTGAAGCCATAGTGTCGGCAAATGCTTTACAGTGGTCATCACTGTCCTATAGGAAGGTGATGTTAATAGTCACAAAAATGCCTGAAGGGTGTACCCGTCTAGCCTGACACTGTGTTCATGTCACAAAGGGTAAAAAGTTGGAAAAGTTGATGGATCAAATCAATGATTTGGAAACGCTCACAGCTTCAGAAGTGTTATGAAGCTATTAAATGCCGTAAATGAATTTTGTAGATCAACATCGTGGCTGATGGGTTTTTCCATGGTTACCTCACATGAACTCTAGATTGTTTCTGATAAGGTTTGTCACATCGTCAATATTTTACAGTACACTGGGCACCAAAATCCAGCATGTAGTGCTTAGTATAATACCCTTCCCTCCAGATAAACATCTCTTAGATGGCATTCCTATTATTAATTCTGAATATTCTACTGCCTGTTTGAAACTCTTTGCTTTACTTGTGCTGCTTCCGAGGTCAGCAACGTCTCCTTTGAAAAACAAATTCTTAATCTTGATATCACTTGACCTGGTTTAAATAAAGGTTAAATGATAAAAAGAGTTCCGAGAATGTTAACAGGTCTTGTCTGGTGTATGAAAAGATGCATGTGCTATGTGAAATGGTTTTATTAAGTTTTATTCGTAAATAAGGTAATGCTCACCCAAATCATCTCACAACCCCTTTCTTATTAGTGTGGCCTCAAAAAAGGCTGGGATTGATTTAAGGTCTATGAGTAGAGGACATTATTGCACCTGGAAAAATCTAAAATATTTGACATGTCAAAGGTTTCTTTGACTATTCAAAAAAGAGATAGCTATTGGATACTTTAGGGAAAATCCCATTTTTTGACCACTCCTGTTGCTGTTCTGGAGAATTTAAAACTTTCAAAAGACATACATTGATCAAGGCAAGATACCTTTTTGCTGTCGTGCCTCAGTCTGTTAAACAGTATAGATGACTTCATGTTAAGCCAATGATAAAGATGAAATTATACATGCAAAAACCGGCTCCATAAATAGAAAACCATACGTCTGCTGTACAGTTGTGACCATGGTGGGGTTGAGGGCCCAGTTCTGGTCCCCATACAGGCCTGTTTATTCTGCTGTTGGATGTTCTACTGTAGATCACCATCTACTGGTGTGATGGGATATTGCCTACATGTTGCACCTAACGGAAAATTCAACCTGTTGCTATGGACAGAGGGTCCCATCAATTATCTGTCACTTCTATTTGAATCTTCTGATTACGTTTATTTTTTTTACAGCCAACGGCATTAGCAACACATTTTATTTTTCTATTACTGGCCGATGCTATTCATATCATGGTATAATTATAGCTGCTGTAAAAGAGAGTCATTAGTGTTATTACTGTTGCTTTGCAAATAAGATGAACAAACTAACCCTGCAATGATTAGTTGCAGCTCTTCTGTAATTATTATATTAATTTCTGAAATGTGAATATTTTCCAGTTTCTTTAGTTCTCTACGACAGTTCAGTGAATATTTTTCAGTTGTGGACAAAACAAAACAGTTTGATCAACATTTTTCACCATTTTCTGGCATTTCATGGACCAAACAACTAGTTAATAGAGAAAATAATTGACAAATTAATCAATAATTAAAATTATGATAAGCTACTGTGAATCAAGTAAATCAGGAACCATTTCAAAATGTTAAAAGGAAGAAATTAGTTTTTATAAGTACACTTAAATACACTGGAGGTGGATAAAATATTTAATATTTATTTTTATTATTATTTTATTATTTATTTTTGTGGTCACACCATTTGACATTTTCAGGAACTTACAGTAAACTTTACTTTTGGTAAAAAAAAAAATGGTGCAAATGTAATTTCAGATTACATAAAACCAAAAAAAAAAATACAAAATGTACATTTTAGAAAACCTATTTTTGAATTGCTCGTCTTGCCAACCCTTATTTGTCACTAACCCTTATAAGAGGTATTATACTGTTAGGGAGTATCTTGGTGAGGCATTACCATTTAAATGAGGAGAAAACCATTTTTCTTTAAAGCCACATGGATCTGTAGCTTCCCAGTGATGTGATGTGATGAAGTGATGAGAACAAAACTGTTGGTGCAAAGTTGCTATAATAATGCAACAAAACACACCATAGGAGGCACTGCTCCTTTTGAAAGTCCCACTCCACAGCTTCACTGTGCAGAATGATGTATGTGCACAGTTTGACATTTGAAGGCTGTCTCACATACATTTGTTGAATGTGGAAACTTTCTCTGTGCTCAGTGGAAATCTAAGTTTAAGGGGTGGGCCGACGAGAATGATTTGTGACATTTTACAAATAGTTTTGAAACCTTTTTGTTGCAACTTCTCTGACTGTGACATCAGCTGGTCTGGGTATTGACAAATTGTAGCAGGAATGTGATACTGTAAGAAGTGTATATAAATATATTAAAAGTCATTAAATGTGAAAAGAGCACAAGTGTTCATTAACTAACCCAGAGTATCCGGTATTAACAATAAATGGAGTTGTTGGCAAACTGAACTTATGATGGTCTAACCTGTCTGGAAATCGGGTATCTTCAGATCGTGTCTCTCGTCTAGTTTTCTCAGGTACTGGTAGACAAGATTTTCTTTCTCTTGCTGTGTCGTGGCGTCATCTAGGGCGCAATCCAGCTGACTTTGTATAGGAAACAGGGTGGAGAGGCTGCACTGAGACGCCATGTTTCCAACAACAACCAGGGATGTGTATGGGCGGTAACCCTAGATTTGCGAAAGATCTCGTGAGAGTGTCATAGATTTAAACACAATCCATGATTTTTCTCTAACCCTAAGCAAGTGTTTTTTGTGCCTCAACCCAAACAAACGTTAATTAGACAGTTTTCTCGCCATGAAATATAATTATTTTGTACAATGACAAACAATTCGTACATTGAAAGAACAACGCGTTCAAATCTCGCGAGGATTTCGCAAAAACTACTTGCTAGGTAAACTCAAGACATATATTGATACCGCTGATTTCGTCAATAGTAAATCAAAATAATAATCGGTATAATTATCATATTTTTCACAATTATAGTTTCATATTACTGAATAAATCATCATATGACTACTTCTTGATTTTTTTTTTCAGTCTTTAAATACAACAGTTTTGCAAAATGTATAGAAAGTGCGGCTCTGTTTCTCTAGTTGCATTTACTAGATTCATTGTTGCACTGTGGCGGTAAGTGCTGCAAACGGACAGTTATGAGTTGAAGCTTATTGTTAGCTACAAATTGTAATTAACAGTTACGATAAACTATTTTCGAAGAGACTTCTATTCGCACAGTATTAGTAGTCGATAGTTTAGTTAGTCTTCCGTAACGGGATGTTATCAAACATTGAGTCTTGTGTAATAACGAGGGCTTTCTGGAGGACGCCTTCTTTTTGCTGCAAATGTCGCAGAAGGACCACTCTGAAAAGGACATTTGGGAGTATAAACCCCTCGAGAAGAAACAGAAGAGACGCGAATCGCCGTCTGTGACTGGTGCTGTGGCCAAGAGAAGATGCACCTCCAGAAAAACATCAAAGAGAAACATTCCTTCTTCAGTCAAGTCACCTGGCAGTGATGTTAAAGTCAAAGCTGCAGATAGTGGCGATGTCAGTTCTGCTCATGTTGATAAAGAAGAGCACACCAGCTCAGTGACACCTTCAACATCTTCTCAAAATCATGACACACTCACACGTGACTTGAATACAGCTGAGGGACCATCCTCTGGACACTTTTGTCCCATCTGTCAGATGCCTTTTTCCATTCTGTTGGTACAGTCTCAAAGGTGGCATGTTGCTGAATGTCTTGACACCCCCAGGGACACATGCAAAGGTATATATCCATACATTTCCATCCTTCTCCTTAAACATAAATAACACAGTCACAACCAGTTTTTGATTAACTGAATTTGAGAATTCACACCTGAAACTCATCAACCTAGCTCTATGCATGTATTTATTTATAGTCCTCTACCCCACACAGGTCATCTTGTATTCAGACTCATGCATGGTATTTTTATTAATGGATAATATGATGATTATTGTCATTTTATACATTAAAGACAAACAAACCATGTTTTCAGATCTCATGTTTTAAAAAAAAAAATGAAACATTGTATAGGTTATGGGTTTAACCTTTTATTTGGGGGTGGAGCAGTCCTTTCCGTCATATGTGACACAGTCCCAGCGATTGGTTCACATGTTTAAATCCAAATAACTTTACATACATTGCTGGTGGATGTTTGTCAAAACGCTTGTTTTCTTCTCATTTCACCTGTCAAATGTACTATAGAAAACCATGGCGTTTCATTACCCTTATAGCACATTGTTGCCCTGAGGCAAAACAATATCTTGTTGGGGGAAGATTTTATGATGGATACATTTTCAGGGATCCCCAACCTCCCAAAAAACAAAATTCATTCATTAATTCAAAATGGGGTGAAATGTTTTCCTCAAAAATAAAAAAAATCATGCTATAGAGGGTTAAGATGTGGGACTGACAAAGAGGCAGATTAAAGAAAACACAATGGTCAAAACTGACGCAGCAGAGGTGAAATATTCTGTTAAACTGGACCAAATCCTACATATCCCATAATATACCCTGAAAGTGTATTTCATTGCGGTGTATTCATGTGGGATGGACGGTAGCAACGGGAATGATTCCCACGTTTATGATGGTTGTATTAGAGTCGAATTAAACCTCAGTCTGGAAGGACTCCAATGCTTATTTTCTCAGACTTTAGAAAGCTCCCTTGAGAGCCATTTTTGACATTACACAACAGACTGGATTCTAGTTTTTGTAACAAGTAAACAGTAAATTGGTGGCGTGCCCATTAACAAACATCTGTGTAAATGTTGTCAAACTGCACTCAGATTTTGTCTTTAGGGGTTTGAATTCTGATTATTATCCATCCTACTGCTCTGATGACTGGTGTCTATATGTTCATACAGAGTGTCCAGCTGGCCTCCGCTGCTCCTCTACCATTCCAAACCATTACAAGAAATTCAACCACACACTTCTGGCCCACAGTCGGGCAAACAGCGACACAGGCTTCCTCAGTCTGTCCCAGCAGGCGGGGACCAGCGGGGAGCCTAATCTCAGTTGTCTCCCAGGACTGAAAGACTCTGAGGTAGATGACTCTGCTTTAGAGACATCACAGGACAGTGCTTTCAGTATCTCTGCCCTTTCTAATCATAGTGCTTCCTCTCTCACTGATCACACCGGAACACCTCCATCTAAACGTACAAATGGCCTTCTGTTACTGCGCTCACCTGGTCCAGAAGTTTTTAAGAAAAAGAAAGGCTGGTCGTCCTCTACTAAAGGCCAGAAGTCTATCAGTTCTTCCCAAGAAAGTAAAACAGAGCTTTCATCTACTCCTCTTAAGGCAGAGAGTGGAGGGCAAGCTTGTGACGGTTTTGTCAGAAGTGAACCCTCTCCTGACAACATTGAGGCAATATCCTACTCTCCTCTGTCTGAGTTCCCTGCTGAGACCGAAGTCATTAACAGTGGACCTAGAAAAGCTCTTTTTGATAATGATGCATCTGAAAATGACAATGACGACTCTATGCTTCTGTTCAGTGACAAGTTCTCAAGTGAGGATGAGCTCTTCACTGAATTTATAGATAATCTTGAAAGCAATAAGGTGCTAGTAGCTCTCTCAAACACCCAGCTGGAGCCAATTACATCATTAGCAGCGAGTAATCAGCTAGCTGCTTCTTCGGTTGCTGAAAACAGAGCTGATTCCACGGGTGAATTTGAAATCAGTCCATGTAAAAGTAGTATTCAGTCTCCACAGAGTATTGTTTTAGAGCGGCTGCGAGAAACTCTTCTCAGCTCAGATAACCTGCATTCCAATAACTTTACTGACAGCATTATTCAATCAGAGCATCCTCAGTCAGGTTCTCCTCAAGTTCCTTCATCTCAAACCTCTGTTGTCCCAAGATCTCAAAACATGGCGCCTCAGAAGTGCCAGAGCAAGGCAGGTCAGGCCTCCTGTATGAAGCAGATGGACATTGGAGTGTTTTTTGGGCTCAAACCCCTCAAAGAGAAGGCGAAAGAGAACAACAGTGGGCCAAGTGAACTCAATGGGACCTCGAGTGCAGCTCCTGGTGAGAACTCAGGACAGAGGAGGAGAGACAGACAGAGAAAGACTGACACAACCGCAGATACCTCAAAAAGCACAGTGACTGTTACAAGCAGTGATGCAACGGATGCTCACAGAGAAGCAGGAAGAGGTGGGAACAGAGGATGGAGAAGAAGATGGAACAGAGGAAAAGGTGATGGAGAAGTAGGGGACCTTCCACGTTGTCCGTTCTACAAGAAGATTCCAGGTCAGTGAATGACAGTATATAATATATATCGCTGCATTAATCCTTGTGTTTTGTAATCTAAAAGCGTTTGTGAAAATTTTCAGGCACAAAGTTTGTCATAGATGCCTTTCAGTACGGAGTGATTGAGGGCATCACAGCCTACTTCCTCACCCATTTCCACTCAGACCATTACGGAGGGTTGACAAAGAAGTGTACAAATCCAATCTACTGTAACAGAGTAAGTCAAGTGTTGTAAAATGTGAAGGACTTCTGGTGTGATTTCATGGCACAAATTGACACCTATACTATGTATTGTCAAAGTGAATGGTGTGATTTTTACCTGACAGTGTTGTAGCTGTGCAGTGATGAGCCATATATAAAGCAACACCACTGTTTACCAGCAGGAGTCAGTTACTGTTCTAATTATGAATCATATTAATTGAACTGCACAGGACTATGCCCTTTTTATTTTTAGCATTAGCAAGTTCTCGGCAAGAAAAAGTGGCTATTGGTAGTTTTTAACCTCACTCTGAGTCCACTACTGAAACTGAAATCCATAAAGACTCACCACCTTTTGGAAATTGGTGATGCAAAAGTACAGAATTGAGATTCATCTGCAGTTTTATAAAGTAAATGAACAGCAATCTCCCCTCTGAAGGCCTGCTTCACTTCTTTGAAGGTGCTATAAAGAACTTTCTTTGAAAAAAACGTATTTGTTTGAGCCTCATTAAAAAGCTTCCTGACTCATCTCATCCACTGAATTCATAGAGTAAATATCTGATCCATTTATCTCCCTGCAATGCATTGATTCGAGTAATGAAAATTTACTTGCAGTTGCAGCTATGAATACCAATTTGACAATGGCTCTGTCCATATTGGAGTTGATTTGAAATTTGAAAACCTTTGTGTTTTCTATTCTTCAATTAATACCCTGGATGGTCTTTGACATTATGAATAAGTCATTTGTCAGTTAAGGTGTGTGAATTGAGCAGTAAACTGGATTAAATGAGGTGTGCATTTTTAATTCAGAAATTTCATTTTATTTTGTTCAAATTAGTCATATCATCAGAGTATTTAACTTATCTTATCAGGAAATATACGTTTTCTTTATCTAGCTAGGAAATTAAAAAATATATCAGTGTAATAGCTCATTAGATGATATTTGGAATACAATATTGGTGAAAGAGGCCAGATTCGATGCCAGTTCTGCTATCAAGTGGGTCAAGATTTATCACAGTGCAATATGTGTTCTCTGGGGATTCAGACTAAAAACAGACTTATGGGCACCAAAACCCTATTGGGACTCTGCTGGGGTTTTGTTTATTTGGTATGTCACAGAAAATCAGCTTGGATGCCAGGTCATACCGTAGAAAAGTTTGATCAGAATCACTGAGGAGATTTCCAAGTAGGTTTTTGGGAAAACGTTGATGGAAGATTTCAGGGGATTTAGCAAAATATAATGTAGTGTTCATGTTTTTTTAGCTTTAGTAGGTGCAACTGAATCACTATATGTATGTAAACACACTAACAGCTGCCTTTCCTGCTCAGATCACAGGGAATCTGGTGAAGAGCAAACTGAGAGTGGCAGAGCAATATGTCCACATCCTTCCCATGAACACTCAGGTCACTGTAGAGGGAGTCACGGTCATTCTCCTGGAAGCCAACCAGTAAGTCTTCCACCTGACGTCAATCACTGATGTGTTCATGTTGGTATCAGGTTCAGCTGTCTGGATGGCTCAAAAGAGACACTTTGCAAAGAGACACTAATAGTCACAACCTAAAAAAAAAAATCAATAATCTGTGTTTATGGATGACAACTGATCCATAAAATAAGTTGATACTGAAGCCAACATATCAGCATAAAACTTGAAAATGAGCATTTTAAAGGAGAATACTGAGGCTTTTTGAATTTGAGTTGAAGGCCTTATTTCAAATTCAGTCTATCAAATTTTATTATTTTGTCACTGAGGAAAACTAATAGGCATATTAGGGAGACTTTAACTCTATATGACATTCAGGGTTCAAAGTTAATGTTTCTTACTTCTTCAATTTTTTTTTATTTGCAGTTATCAAATAACAGCAAAGACTAGTGTCTTATCTTTTAAGTAAACGAAACAAAACACGGACAGGTTGTCATAGATGCAAAGCAAAAAACATTCTCACATATAGAAAATGAAATGACCCATCCTTGGTATTTCACTGAACACTAAATTCCTTTGATCAGCCCAATTTCTTTTCAAATAATAAAATAGACTCCCTAATCCAATGGCAAATACATTTTTCAGACTCATTTCTTCCACTCCAAGCTTCCTGATTTCCCTCTTTGATGTTTCTCATTCTCAAGAGTATTTATGGCAATGAAAAATCACATACTCCACTGATTCCTCTATTTGACAGTGCTCACATAAGCCTAAGAGATTATTTCATGCATCACACTAAGAGCCTAATCAATTCTTGATTGCCAGGATTGTCTGATGCGTGCCGGGGGAGGAGGCTGTTCTGTGTGCCAGAGAGTATAATTTATGATACCATGATCTTTGAAAGAAAATGATTGAAACGTTTTTTGGCCTATCAATTGAGTAAATTGCTAGATTTACTAGCTTGACATGGCATTTTACTTGACCCAGGCAATCAGGCAAGCCTTATTGTTGAACCATGATTTTCTTTAATCAGCATTTGAATTCAGGCCTAATTATACCAACATTTGTAATGACCTGTACCTACTTTCAAAAATGTTTTTTTAACTTATTTTTACGTATCAATTATTTCTGTACTGTATGAAAAACAGTTTACTGGAGACAAACATAACTTTAACAACATGTAATTCAGACTTGATGTTCAATCTGATGCATGACCTTTCCTTACTTTAAATTAAATACCTGCAGTATTTGCCAAAACATCTGATAAGACACTAATCTCCTTCAGTTTTCCCATATTTGTGAAATATCTTTCCCCAGATCACCAGTGACCTCAACTGATGTTTTAATAGCTTTTCTCTACTGTCTCCAACTTCACCTCATCTGATTTTTTTTTTCTTCTTTTAGTTGTCCAGGAGCTGCCATGTTGCTGTTCTTCCTGCCTGATGGACAGACAGTCCTCCACACTGGAGATTTCAGGGCTGATTCCTCAATGGAGATGTACCCTGAGTTACTCAGCTGCAGGGTGCAGACTCTTTACCTGGACACCACGTTAGTACCTCGTCCCTCCTCCCATGCATGCATGCATGCGCTGAATGTACCAGTCCAGTTGCTGATTGCAAAGGAGAGACAGAGGACTGTGATTGCACTGTTTTATCACTGTGCTTCCCTGGGTTGCTATTGCAAATAAAAATACTCAGTCAGCTTAGCTGAATTATGGCTAAAACATGCACATATAATACAGCTACAGCAACTCTGAATTTGTTCTCAAGTTGAGATTTCTCTCTGCACTTTGAAGTCCTAGTTTATTTCCCCTGTTTCTTCGGTTTCTGGAGATTTTTGTCTGAAAGGGCTACAGTACATGTCCTTAATCTACTCAAGCACAACTCAGGTATGGTATACAAGGTGACTTATCTTCTCCCTGTAGGTATTGCAGCCCTGAGTATACCTTCCCTAAACAGCAAGAGGTCATCAACTTTGCAGCGAGCACAGCCTTTGAGTTGGTGACTCTCCACCCACGTACCCTCGTAGTGTGCGGATCCTACTCTGTGGGAAAAGAGAAGGTCTTTTTGGGTAAGTGATTGCAGGATATGCAGTTCATATTATCTGACTAGATGTCTGCTACTAGGGGCAGCTGTCGCTCAGGAGGTAGAGCGGTCGTCCGCCAGTCGGAAGATTGTCAGTTCAATTCCCACCTCCTCCAGTCCACATGCCAATGTATCCTTGGGCAAGATACTTAACTCCAAATTGCTCCCGCTGGCTGTGCTAATGGTGTGTGAATGGTTAGCCTCCATCTGATGAGCAGGTTGGCACCCTATGTGGTAGCCCCTCTCATCAGTGTATGAATGTGTGTGTGTGAATGGGTGAATCTGACATGTAGTGTGAAAGTGCTTTGAGTGGTCACAAAAGACTAGATTTGTGCTATATAAGTAAAGCCCATTTATTAGAAGGCCCAATATGCAGTCCTGGCAGATTCATAACTTCAAACAATTCTATTAATTACATTGAATTGAAGACTTAGTCTAAACTTAAGATTTTAATAATGACGAATCCTTGCTGCTGTCAGACTTCACATGAAGGGATCATTGGAGGCATCTTGTCAGCTTGACCACCACATATTTTCAATTAGGTTTAGTAAAGAAGGGAAGCAAGGTTGTCTCAAGCCTATGAGGAGCATGATATCATTGAAGTGAAGCATTTAAAAACAGACTTCAACATGCTCATAGTTATACCCTTATTGATACTATAAAGACTGTAGGCACTTTTAGGCTTATCATTCAAAAGTAATTGCACTTTTTATTAATTTCAACAAATTATTAGTCATGTTACTATGAGAAAGTATCAGCTTGTTTTGCTGTTCTTGATTCCATACCTCCAAAACTCAGTCCGGGCCTATGTGTGGATCGTCACAAACAGAAACATAATATAAATGTTCTTGTTGTCATTTGTCTTGACAAAAATCTAAGCAGTGAAAATAAGAAGTCTATTTCATATCCAGCCTTTTCCTGTAGGTACATATTTCAACTCACATGGCAGTGACTGATTATACTGGAAATACATTTGGAGATGGGGGATGATATAGGCTGCCCATATGTCAACATCAGCCTGATAATTAGACAGGTTGATGGTGAGTGACATGTTTTTTTGGATTGCTAATTATATTGCTGAAAATGACATGGTAATGTATTCATTTCATTCTGAGAATAGTGATATAACTGTGATATCAGAAAGTAAGGCATTACCATCAACACAAACTGTTAGACACAAAGTGAATGTGTTTCATAACATAATGGCAAGATGAGTGGAATATTGCTATAACCTTTTATCACTGCATGACCTATTTGTCCTATTGAAAGGTCGTGTGAGATTACATCTTTTTACTGAAGTGAGAGCGCTGTGGAGCATTTGTGGTTTAGTCTGTTTTGAGAAAAACAGCTACTCAATGTGTGTTGTCCTCATGTGGAGGCAAACAGTCCTCTGGTGACACATATGAATAATGGTCCGTTCTACTTTGATAGAGTGAAGTACTGAAAAACCGATGTTGTCCTTGCAGAAATTGAACAGCGTGTATTCATCCTGCAATCACCTTTTGCTACAACGAGCTCTGTGTGAAATTGGAATTGGGAAAAAATAGCTAATTCAATTTATTGTAGAGTGTCCAGAGAGTATCCAGCCACTGTCTGCACTAATATTTGTGCTCTTAACCATACACACAGTAAAAAGTTTCAAACATGTGTTGAAGTTACTGTAATGTAAAATACTGGAGCAAGTAATCTTTATCCTGAAATACAATGTATCCATTGCCAACGGGGTCTAACTACAGCTGGTTCTTTAACGCGAGCATGTGCATACCAGGTCTTAAAAAGAAAACGCCTGAATAGTGCACATTCTTGCTTCTTACACAGACTTTGTTCTGCTTCATTTGTAGCGTTGGCAGAGGTCCTGGGGTCTAAAGTGTGCCTTTCCCGGGACAAATACAACACCATGTGCTGTCTGGAGTCAGAACAAGTCAAACAACGAATAACCACCGATTGGAAGGCAGCTCAGGTCCACGTGCTGCCCATGATGCAGCTCTCCTTCAAAGTAGGTGCAGCAGTTTTCCATCAATTGACCTGAAAAGCATGGTGATTATGGTGGGACTTAAGCAGTACAAAAAAAAAATTATTTTAGGAGCATTTTTTCAAAACTATCAGTAATTTGAATAATATAACTAGAAAATAAATCACATCAAACATGCAAGATGTCCTTGAGTTTCTTTCTGTTCATTGCAAGTTTACTCAAATTAAAATAGAGCAATGGCTTAAATGGCCCGCAGACATTTTTGTGTATTAACATTTCTCTCGTTTAACCGATGACTGTTGCAGTTTATATCTAGACAGTTTATTATGGTCTGCAAACACTCCCTTACACTCCTGTTTATGGTCTATTCATATGCAAGAGTCAAGGACAGGAGTTAAAATAATTGTGGAATGCTAATTATGATAACCGAGCACATCTCTAAAAGGGCAATGGAATTTAAATTTGCTATAACTAAAGATTATTCTGAGAGCTGGTATAATTCAAGCATCACTGGGCACAGAAAGGCTGACTTGGAAGGGAAAAGATGCGGTGTAGGATTGCATGTGAGACTTTTCAGCAGAGACTCTCTAGAAGAGTTACAATAACTTGGGCAGAGTGACCTTCATGATATTGTAATTGACAGTATGTTATGAATGTTTTTATAGACAATCATTATAACGCCTAAAATTAGTTGTGAATTATAAGAGGTGGCAGTTGTCGTCTTTTTTAGTGTACTGCACTAAAAAAGCAGCAATGCTTGTGGATGTTTGAGAATGATGCTTCATTGTTGATCTAACCTGCCAAATTTAGTAGTCAAGCTACACAAATATATATATACATTTTGGAAGAGAACTTACCATGACGAGATGTTACAATAATAATAAATTCTCAGAGGTTTAGTCGTTGTTTTTTTTAAGGAATATTTCTTTCCTCAGTTTTAGAATGTTTGAATGTGAAATTTCCGTGCGCCTTGTCACCCTCATCTTATCTCCAGAAACTGCAGGATCACCTGGCACGCTTTACAGGACAGTATGATCAGCTGGTGGCCTTCAAACCCACAGGCTGGACCTTCAGCCAGCAGGTGGAATCAGTGCAAGATATTCAGCCTCAGAGAAGTGGCAACATCTCTATCTATGGTACATACTGCTCTTTTTTAATTTTAACTTTGTATCTTTGCACGGTTATTTGTCAGAAAGATTTGATTCACATTGGAATATGTAAGTTCTAAAAGGGATTAATAAACAAAGCAACTTCAAGTATTTGGCGAGTATAGGAGTATTTAATGCTCTCACAGAATGCCCTTCTGTGTTTTGTGAAGTCAAAGGCCAAAATCAGAACCTTAATAATGGCAAGTAATCTTAATTGTCATCATGCCACACACTGCTAAGATGTAATCACAAGAGCAGCATTTTTCCCCAGCCAGAAATCTGATGTTTCTCACATGTTAAGCATACAGCTCCCTCTTTTGGAGAAGAGACGAAAGGGGTAGAAAAGGGAGGGAGACTCGGACCATGACTCAGTTTCAGGTTACAGAGAGAGTATAAAATCAAAAGAATGCTGGGAAATTTCTACCTTCTAGTCACTTGTGTCTTTAGTCATGGACAGCATTAAACCATAGTTCTCCCTAGTTTGGTCATGACTTGTGTTTTTCTTCCATGCCTTGTTTAATTTGCAGAATAGATCCATCAATAGCATCAGCCATCTAGCCTGTAACCTGTAATCACCAGCTAGAGGCTTTTTCAACACACACTCGCACATAATTTCTTCCCCCTCAGCAGTTTGTGTGTCAGACAGGCGGAAGCCAATTTTTTCACTCATTCACTCACTCACTCACTCACTCACTCACTCACTCACTCACTCACTCACTCACTCACTCACTCACTCACTCACTCACTCACTCACTCACTCTCACACACATGCTACTAGTCCTTCTAATAGTGTTCTCTGCATGTGGGAAGATTGGCTGTACACTTGAGTAGGCTTAGTTCCAGGTAGATGTGTTTTAAAGCAGCCAAGAAGCACATCAGACCTGTGAGAGCCAAGTGAGGACAAACAAGAGAAAGCAGCTTTTGTTGAAGCAGTCTGAAGCTGTCTTTTTATTCTTAACCCGAAATACAGGAAATGATGTCCCTGTATCGGAAAGCTGCCTTGTTCCTCTTCAGAACAGTCTGGGCCTCTGGGTGACTGGGATGAGCAGCTGGTGTTTCTTGTAAGATTTTGCCCCACTGCTTGTCACACTAACGTCCCCACCCTTTTAGACATCTGGCCCCTTGACAAGTTTTTACCTCGAACCAAATCTCCTCTGTGCTCACTGGGCTTGACGTTTCTTAATTGAGGCAGTAGGAAGAATTCTGATGTCGTAAAAGTCCCTGCAGTTTCAAACCACTGCTGGCATCTTTCCCTACAGGACTCGTCTTCTTGAAAAATAGGATGTTGTGATAATTACCACCTACACCTGAAACAACCCTGCGAGAGCAAAACACAGTGCAGCAAAATTAATAATCCTTAGGCTTTTTTATTTAAATGCAACTTTTAAGGCTTAGTGGCAAGTTTGACCCTTTTTTTAAAAATTTCTTTCCAGGAATTCCGTACAGCGAACACAGCAGCTTTCTGGAGTTGAAGCGTTTCGTCCAGTGGCTCCAGCCCCTCAAGATCATCCCTACAGTCAATAACGGCAGCTGGGCTAGCAGGAAATCTATGGAGAAGTGTTTTAGTGAGTGGCTCATGGAAACTAAAGCTAAACTGTAACTTATGTCTGTCGTTCATAACAGCAAAAACAAAACATTCATCAACATGGCAATAACATATTCAACACTACACATTTTATTATTTGTATTGAGGTTGCTCACCTCAGTCTGCTCTGTTCATTTTGTAACAATAGCATTTAATCGCAGTGCAGGGGATGTAATGAAGTAGGTGAACATGAAATAGACCCCTGATTATTCACGTTGATGAAAAGATCGAAACAGTTGAATATAAAGGTCCTTTGATGCATACTGCACCAAAATAAATGTCTCTGTTTTACATTCATCATGACAACAATTTGAATTGTGTCATCCAGAAGTATTGCAAAATTAAATTGACATGTTAACCACTTTTACCACTGTTACATCTCATGTATACTGAAAGTGCTGCTTTGAAACTGTGCAATTCTTATTTTAATGTCTATTTTTTTCTGTTCAAACTTTTCACACTGAAAAAAATAAATGTTTTTAAATATTCTAACAATTTTCTTCCTTCTTTTCTTTTCCTTTTCACCCACATCCCCCATCAATGCCACGTCACATAAATATGATGTAAAGAGGGAAATGCCATTGTTGTGTTCTGGCTTTGGAAATACAAACTTGTTTTGAAGAGAGGTGCAGCCATATCTTTCACCAGTTTATCTCTGAGACAGCAGAGACATGCAGTTTCATAATCTCAGCCTCTGTAAAACAGCCTTTTCACAGTCGCTGCTTGACTTCGCTTTTCATGCAGATGAACAATTTATTACTTCTGTCTACAACGAAATATAAACATTGAAAATGTTTGCACTGTAGATCCTCACAATATATCCTGGGGCACACAGCCTGTGTTTTATTCAATACACTTTACATTTTGATGTATTAAACCTTCATAAGAGGACCATAACAGCTGCCTGGCTGTATTTCTGATAATGGAATATTCCTATAAATTTCGATTTAATGAGTATACCATTTTTTGCAAATTAGAGGTATGATTTTAAAATAAAGTGTTCATCATAAAAGGGTGCTCTCAAAATAGCAGTTTTGACCCGTTCCAGACATTTCATTACACCTCTTCTCATCGTATTTTATACATCATACTTGTGTCATCACACACTTAACTTGGACACTGTAGTTATAATCACTGTATGACTATCTATGCCCACAGCAAGCCATTTCCAGTAAGCCAATTCTAATAATAATGGAATATTGTATTCCTTCAGGCATGAATGATATGTATTAAGTCTGGCCAACCTGAAATTGGATTGAAGTTTGACTGGGGCGCTGGTTGAAATGTCTTTTCTATTTTAGTCACTGTGTGTGTGTATATGTGTGTATACATATCTATATCTCTGTCTGTTTGTTTCTTGGTGGTGTCTGACTTTAGAAGGGAATTGTTTATATCCACATAACAAGGAACAAGTAAGAGAATATCTTTGAGTAGAATACACCTGTACTATTCTTTGGGGATTATGATATTCATCACCCCATACATTCAGGCCTGCAGAGATAGGAAATAAGAAAGAACATTTGTAGTTCAGGTTCTTGCACCAGCAAGCATTCACCTTAGTGCCAACTTTTTATAATTCGATAACCTTTGTCTCTTAGTGTATGCATCAATAAATACAATAATGAACTGAACTAATCCTTGAAAAAGAGACAAGACGACAAGAGCTCTTATCAAACTGGTAAAATGATTAAACATAAAATTTCCTACATGATTTCCTGCACATACCCTGTAAGTAAAAGACAAATATTGTGAACTATTTGAAACTATTTGTAATATTTATGATCCCTCACAGGAAAAAAGAACAGTTGAAGACATGCAAATGGTCAGTGTCTGGTAAAATGTATTCATAATCATTTTAGAAATAAAACAGATTCAGTGTTCCAATGCAACCTGAATTTGCTATACCCTTGCAAAGGATACATTTATTTAATAATAGAGCATATTTATAACAAAGTTCAGCTTGAGCATCACACTTGAAGAAAGTCTTAAAATTGAGAGTCTTGTATAGTTTCTTTGTCAGAAATCTTTTGAATAGCTCCACTGAAACATGAAACAGGAAACTTTGACTGGCTCATACAGCATCATGGGAAAATACCTTTTCTGAATATTAACAATATCAGATAATATTGTTATGTGTTGTCTGAAGCTAAAAGGCAGGTTTTCTCTTTTGTTTTGTGGACTTTTTTTAAAAGCTCAAAGTGGTTTGTAGCACTTCAAGTGAACAGGCATTTCAGATAATTCCTATTCGATGTTGTCTTCGTCTGTGAATGGCATTGGTCACTAGACACCATTTACAAGGGATTAAAACCATCTTCTCGATTTGTATTACAATTACATTTCAGCCAAGCGTCCTGGAGTCACCAATTCTGTTTTTAAATCAGCGAGACATAACACCATTCTGTCTGCAGATTCATTCACGAGACTCTCCTGGAGGTGTATATAACAAGAAATACTTATCTCTGCCTAAATCGTTCATCAACCCCTAATTAATGTCAAAGCATTTTCAAACAATAAAAGAGAAGGTAAAGTAAAAATATGAATCTATGCAGGGAATTTCATGTAACGTGATGTACCAAGAAAGCTCAGATGCACACTGAGCTCACTGGAAATGAATCAGCACTGTTAGGTGATAACATGCACTAGTCATGCAACTCAGATGTTCCTGCTCAAGTTATAGTCGTAAGATACAAATAAGATTGAAATATTTACAGCAATCTTTCTGACGCATAATCATAGTATTGGAATCATAAAACACAAATATTCATTCAGGGTATAAACTACTTACCTACACTTTATTAGTAAAAACTAAAAATTAGTGTTCATACAGAAGTCACGTTAGAGATTCAGTGTTGAGAAAAGATTTGAGAAAATGTTCTGTTGGTTCTCTACTTTGTGAGCTCTTGAAGCATAAAAATGTTCTGATTAAAAATAAATCAGTGTAAAATTGTTTAAGCCACATAGTAGGTTGTTCACACATCTTCGTGTGTGCACTTTTTAATCTATCTCATAGACATGCTTGTGCTGGTTCAAAGAGCTTGTGTGATGATGAGATAACCTTTTTTTGGCATCATACTGGCGGTATGAGGAAATATGTTTCAGTGAAACATTTCCCTTTGTTTCCTTCTGGGTACAACTTTTGATAACAAACATCATGCAGTTTACGGTCAATACAATACACAATTAACTAAGCCCATTCCTGCTCAGTTGAAAATGCATGCAAGTCACTGTTAATGCTGCAAGCACTTGACAAGTAAAATGCATTTAATGTTTTTACATATAATGTAAGACATTATTGATAACTTTTAATATCATTCATTTAATATCCTTCATTTTTAACCTTTAACTTCACTTTAAACTCTTTAAACTCTGCTTAATGTTTATATCAAGTAAACTGGTAGAGTGACAGATCAATAGAAACTGGCAATACATGGTATAAACCCAACATCTGTGCTGCAGGAAGTGCCTCAAAAAGTCATTTGAACACACCAAGACATGTAAGAGAAGTAGCTGTCTCATGTCTAAAGGTCAGGGTGCAGTCAGTCACTGCAGAGACAGCTGGATGAATGCAGAGGCAGGCATCCAGGTAGACGCAGGATGGTCACTCTCACCTGAAAAGACAAACAATTTGCCTCTCAAATGGACTAAAAACGCCACTACATGTTTGTGTTTTGACATTTCACCTCATGAACATACCTCATTCTTGAGTGATTTGCTGACATACATGTTAAACTCCTCCGCACTGACAGTGTGCAAGTCGTTAATTGCCAGAATTTGGTCTCCTTTGTGGAACAGATGTAGCTGACCTGTCCATCCAGACACACTGACCCAAACACACACACACATACAAACACACACACACACACACACACACACACACACACACACACACACACACACACAAACATTAGCTGCTTTTTACATTCATTCTGTAGCTCTATGTCATACAGTTGTTTGCATTTGTCGTCCATGTACTGTGATACGTAGAAGTGCTCAGACAAAGTAAACTAGATTCGGTGTTTAGTTTTGAAGATGTTTCATCACTTCACATCAAGAGGCCTCATCAGACTATACCTTTGCTATTATTACCACACCTATCATTATTATTAGTCGTAAGTCTATTGTTATTATTGTTGTTAATGTCATTATTGTTGTTATTATGCATACTATTAGTATACTATTAGGATACTCTGTGTCTCTCTCCCACTCCTTCTTTCTCTCTCAACCCAACCGGTTAAGGCAGATGGCTGCAGACTTAGAGCCCGGTTCTGCTTGAGGTTTCTTCCCATTAAGGGGGAGTTTTCCTTTCAGCTTTCGCCATATGCTTAGTCTTTCTATTTTGAACGAGTTGGGCTTCTGTAAAATAAAGAGTAGAGTATAGACCTGCTCTATGTGAAAAGTCGGGTGATGTAAATCAGTTCACATTAAATACATAGCGACTGCTGTCTGATGCCATAGACTCTGACTCTGAATCTATTAAAAGCAGCTCAGAGCCCTACAGTTACTGCTGCCTTGATGGATGAATCAAATCTATTAACAGGTTTCTAAATGGTTTCAAAAAGTTAATCCTGAACCAAACACACAATCTCAACTGGGTTAATATTAAAATCCAGTCTATAACAACTTAACTGAGTTTGACTTGAGAAAAAGCCCAAATTTATATAAACGGATTTATGTAGCAGCTGAGAAGTAAACCTGTGTCTTCTCAATCTTCAAATGGATTGAGGATTTAGATTTTTCACAATTAAACTAATTAATATGCATGCTCCTGCAACGCAGCACAAAGCCATAGCTCAAATGCAAAAACAGCCAATAAAGATGTGCAGTATCATCGCCAGCATTGCCTGATGTTTTTAACTATATGGGCGTGTAATTTCTGGGACATGAACAGTTTAAGTGTTTACATCAATATTAATGGATATGGAGAAATTAACAATGAAGAACTGATAATGAAGTCAGTGGTCCTCCTTACTTATACAAAACATACCTTGGTTTCCCGTCCACTTCTGTTAGTGTCAGGTGTTTTTTCAAGTCTGCCTGCTTCACCTCAATGTCTCTCTCCTCTGGGCTGATGGGGTCAAGGCTTGAATAAAAAATAAAAGACAAATAAAATCTTATTTTATAGTACTGTATATCTATGTTGTATAGAAATATAAAAATCCTGACATTTCCCAAGATCAAGCTTTCAAAGCACACAGGTGTGTTAGTATAAACAATGCTGGCATTTGCAGCCTCCAGATTCAATTTTTTCATAACGGGAAATGTGCACAAAGTTACAAAAGTATGTGCTTATTATCATCTCCCTCCTTCATTACAGTGGCACGAGTGTCTGTACAGATAATGACTTACATTTCTTTGAACCACTCATTCAAATTCTTGCAGCTGAGTTAATAATGTTTAATGTGTAGTGCTGCTTGTATCATTATTCTACTATTAGTACACCGCCTGCAGAAACCTACAGAAACCCCTGAAACCAGTCAAGCAACATGTCTGTGGTCACAGCATTCCTTTCAGGTTATTTATTTCACTGAGTCATCTTAAATGTAGCCAAAGCATAAATGTGCCTTTTTAATATGTGCTCTGTAAACATTACAAAGCAGTTTCTGACTGTTTGATTGGCAGCAGCACAGACGGTTCCACAGTGTGTTTCAAATGTCTCTTTGTGCTATTTACAAGTCGAGCAACTGTTGAACGAGTGTTCATGCTTCAGTTTATCATCATATCCCACAGAATTGTCTCTATCACTGCTGATAGAAAACCGACATAAAAGTTACAGTTCCTTTATTGCAAGAGAGGCTCCTGAATTCAAACACTTTGTAGATTTGTTTTTTTTAAATTCATGATTCAATTACTTCTGTATCACCTCTCAGTAGAGCCTTGTTTTTGCAGTGTCTTCACGTTTGGTCTTTCCAACATCTCCACAGGAGAGATGGCACCGGTTTCACTGGAGCTGCTGCTGAAGTCTGAAAGACGTGTTTCTTCTCTGTAAAAGCAAGTAATAGCATGAGGGATTATGAGATCAGATCTTGATACACATCTCAGTTACATTCATCTTGTAGTCACTGATGTATTCTTGGTTGACAAATGACAAAAGACTGCTTGAGACAGCTTGGAGAGATGGTTGGAAAATAGTCACAGGCTGGGTGACTCAGGCAGATAGCGAAAACACATTCTGGCACTCATTTGCAAACCTTTGATGGACAGAAGACCGTATTTGCCCTTGTGGCAGAGAATTACAACAATAAAGGGGCTTGAATGTTGAAAGAGGTACAATAACATTTTGTCTCAGTTATACAAAAGACAACCAGATGTCTTTATATTTTTTAAATAGTTAATAAAAGCAGCATGGGAGAAGCAAATAACTCCCAAATCACTGTGGAGGCGCAAGATGACTCCTAATTAAAAGGTACTTTAGAAATAAGTTTCTTGACCCTAATGCCAAATATAGAGCGAAGATATTCTTCAGTATGCACAGCACAGCAGTTGGCCACTTAGAAAGAAATCAGATATCAGTGTGATACGTGCAAAATGTACACACAGTTTGTTATTATAGCAAATTCAGTCAAACAGAGTATTTTCCATACAGGAAACGATGGCATGGAACAGCTGGGAAAGGCAATGAGGATGTCGTTAACTGATTGTCTAGCTGGTGTATCTGGTGATTAATGCAATCTAAACAGGAAGGTTAAATCTGATTAGCTGAAGACTTTCCCTCCTTTAGATATCAGATGTACACACTTTACATTATGGATCTGATTACTATCTTAACTAAGCAGTCAACTGTGACTGCAGCAAGCAATGTAGCTCATCATAGAGGTAATTACTGAGTGTTTCATTTGGGACAACAGTATAAAAAAAACAGCTAACATGTAAAAGAAAAGTTATACACCCATGCAATCAATTTCAGCTTATACAAAGGCTTAAAATCTGCATCAAAACACACACTTGTTAGATTCCAGCAAGGGACCTTTGTTACATTTCATACCCATTTCTCTGACAGTATTTCTTATCTGCATCTTCACTCATCACGGTCAAATAAAAGGTAAAGATGTCATAGACAGACACACAATTTCATGGCTTGTTGGGTATGAATCAGTGACGATAATCTGTGCCATGCTGTGTGTTCAAGAGCTCTTTCACAAGAGGAAAAGATTCTTTTCAAATAGCCAAGTCAATGAGTTGCTTAACAGGCTCTGAGGCGCTGCCTTTCTAGTGTCAACAGTTTTGTGCTGTAAAAATAACACCCTTGTTGTTGTCAGTCTAGGTGTTTGAGCCAGTGACGCCATGGTTACTTCCGATCAGAGAGCTATTTTGGTATCTAGGGCACTGACTAAACACGTTACACAAAGAGCACAGGGTAGGGTACTGACACTGAAGACAAAGTGAAAAGTCAAAAATACACACAGCCCAAAAAGAGGAAAAGACCCAGCGATTAATCTGAGATCTACCTGTCTTCAGCGCCTGTGTCCTCATCGCATGTGGGCAGTGGAGAGATCTGGGTCTTCAGCTTGTCAAAGACCTGAGTGACAGATCTCAACAGAGTCCCAGTATTAACCGCTTCGACTTCACAATCCCTGGAAGCATTTGTCACAATTAACTGCTATTGATTTCAGTAATAATCAGCAATTATTTTTTTCCTCAGTTATCTGGCACATTATACATCAAACTTACGCTGCGTGGGCCAGCTGTTCATCCTGTTTAAGCTCTGTCATTGTTTCATATCTACAAAACACACATACATTCACATCAACAGGCAAAAACACTTATACTCAAATAATCAAACTCACAACTCAAGCATGTGTTACTTGATGAATGAAGGTAAATTAGTGATTATAAATGTGATTTTTTTTTTTGTGTGCAAATTATCAATCAAAATAATACATTGTCACACATGTACACACGAGGAAGGGAAACTCACACTGAGTCCATACTGCTCCAGCTAGCTGTCTCACCATTTTCCCTGACCTTATTCACGGTGAGACAAAAAAAACAACAAACCACTTTAAGTTACAGTCCATCACAATTTATGAGTTACATTAATCAATTACATAATTTCTGCCTCTGTTGAAGTCGAAGTTATGTTTCGATTCAACAGTCTTAACTTGTATTTAGAGCTGAAATAATAAATCTGAAACTATGACAATCGATGTCTTTTTTTTTTTGCTCAGACAAAATAATACATTTTTAGACATCAACTTGGACTCTGACAAAATACTTTCTGCCATTTTATAAACAAAATCAAGATAAATAATTAGACAGTTAATGAAAATAATCGTCAGTTGCAGGCCTACTTTTGTTTGTCTTAAATAGGATCTCGGATAGTCATAGATTGGATGCACAGGCTCCGATGCTCGTCTTCTCACATGATCTTCATCCTGCCGGCCAATCAGAAAGCAAAAGAAAAGCCACCTCCGATTAACCTAACTAATGCCTTAAAGAGTCATCATTTGAATTCAATTTGTGTTTTCAAATTAGAAAAACAGTCAAGAGAAGATACCTTTTCTTTTTCAGTGATGATGTCCAAAGCGTTTGGGAATGGATCAGACTTGGACCGTGTTTTCATCATTGGCCCAAAGGCTACCTAAAAGACAAAATAACACAGGCAGGTTAAAGCATCTACATGTTCAATATTTAAATGATAAGATTATCTTTGACATTATTCTGAGAGCAGAAGGTTTTGTTCGTAAAGAAATGAGACAATCCTGATGAAAATGTGCAGTGTGTTGCTTTTAACCCATTCCTCTTAATATTTGTGTCAAATCCATTGTTTATACTTTTACGTATGCCCAAGTAATTTCTTTTCCTATATAAGAACAACCCAAGAATATACCTAAAAGGATAATGTTACTGTGAGAAGAGAAAGAACAATAAGAGTTCTGGCATTTCACTAAAAATGATCAGAATTTCACCCAAATAAAAAAACAGTGATCCAACTGCCATAAATTCATGTGGGTTGATAATTAGCTTTAAACTAACTAACATAACAAGTAGATTGCAACAGCATACTGTTTTGTTTCTGTGTAGTTTGAGTGTCATTATGAGTTGGAGACAACTGGATTTCTCTAAAATGATTCATGAAGATCTCAGGTTGCAACATTACAGTATGAACTAACCTTGTCAGTCCCTATTGCAGAACTCTTTTTCCGTAACAGAGGGTTTGAAATAACCTGTCAAAGCAAAAGGAAATGTCAAAGAGCTGGTGGATAAGTACAATTAATAGATGACTAATAAAACTATATGGTGAAGATTTGTAGGAATCGTCAGGAACACTGAGAATTTAGACTGAGCATCCAAAGTGCTGTGAAAACGGAGGAAAAAAGCTGATATTGGGAAATAAAGGAATATTAATGTCAGTATTGTGGATTTTGAGTAAATGAAAGAAACGTGTTGGATTTAACAAGCTCTTACCTAAAGGTCCACTTACTAACTTACGTGGACTTCGAGTTAAGATCGCTTTTTTGGGTCAATCTACTGTTTCTAAACTATCGAAAATTAACTTTAAAGCTTCATTTATTGGATATTGGATGAAGCTTGTTTGGTTTCATTTCAGCCAGTGAGTAATGTGTAATGCATTTCTTTTTGAAAGAAACATAATGAAGAACTAATGATGTTTGTGGTGAACAGATGAGGAACACGTACAAATTTTCTTCATATTTACCTCGATTGTTTGCTGTCTGTTTTTCATTTCCTTTAGCAGAAAAAATATACAAAATTATTGTCAGTGACAGTAACACAGCAGGTAAACAAACATGATAGATACAGAGATACTTGGTCTCCTTATGTTGTTATATGATAAAGAATTAAAGTCTAAATGTACCTCTGGACTGACGAATTTATGTGGCCTGTTTATCAGGGCGTTATAAATCTCAGAGAACCAGCCGTCCACGTACTCGCTAAAAGCAAGAAGGGCACATGAAAATCATTTATGGACTACATGAATTATGGCTATTACATTCAATTCAAAATGCAATTCCAAAGTCAAATATAATGTGGAAAGAAGCGACATTTAGCAACAATTTGGTGTGAGCAGAGTGGAAACCAAAGCCATTATCAGCTGATTGTCTGTTACTAAACAAAGCCACGACATAATTTCATTTCAATTGTTGGAACTCTCAGAATAGCAGAAGGTGTAACTGGCGGGGGGGGTGTTTTATGAGGCACTATGAAAGTGTCAGTGAGGGCCTTGTGGGTGCGATTGGCCAACCCAACTGTGGCCTGAATTGCTGACTGACTGACCGTTTATCTGCACTGCACATTTCCATTATAAAATAGAATACCAGTCTCTTTAAAAAAAAAAAAAAACATATTTGCAATTTTTGCATTTTGGAGCTGGAACAATCAGATTATTTGCTTACTAATCTGTTCATCTTTTCATTGTACATAGTCATTTTTACAGAAAAAATACCAAAATTATCTGGTTCCAGTCTCTTAAATGTATTTAATATAATATGAATGGATTTTCTGGTTTATTTAGTCTTCTATGAAAGTAAATTGCATATCTTTGGGTTGTGGACTGCTGGATAAAACAAGACATTACAAGATGAAATCTTGGGCTTTGGGAAAGATTTTCTGACATTTTTTTTGACCAAACAACTAATATATCAATTGATAATAAAAAATAATCATTAGTTGCAGCCCTACTGCATTTATGGAAAATCCATATAAATTTGATAACGCTAGGACAAAATAAAAAGTGATTGAAATGCTTTTTTTTTTTTTTTTTTAAAGATAAACTGTTATCAAATAACACAGATGCATTGCAACAGGTTTTATGATTAAGATTAGGTTTATATTTTAGGTTGCTGGTTGCTCATCCAGCCACTCATCATTCCCACAAATCCCTAACACAGTAGAGTAGTGAAAAGAAATTCCTATGTGTCTGTCTCCAGTTTGGTATGTATTGTAGGGACTTTTCACATTACGGTGCAGTAAAATGCATGGAAGTTGTTAAAGAAGCTTTAAATTCTACCTCACTGCTTTGGACTGCTACAACCAGCTGAACCAACCTGCTCTCCCCGACGAGGAAGTAGTCCCGGTCAGCAGCCCTAATGTAGAGCACACAGGACGGTGAGCACTTGAAGCTCTTCTGGATCCAACTCCATCTCTGGTGGTTCTGAGGGCTCACATACAGCAGTGAGATTCTGATAAAGGGACACAAAAAGATGTTTATTAAAATGCAGTAGAGGGGAATTTTTCATGCATTCGGTGGACAGTATTAAAAATCGCTCAGTTAAATGAAAGAGGAATAAATAGATTTGGGGAAAATTGAAAAGCATGTTTTCAATGTTTTATTCTTTATGTTCTAAGGTGACCCACTGTAGAAAAAATGGGCTCTTTGATAACATACTGTGATAAGTCTATCCCTCCAAGTGGCCTGTCCATTTCCTCATGATCCCTGAAGTACTTGAGTTGATGTTCTTGCTCACTGACTTTGAACAGTACAAAATATCTCTTCTTCCATGATTTCTGTTGGAGAAACATGAAACAAAGTGAATTAAAAAAAAAAGCACCCAAATGAAGATTAATATCTAGCATCCATTGTGCCAGCTCTGTTACAGTACCTCTGCCTTCAACCGTTTCGAGGGAGGAGACTTGAACAGATAACCAGATCTGATTTCTGTCACATCTTTGGCTGGTCTGTAGAACACTGCTCCGCCTGAGGGCAAAAGAAAAGCCAATTGTTTTGTGATCTTTTGATTGGTGCAGTAGATAAAACAAAGGACATTACTAAGTGGCTATAATCCAAACAGTTGACTGCGTTTACATGTATTATGTTAGTACATTAGCACATTCCAGGTTTCCTTGTCAAATGAATCTTTTTTGACAAGACAAGCCATAAAAGCAAGTTGTCTACACTGTAAAAAGCTGCAAAATACCAGTAAATAAACACCCAAATTAGACATTAAAACTGATGTGACACAACACCTGGGCTCTTCTGGATCTTGTTCATTGTGACACCACACCTAAACAAAAATAACACAAGAGTTTAACAGTCTATGTCTCTTTGAAACAGCATAAAAATATGCATGGGGAAATAGTTAACCTTTTAACAGACAATGTAGGATTTACAAGTAGACAAACGCCTATGCGAAAGCAGAGCGTGAAATAGAGCTCTATTAACAAACAGAAGATGTAAATATTATGGGGAAAAAATTGAAAATGTTATGATTAAAACAATTCCCTGAAAAGGCATAACTGCACTGTGTTTTTAATTGAAACACATACATATGAAAATACAATATCTCTATTGTTGTAACTCAAGAATATGTTCCACACCATTAACATTTACACAATTAAACACTTGTCTAAACCAGAACCAATCAAGTGTTGGCTAGTGGATGCATGTTAAATTTTATATCACAGAGCAATTAAACAGGAAAAACTAATAATTTCAACACATAATCAGTGAAAATACTGGTTCTTTGCATGGAGAAAAACACTTACCTGTGGAGCACCTGTACAGAAATCCTGCTTACCTCTCTCTCTTTGACAACAAGCACTGCTGCGTGAGGAGGCTGAGTGTTTCCTCATAGCTGGCGAACAAGCTACTTACTGAGAACTTGAGTTTCTGGTTCTTTGCTTCAGTGGCTTTTTAAGGTCTAACCGCGGTGTTGTCCCATTCAGAATTAATTAAGAACCTTGTTCAACTTGAATAACAACGGAGAACATCACTTTTTATGGCATTTTAGGAAATAAGATTTTAGGAAATAAGAAAAAATGCACAATTTGCTTTACTGACACAAATGTTGTGTCAAATATGTTTTCATGATTTAATTGAAGGATGATGCATTTAACCCCTGTGTTCATATGACACTTTTTCAAAATGATGAGTGAAGAAAACTTTTTTCAGTGTTACTGGACTGGATTGTTTTAAAGTTAGTTTGGCTGAGGTCCAACAAGCCAATGAACATTTAAGGCACTACATTCAAGAGCTCTGCAGATAAAAGAAAAGATTGATGTCAACTTTTTAACATCAGATTTCTTATGTAGATATCTCGTGAACACTGATGACTGTAGTTTCCTTTAAGTGTGGTCTAAATAATAGCAAAACTACATAAACAGGGACTGGTGTCCAAAAAACACACAAGTGAGTCAAAATAGGTTAAGTTGGTTGCACCAGTTTTAAAAGCCAGTAAACAAGCTAAGTAACTACTCATTAATAATCATCAATTTATTTATATAAATCTAATCAGCCTTGGCAAATGTGCTAATACACCACCAATAATGGACACACAGATTAACAGGACTTTAAAACTATAACACCAGCTCAGCACCTTGGATGTTTGTAAATTTCAAGCAAATCCAATCCAAATTGTTAAGATATTTAAGTCTGGACCAAAGTGGTAGGCCCATTAACCAACAAACAGAAGATACCATTTCTACACCCACACCACCAGTGTGACTGCAATAGAGTGTTCACATTGGACACAAGTCAAAGTCCGCATGTGTGGACAACAACCTCAAAAATGACCATAAAATATAATGAACACTTCTGTGAAAGACCCTAAACAATGTGTGGTGATGTGTTTATAGCAATGCTGACATTCAAAAGTTTCTTGTGTCAGAGGCAGTTGCACTATGGCAAATCCAGCATATAGGTGAAGAAGAGTAAAGACTTAAAAAACACAAACATGTTTGGTAGAAGTAGAGGAGGGGGCAGTAGTAAGTAAGTAGTAAGAGAGGAGACATTTCCAAGGTGAAATGCAGACGATAAAACTCTGCACTGATTCAAGGTTGATTTATCAGCAGAGTCACTGCCATGTGTAGTCCATAATCTAAGATGACAAGCAAATTTCTCCCGAAAGTGGCTTGTTCGTCTATCCCTGATCTTAAATTTATCTCACAAAATGGCATGTCAGTCTGAGAGATCGCGGTCGATGTAACTCTGAGAAGGAGGTGTATGGCCTCGCTTTGCCGTGCCAGTTTCTCCATGTCATCTGATGAGAAATATGTCAGGATAACGGGGAAGAAGAGACGGGTCGGTCAGATACTATAGTAGCACATTTCAGAAGATATTCTGTGCACGTACTGTGATGTGGGCATGACTAAAATTTGACTTTAGCACTGTTAACCATTACGCAGAGGGACATCAATCCAGCAGCTGCTTTTGTCAGATTTGACATCTCCCTGCTTGTACATATGGATGGCTCATTTGTGCTATGCATGTTAAAGGTCATTGGTTATGGAAAGCATTTTAAACAGGCACTGTCTGACACTTAATTTAACTTTCTCAGGGTAAAGATGCACTTCATCACTCTGTCTACTTAGATAGATTTTGTGTAAAAGCACTCTCATAAAGGACACAAGAACACAAACACTCACATACTTACATCAAGGTCAGTGTCAGGTCAGTATAAATAAAGCTCATGTTCTTGTTTAGTAGGACACTGAACAGCAGTTTAAATATCTGCATTACAGTCCTACTACAGTTCAGATTCACCTTCTGCACGTGCTTACCAGAGCATCAGAACTTTGGAGTTGACAGGTGGACACCCTGTCCCTGACCCTCCCCTATGACAAGGCTGTCACATCAATGACAGACCTATAAAAGCCCTTGTGGTCGTCTTGTCGCTGGTGGTTAGTGGAGTTTTATCCGCACTACTGTACAGAAAATGAACAGTAAGGTAGGAGCGAAGGCCACAAATAAAGTAAGCACTTCAACTTTGGTTTCTTTTTCAGAAGAAATGTCAATGACAATATTGACCCGCTACCCTTGAAGTTCCTTTTACCTGCATTTCTTGGTTGATTTGTTTCCTGCCTCTGTGTATTTCTAAGGAAATGCTTTTCAAACATCAGCAGCACCTGCAGAAACAAAGAGCTGCCATTGCCCACAGAATGAAGAAGCTAGCAGCAAAGGAGGCGGAGATAACAGTAAGTCTGTTATATTTCTTAACTCTGTTATGAGTAGAAATACAATACAATACAGATCGCTTGCTGACATTCAGTCAGTCAGTCATTAGTTGATTTATTCTCACCTCCTTTTTTGTTATAGCCTGCTAGCTAATAGTAAACACCTGCAAAATCACACAAGGTGGTACCATACAGTATGATGGAAATATTGACTTTGTGATGTGTTTCTATACCTCTTAAAAGTCAGAGATATTGTTAAAGTCATTCATGGTTGATGTGGGAACACTCTGAATCATTTAGGGGTTTAAAAACAGCAAACAGGAAAATTTGTCCATGCTGTGTAAGTGTCAGTGAAGTGAACATCATGTTCGAAAATAAGCCAAGGGTGCAAGAGTCAACAGAGCCATTGTTATGTACCCTGAATTCATGATGCATGCTTTGTCACCTAGCGTGATATGATTTGTGGGCCTACTCTTTTTTTTCCAGAGAGTTAAGTGATCAAGTGCCCACATAGTCTCTTCGTTTTTATTTTTGCTGACAGCACTGGAACATGGAGTCTGCCCTTGTGCTGCTGTAGGAAATTCATTTCAAGGTTAAATTAGTTTTTTATTCTGAAACGCACTTGCACATTTCTGTCTTTTTTCTTTTTCTTTTTGCATTGTCCTAGATTGCCATTTTTCTGTGCTCTACAATCAATGGGGCATGTCTCCCATAAATGTGCCTTGCTGTCATTTATTGCTCTCTGTTCTGTATAAAAGAATATTTTCTTAGATACTGGAAGTGTTGCATATGGTCCTAATTATCATACTGTGAACAAAGGTGATTATATCAAGTGTTCTCAACACTATATTAAAAAAACGGGATCAATATCAAGGGTGGGTCATTATCAAATAAAATAGCCAAATGCATGGCTATGTGTTTGACTATTTGAGATGAAAAATACTATAACTGTATTTGTTCTGTTCCTTCTTACCCCCCATGGTTCCTCAGAAAAAGACCAACGCATTGAAAGAGAAAATCAAAAAGAGATATGAGGATATGAAGCGGGTTCTGGATGAGGATCTTCGGATCACACTGACCCAGCTGGACACGGAGCTTGAGGCCACAGAGAAGTTAGTGGAGGACAGAGTAGAGTACTGCTACCTCCTCACCCAGGAACTGGACCAGGAACTGGCCAACATCAGTGCCCAGATGGAAAAGGATACACAAGAAGTTCACATGAAGGTGAATACAAATCCAAAATGGTGATTTAATTGTGATGCCATTTCCAATTTATGGGGCATGTCTATTTTACTTTTTGTGTCAAGTTCTTAATGCTATAAATATGTTGTTTTTATACTTTCTACAGAATGCTGAAACTGAAAAAAGGTATGTCTACATGACAGAAAGTAACAGTCTTCTCTGCTACAAAATCTTTTGCATGGTTACATTTGCTAAATGAGGCATAGGAAACTAACTCAGTGGCTACAAAACATTAAATTTGTTCTCTTTTGACAAACGGGAAATACCAGTTCCATTCAATGACGGAAAAGATGCGTAATTGACCTAGTATCTGGATTTGTTTATTTACCGCCAATTACTTGTCTCACTTACTGAAAATACACGTCATTTTAATCAACCACACTTCCTTGTTAGTCTCAGGGACAATTTATTCACACACTATCAAACACTGTGTAGACAAAACGTGATACAAACATGACATCATGCTCATACCAAGAGTACCAAATTAAATCCGATGCTCATTCTAGGATACTTCCTTACATATTTTTGGGTAATGTTTGTTTTACAAATGTACTATTACTACGATTAATATTTGTTAATGTCAACTTTAATATGGTCGTAGTTCTTCCATGTTTTATTTGTATTTGATTATATGTGTTTATACTTGTGGTTTAAAATAGATTTGTCACATAGCTTATTGTTTCTAAAAAAAAAAGAAAGAAAAAAGCTTGACAATTAACCTTTCATTGTTTTCTGTCTTGTTCTTTGTTTGAAATCAGAATTTCTGAGACACTGAAGTTGACTGACCCTGACCTGATTAAGATAGATGAGTTCAAGAATGCACAACTTTTGAGTATAACCATCAACTTGCAGTTGATCATCAGATCCCAGATCCCAGTCACCCAGAAACTGTTTCAGAGCTGTGAGTTAACCTAGAACCACAGGTAGATTGAAACATGAAGGAATCTTACTCCAGGCTTTTTTCAAAGGTTACAATTACCATTAATTAGGACATGCCACTGTTATCAAATCTTTGTCTCAGTTGTA
Source organism: Scomber scombrus (assembly GCF_963691925.1). Lineage (NCBI taxonomy): Eukaryota > Metazoa > Chordata > Actinopteri > Scombriformes > Scombridae > Scomber > Scomber scombrus. The sequence goes on from NC_084990.1 coordinate 14,369,001, forward strand.
AGAAGAACGTGACAACTTATCTGCACCATCTTTTGTACAAAACACTGGACTGATTTGTTGTGTGTTCTGCAGATGCTGCAGATGTTGTCCTCGATGCCGACACTGCCCACCCCAAGCTGATTATCTCTTCAAACGGTGACTCAGCCACCTACACAGACACCTGGCAGGATGTCCCAGAGACACCCTCTCGCTTTGACACCACCCTAAATGTAATCAGTGAGCAAGGCTTCAACAAGGGCTGCCAGTACTGGGAGGTGGATGTGAGTGAGAAGACCTACTGGGAACTGGGTCTCACCTACCCGAGCATTCCACGCACAGGCCGAGAGGAGGTCTGCTGGCTTGGCCGTGGCAGGGATTCTTGGTGTGTGGAATACTTTAATGGAGACTACACAGCCTGGCATGATGGTGTTCAGTATGAGCTGCCCCTGCTGGCAGGAAGACAGTTCACCCGCATTGGGGTATTCTGCAGCATCCCTGGGGGCTTAGTGTGCTTTATAGGAGCTGATACCATGACCCCCCTCCACTGCTTCTGCACTGGGACATTCACTGACACCCTATATCAAGCCGTATGTACTGGTCACGACAATGGAGGCACAAACTGGAAGTCCCTAAAGATTTGTGATGCTTCCCGATCAGCTCCTGTTCTTTGAGGTGGGGCAGGAATGCGTCCAGGGTAGAAGGGAAGGAGCAGAGATGGTCAGGAATGTGTTGTGCTGTGGGGTATGCGCATCAGCTGCCTGATCAGACATTCCTGGCTGCATCAGCCTTGGATACTGTGCGTGTCAGGCTAGTCTAAATATATTTACAGGAATAGCTGAAGAGTATCTCTACTTTAGATTCACCAGTGATTGGGTTCATTTTCAGTAATTCATGCGTTTCTTCACAGTGGACATGCCAAAGCTGCTCATCATGTTCTGGCAAAATGGTTATTTCCTCAACTGATGATATGATAGTACATATCTAAGTACTTTTTAACATCTCAGACCATTGATTCCTACTGAAGACATTGATCTAGACTATTTTCTGTTGCGGATTAATACACATTTGGAGTGCTTGCCAGTATTTATGGCAACAGAAGTGTATCTGAGACTAATCATCTTCTTAGTATTGAATAAACCTGTCACCCATTGCAACACTGTGGCTCATACGTGTGTTTTTAATAGTTTTGTGGACAACAGTTCCATAGCACAGAGGAACCATCTATATCAGGCTTTGACAACAAGGCAAAACCTATTAATAGATTCAATTCATTGTCGGTTTTGGTCATTTCATTTAGATTTGATGACAAAAAATATATACAATATCACAAGCCTTACCTTTTTTGTTTGAACAGAAAGCTAAAGATGTTTATTGTCTATTATCATTAGAAACATGGACAGATGCAAATATAAAACAATAGTGAGTATGACTTCAGGGTTTTGTTCAAAAACATTTTTATTACATTTTTAATGTCTTCAATATTTGATTGTAATATTCAGTGTATTCATTTACCATATGTCAAGCATCATATCAGCCTTTCAATGTGATCTTTGATCACATATATGCTAGGGGAGGAGATAAAAAGAATTACACAACTCATTACACAATAAATTCTTTATGTTTAATACAATAAAATGTTTACATAAGCATTCCTCTGTTTCGAAAAATTATTTAAACAAGGTATTATTGCCCCAAAATGAAAAATTGGGCCAGATTATACTTTTCTATTTAATGCATTCATTCATTTTTCCAAATCTTTTCAAATATATTCCTGAGGACAACAGCATTTAACACCGGAAAGCATTTAAAATTTTACCCTCTAAAAATAATTTTTTCCCTCCTTCAATTCCATTCCAAAACAAGTGGAGCAAACACTACTTTCAGCACAGGTTGGGCACCACATCACTGATCAGAGATCCATGTGTTGAGAGGATTCGAGAGTTGTGTCTGTATTGGACAAGTGCACTGGTTAAAATGGGAAATGCCAGTATTGATCACACCTCTGGCTCCAATAAATATTATATAAGTGTGCTATGAAATAAAAAAGTGACTGATAAAAAATACAATTAGTGAAAAGGGGAAAATATAATGACAAATTAAAGCTATTGCTGAACTTTTCCCCAAAGTTCCTGACGTATGCAGTCATGTGAATAATGTAAAAACATTGCAGCAACAGTGAGAGTGTGTATTGTAGACATGTGGATTGTGTATGTTCAGACTTGTCACCACCAGTAATAGCTGCCTCTGTGATTGACACACTTAAGGACAATGATACGGCGTATCTGAAGAAACAAACTTTGTGTAAGCTGTAATGACAAAATGGCAAATGTCTTTCATTTGGAAAAAATATATTGTTAGTTTTTATCAAATAACTCAATGACAATAAATCATTCACTAAATAATACAATGTTATTTTAAGAAATATTTGGCAATATGTTTAAAAATAATAAATCAAAGCAATCTAATTGTTTTTTGTTTTTACTTTAATCAAAATCAAAGCTCAATTTTTAAATTAAGTAGGAAGACATTGCTTAGTACCTGTTACTGTGTGTTACAGTGTAGTGTGTGTTAAAGTGTGACAATGTACAACACTAATATACAGTGAAATGATGTGGCATTTGTGCTTTGGGCTCCTGTCCAGTTTTACATAATGATATTTCCCAAATTTATGACACAGCTTTAGACATTCTCAAGTTTTCTATCTGGAGTAAAAATCCTAAAATCTGTATCATATTCTTTGCTAAAGATACAGTTGTTAATTTAAGGATTCAAAAAAGGGAAATTCATAAAACTGATTTGTTGGACCCTGACTATTAATAAGACAAATGCGTAGTTTTGATCATATGCAATTACATGAACTTCACTTATGCAGGCTTGAACAACAAGCGAGTGAAGTTGTCAACATCACGCTGAGAAAACTGGCAAAGTTTGCAAATGATCCTTGCTTTTATGGAGGTGGACTATACTATGCACTTGACCCAAGATCTCATAGAACTAAGCATTACAAAGCAAAAGATTGGACCTTCCTAGCCATACATATATGAAATTCTTTAACATTACATTTACCCACTTAATGGGACATTAAAGAACCTGAGGATGCCAGCATGCTGCTACCAACTTAAACTTGCTAGGAAGGCTGAAACACTGCGCCTTTGGCAAGAGCATCATGAAGTTTGTGCTCAGAGGAGTGTTGTCTTTTTCTTTTGCCTCTTTTCTGGACGATTGACAGCTGAAAACATTAAAACACAGATAGCTGAAAATGATCTGATCCATTTTCCAGATGCGTTTTTTGTTTTTGCCTCCACATCAGACAGGGCTGTTAATCAAAGCAGGTCCCTCATTTCTCATATGGCAAACGTAGGATTCGTAATCACTCTAATTTGTTTCCTAGTAGAGATTTCTATAGACTGACCTGAGATAAAACATAAGGACAGCATTCATTCACAAAGGCTTTTAAAAGAATAGTTTGACATTTTTGGAAGTACGCTTATTTCCCCTGAGTTGGAAAGAAAAGATGCAAGATAACTCTCATGCATTAAGGGATATGAAGCTACAACCAACAGTGTAGCACAAAGACTGGAAACACACCTCTAAACCTTACTAATTATCACATCAAATCAACAACTTGCTGTCAGGTTTTGTCCAGATTAAATATAGGTATAAATATAAGATATAACATGTTGATTAGTGAACTTTTAGAAGTGCTGGAAGGCTTTGTAACCCCCGGAAATTGCCAGGCTAGCTGTTTCCCTGTTTCCAGTCTTTTTGCTAAGCTAAGCTAATAGGCTGCTGACTTTAGATTCATATTTACTGTACAAACATGAAAGTGGCATCAATCTTCTCGAACTCTCTGCAATAAAGGGAATAAGCACATTTTACAAAATGTCAAACTATTCATTTAAAACATTTAACTGTCCTTTGTTTTCTAATTTAATTTTGGTTAATAGTTAGTTATTGTATTGTACACTGTACAAAGGACATAGGACTGCCTGTTATCTGTTTCTGGAGATATTACTCTCAGTCAATCAGAAACCCTGATCTAGGCAATGAAAACAAGCTTTGCCTTGAACAGTCCTGTCCACTAGGTACAGTTCCTTTCAACATCTGTTTCAAATGCTGGAAAATGGTGAAACACATATTCAGATATGATTCCCCAAACCCACAAAAAACTGGCAGCAAATTTTCTGGGTTGGTAGAATAACATGGATATTTCACAGTGCCTGTCGACAAAGATCAGATCAATGTGACGCCATTATTCTGAAGAATAACCTGAAGAGGAAGTTTCACCATCAACACATGAACGCGGAGTGTCACTGTAAATGTTTTTCTCTTCTCACGGAGTGCTCATTTTCAGGCCCAGCTACACGTGCAAAATGTCATACGTGCTCTAAATGTGCAGTGTCCTGCTGGGCCTGAATCATCCCTGAATGCTTTGACCGCTAAGTCGGTGCCTGATACAGTCAGTCTGGTCAGTCCAGTCAGTCAATCGGTCAGTCTGTGGTGTCATACAGTACAGTCAGTCAGAGTGGCGGTCAGTTAAAATACAGTTCTTTCGTCAGCATAGAGACCACGCAAGGAATCTGCTTCTTCTCACTGAAGCGTGGGTCTTCAGACCAGGACTCAAAGCTGGTGGCCACCATGTAGTTGACACGTGTCAGGATCTGCATTATTTCCAGCTGCTTGCCAAACTCGTTGAGGACATTGCAGAGCGCCTGGACAAACCAGGAGCCACGCCCAGGGTTCCTCCATGAGTAATACCCTGCAAAGTCATCATGGATCAGCAATGAAACTGCTAACTGATATCCCAGCATAGATGTTAAAGATTCTTAAAATACTCTTACTTCAAGCATTCATACATTTGCCAGTACAAATATTTACTTTAAAATGAGACTTCAATTCAAACCTGTTTACCTGGCACAGTGGAGTAGGCAAAGAGGAAATCTGCCTCTACAGGGATCTTATGTCTTGGATTAGCATCAGTCTCCAGGGTATCGTTTGGCGGACCCGAATCTGTCTGTATACCATCATCAAATTCAGAACCCCGACAAGCCTGGTGAAGTAAATGAAATGACATTTCATTGTGATCCTGAGTAGCATTCTCAACGATGACCTGGTGAAGCAATTAAAAATTAACTGTTTTTAAAAGCTGGTTTAGGAAACACTTTTTAAACAATTATTATCCACCGTCCTTTTGGGGAGCCACTGAAAGTCATATCCATCTATCTACTCAACACTGTTAGATCTAAAGTTACTTTTTTTTTTTAAATGTTTTAAAAACTAAATTAAACCCCTCTGTTAACTACTTGGGTCAAAAGGGGTGAACACTACAACCTGTCATACAACTGTAACATTATTGTTACTTCACAACCACCATATCACACCATATTTTTCTCATCACACTCTCATTTGTAAAAAATGAAGTCTTCAGAATTGCATACCTGGATGAAGAAGAGTTTTGGCTTTCCGACTAAGCTTTTGCACATGTCCCCCCTGAACAGCGAGGTCATGGACTTGATGGGCATGGCTCCGTCTGTGCCGTAGATCATGCCTTCCTCACCGTGGCTTAGCAGGATACAGGCGAAACACGAGCTGTCACTATGGTCTTCCTCCGAGGCTGACCCATACACACACAGACAAACACTCAGCTCTTAGGCCTCATTAAACTTTAGATTAATTAATGAATTAATGATCTCAGTAACGTAATCCATTCTGGGACGTATTAAGCCCTTTACTCATTTCAGATACTTGAAGAATATGTTGTTGCGGTTGTGGATGTGACATTAAATATCTTAAAATATTACTGTAACAGTTGAAATATCAATGTTTCCTTGGATGAATCTTGCAACACTATAAAAAGATTTAAAATGTAAGGTTCTTTTTATATATAAATGACTTTTGTGTATTTCAATTTCAATTAGGTTACAATTTTATAAACTTGTAATCAAATGTTGCGACTCAGCATATTGCTAGACCCTAACACACAATGGTATTTGTCCCCTAAGGAGCATGAAAGTGCTGAGCTAATTCAACTGCAATCTTCCGGCTGCCATTTAAGACGATGAGTTGTTTTGTGTTTAAAGTTGATATTTTAGCCAGCGGGTTACACGAGAGGAAAGCATTCATCCTCAAGAGAACACAACTTTGCTCATTAAACTTCATCACAATATGTCCATTAGATTTTTACAGCTTTTGTGTACTAGCAGACATTTTGACATGATGAAATCTGGCCAGTCGACCTGCAAGTCTGATTGATGATACCAAAAGTTGAACCTTTTCCAAGATGGGTAACAACTTCAGTAGTGTATGAAATTACTTTTACAACAGCACCACCTGCTGTTTTGCCCAGTGGTTTAAATAAACACACATAATAGAGTCGTTAAGTTTCTTAAATGTGCACTTAAGGCAGGTAACTGTACTATAATGCATGTATAAATAAGGATCTATTATATACTTTAAAACTATTAACTTCCAAAGTCAGGGGACATCTGTGCTGCCAGTACCTGAAAATCCAATTCTTTTCACATTTTCACACACAATAATGTAACCAAGATGCTATTACAAGAAATGTGATTTTACTTTATAATTTTGTCAACATTCAAAACATCTTTTAAGTTGAGGCATACAACTCAGCCTCAATTTAGGTATCACCTTAACCAGGAATCCAGTCAGTTCAGCATTGTTATGTATTTTGTCCAATTTAAGAGAAAAAGTAAAAAGTAAAAAATGATTTGGGCACCAAAGCGGAATAGCAGAAGACTTCACTACTCACCCTCTTTGAGAAGACGCTCCATCTTCTCACATGTCTGATCATTGTAAATGAAGACGTCAAAGCCCAGGCTCTTGAAACACTTGAACAGCTCACCCGCGTCTCGGTCCGTCCCATTGCGTACATTCATCCCTGTGGAGACAATCTGCTTAGAATACACACTCTTTATGCAATAATGCTGAGTGTTGACATTCAAATAGGAGGTGTACAATGTGTATGAAACATGTTTGCTGTACCTGTCTTTTCATCAAAGTTTTTATTATTGATGATGATGCACTTTCCCACTCGTTGGTGGCTCATCTTATACTGGAATGTTGGTGAAACAATTCTGTAATGGCTTTCAGAAGAGTAGTCCTGCTCACGCGTCTGGCCATCCTTATTCTTCTTACTAACGGAGTCAGAGAGAAAAAGAAAATTAAGGAGAGTTACATCACTACACTCCAACAACATTCATTACTTTCGAGCTGTACCTAATGCAAAACATTTCTTAAGATCAGCTGATCATTGGAAAAATATACAATATGAAAGAACACATCTATAGTAATATTATTACTACTATTACTTTTTTTACACCGCAATAACACAAAATAAAATAAAAACCCAAAGGAACAGAAATATGGATGAAAATAACTAAAATAAACACAGGGGCCATTTCAAAAAATGAATTTTAACCCAACAAACCTAACTTCTGTGATGCAACAAGTGAAAAAGTTCTTATCTTCAACAATGTCCATAAGCGCTATTAAACTTGACTCTTACCCAACATTAGGGCGTCTTAGAAGCCAAAAGTTTTCAAAATAATGTCCTGGACTCTTACAGAACATTATAATCACTTTTAAGCCCAAACAGTTTCTACAAATAATGGTTACTATAAGATAAGTCAACGTCAAGACCTCAAGTGCAAGAAAAACTCACATGAAACTGAAAACGCTATGAACCACTTACTCAGAACCTAAAGTGTACATACATTTTCAAATAAGGCATTAACTTCACGGCCAAATTTGGTCGCAGTAATCCACCGTCTGGTTAAAGAGGAAACTAGAACATTTTTGTTAAGCTAAGATATAAAAAAAAAAGCAGTAGCGTATCAATGTAGATAGAGCGAGAGGAAATCTTCCACGAGTGGCAATTCTCACAGACCTGTCATATTTCCATTCTTGAAAAGATCCATCCAGATAGCTTAGCCAACACTGGCCCATTGGGGGCTTACAAAATCCAGGCTTGTTCCAGAAGAGCCTAGTCATCAGGTTACTCAAGCACGCGAACAATACACAGCAACGCGCACCAGCCACCTCATGCAAACACACTCACAGGCAACCCAGCCATATTCGAATAAACATGTGATCCAGAACTTTTGACGCCTCCCTCCCACCTCCAAACTGTGCCAACATACCCTACCAAACAATTGCGTGAGGGTGGGCAAAGAGCTGCAACTCTGTTTTGCTGTGGGCTGGGCATGCCAGAAAGAGGAGCAGGTAAGAGGAGGGAGAAGAGGAATATGAGGCGGCTGTGTCAGACTTACCTGGGTTCGTCATTAAGCGCTACGCCACTCTGCATCTGAAATGCGTTGGTTTTGTCTCGTTTCTTTTTTTCCCCCAAAAGAGTACGTTTCTCCAGACCTGGCAGCTTAATTTTTGGCTGTGTACTAGGATACTGACATGCTCTCTGTACTGGATGGAGACCTGACTGGGCCAGCGGGTGCTGAGGACAGGGGCGGCGCACTGTGAGCCCCCTGAGTCAGCAGCCTTGCCACCACACCAGTGATTTCTAAAGGCCTATTCACACATGGCCCCTGTGCCTCGCTCCCTGCTGAGGTCAGAAAGGGCAACAAGTTGCTCCTCTGCTGACAGGCACATAATCCACCTGTACCGATATACATACTGTGAGTGCCTAACCATCTCAGCCTTTACACAAGAGGCACAAGAAGGAAGACAAAAAGCAACCATTTTGCTAAACATCTTAAACTTTGATACTTTGATGAAATAATCGTCTCAGCTCCACTACAAATTACTAAGAACATACACGTTATTAGTCATTTCAATTCTTTGTTTTAAATAAAAATCAAGAAATGTAGACTAAGAGACGGTAATTATCATCTTTATGACCTTATAAACAGCTCCTCACAGATAGGCATGACTCAACAGGCCTCACATGTTGATCTATTGGTTGGTCATGCCTTCTTCCTCTGAAGGACGCCACCGAAGTACTGTAGATAAGCTGGTGTCAGTTTCGTGTAATATTTCTAAATATGGCACACACGTTTCCTGTTAGGTAGACATGACTAAGCGACTATGCAGATTAGGTATACGTCATTTAAACATTAAATAAATGCTCACTTCTCAAATACGCTTGTCATGTTTTACGCTTGTCATGTTATAATTATAATTACAAATAATTCAGCATATTTCAAAGACCCAATATGCCTCATTTTGTTATTTTATGTTTTTTCTTCTTTTTTTGTTGTTGTTGTTGTTTTTTAGAAACTAGCTTTATTTAAAAACAAATCCTCCACTGTTATCCTGACATTTTGGATAAAAGTCAAAATGCCACACAGAACACACAGAATTAGTGTTTGATTATCAGTGTCTGGGAGAAACCTGCTCCACTACAAAGGTTTGTAGTGCCACCTTGTGAGTCAGACTGGAATAAACAGAGGCTACTCTCTGTAACGCTCATGTAATGTCTGTGATGCAGTTCTATGCTATCAACTTTTATTGTGTCAATCACACTGAATTTATATATCATCCATGATTTTGGCCTTTGATCACAGTGTGAAAAATCTGTTTTCACGCCCCTTTGCCCCATTACACAAATTAGATCATACAAAACTGGGTTGTTGGGTCAAATCAAGGATATAGTTTTTTTTAATTTTTAATGGTTTAAGTAGTTGGGTGCTAAAAGGAAATATGCTACCTCCATGTTTAAAGAATACATTATCTTCTGAATACACCTCCGGTAAATTCCTAGTCTCAGAATATTTGTGTTTTCTATTCTTCTATAAAGTTGTTGCACACTTTAAAGGTATACTATACAGGATTTTCCTAAAAAAACAACATATAAACTCATACAAAAGTAATGACTCTCAATCATCACTTATGATGCACTAGAAGTGTGTTGCGTTGTCAATTTTTGGGCAGTGGGTGTGGAGCCCTCAGCCAATAACGGTGTGCAGGTGTGAGGTTGGAACTTTTAGCGTAGCGACCAGGTTACATTGCTGTCTCCGTCTTTCTCCTCTGCTGCACTCTGCTTTCTGTCTATGTGTCATGGTTGTATATGAGCTGCAGCACGCAGCGCAGAGAGGCCACAGTGGACACGATGAAGCTCTGCATTCACACAAAATCTGGCAATGCAGCACCTTCCTGCAGGGTTGTGTGGAAGTGTGGACATGTTTATTTGTGCTTAAAAATCTTATCACTGTTTCACGGCTTTGTTCTTACCAGCGCCGCTCGCTCTGTTCATTCATGTTATAGCTTGCTTAACCACTGCTGCTTACACTCTCATGCTGACTCGTTGTAGAGGAGGGGCTAAATTTGAATGCTATGTGTTGAGGTATTTGGTGACGTACAACCATTGCAAAATCATTTCTACATTTATAAGGAACATGTGAAATCAATACCTTAGAAACATTACTAATTTAACACAAAAACATATTTTTCTTTCTACATTAAGTAGAATTTAAAAAGTTACCAGCACAGGAACAACCAGGGGTGAAAACAGGGACAAATAGACAATAACAAATACACCTTGCCTGCCCAGCACCACTGCCACTAAAGATGAGTAACTACTGAGGGAGAGGCCGGGGCAAAAAACAAAACAATCTACACAGACATTTCAAAAAGAACCACACTCTGAAGAAAAAGGAACAGGACTGCGACCACAAAATAGTCTAGTCATGCCTTTCAGGTTACGCAATGCCACAGAAATTAAATATAACAGACGGTATGAATCACTTGCAAAGTATCAACAACCTAAAAAGGCACATATTAGTCCACAAATGAGTAGTAGTTTAATAAAGGATAATAATCCTGCTGCACTATAACTCTACTACTGAAACAATCCAACTCTCATAGACTATTGATAACTGAGGAATGAGTAATAATGGAAGTGAAAGCTCCATGCACAGTCTTGTACATAATCTATTGAAGTGAATGTTAAGTGAATTTAATTCCTTATGGTCCAAACTATGTTCATTTCTCCCACGAATATGTGGGTTTATAGGTTAATGGATAAAGTATAGGAAAAGAGGAAGTCACCCAAACAGTAAAAATCTCCCTCTGCGGTCAGGTTTGGCGTCTATTTCGTCTCCACTCAGCTTCCCCTCCTCATCTTCAAGTTCAGTTGGGTTTGCAGGTTCTCCAGCCATCTGCATCAACACATATTCTACATTTCATCACATGGTTTACTATACATTAACTTAACAACTCCAGTTTCACGAACGTCGACTTCATTTTCATTTCCTTATTGCCCATCACTGCTAACATCAACACTGCTCAAAAGGTTTAAAATAATAATAAACAACCACAGTTATAATAAGCTATGAGCTATACTAATTAGTTTTTTAAATCATCACTTCAACCTAGTTAGCTTTTTGCCTGATTAGCATAAAACACATTTATGCCAACTCTTGCTATAACGCTAACAGAATAAAAAACTGTTAAAACTTATCAGCGGCTACGTTAGCATGAACTTACACTCTGTTATTCGTGTATTTCTTTAAGTCAGCTTGGTTGACTGCACAAAAATTGAGCGTGTGTCGGTTTTTCTTCTCCGCAGTTTGTCTTTATACCAACTTTCTGTTCCTTAGAAATCTTCAGAAAACGAAAGTACACTCAGCTTGGATGTCTGTGCTGCGTCACTACGTCACAGCCGTGCGTCACTCAGGTCTGCTTGATATTCAAAAAGTTTATACAACAGCCAAAACTTCATAGACAGTATACAGAGGTAGAGAGTTACTCAGTATATTTATTCAGGTAGTACTTAGGTACACTATTGAGGTACTTATACCTATATTTGATGCTCTATTCTAGTCTAGTTTTTCATTTTATTTTTCTCTCTTTCTATTTTTCGGTACTGGGGTTTTTGTTTTTAATTGTATGTTTTAATGTTTCCAATTGTTACAATTATTACTATATTTATTCTTACTTGTATGTATTGATGTTTTTTTTTCCAATTCTTACTGTCAAATGTGAGATACTAAGTCATTTTAGATAAAAAGTCATTATTTCAAGAAAGTTTCTCATTATATTGACCTACAGGATCTTTTTTCCCCATCACATTGGTGGAAATGGGCTTCGATAACTATCAGATGGAGATTTGACATAATATAACAAGCTTTTAAAATACAACATATCAGTAAAGATGACACCAGTGGTTTTTTAACCTTTTTGTCTTATAAAAAAAGGGGGGGTTGTAGTCATGGCTACATTTCAGATGTCTATGAGCTGTTAACAGCTCCACCAAATAGTGATTTTTCCTTATAAACCTTTCACATAGTTTAATTTCAATAATTCAAATGTTCAAATGATCCAATATTTCTCTAAAACAAAAAGTCCAAAAACTAACAACAGATTAATGTATCAGAACTTTAACTGAGTATAAAGTAGTTGAAACTAGCTTCACCTCCAGCAGCTACAACAGTAACATTCTGACACACTGATGCTTCACTAATAGTAATCTCATGGTGTCATATATAATAATATATCAGTCAGAGGGACCAAACCACTACTTTACTTTAATACTTTAAATACATTTTGCTGTAAATGTACATTTACTTCAGTATTATTTTTCATGCAGGACTTTGGCTTGTAAAGGAGTATTTTTACACTGCTGTATTGGTACTTTTACTCAAGTGAAGGATCTGAATACCGTATATATGACTATGTGTATTAACATGTAAAGACCAGTCACAGTCTGTCTAACAAACAAACAAACAAAAAACCCAGAATATAGACTTCTTTTGTATATGTGTAAAATTAAACCTATAGACATAAATAAAATATCAAAACACATCAAAATACTGTATATCATATCCTCATTGTTGGCTGACAACCAAAATCAAGTCACTAAACTGTACACCAAGAGAAAAAGAGTATTGTCTTATTTGATAAGAAATAATTGTCAATACACTTCTTAACATTCATTCAGTCATAATTTGATGATGTGATGTCTCATCACATGTATGCTGTACTGTTCTTACAAGTTACAAAATACAGGAGTATGAATGTCCAAGCAGTACAATATTCCAGCATTTTTTGCTGTTATTCTCTCTTGCACTACTTGTATATAAACCTAACATACCTAACATAGTATTCAGTAACACTTTGTTGGCAGTTGTAATAATAAGTTGATTCAGTAATTAGTCAGTTGACCAAAAAAAAAAAAATCATTTTTTAAAGGAGAAATAATGCTGTTTGAGGCTTCTCAAATATGATAATTTTAAGTGCGTATGTGTCATTATGAAAATAAACTAAACAATATCTTTGGATTTTGTACTGTTGATTGGACAAAACAAGACATTTGAAGATGTCAGCTTGTTAATAAAGTATTACTGGTATTTTTATGACATTTGTTTTATGACATTTTCTGACATTCTGACCAATTGATTAATCACAAAATTGTGTCAGGTTGAGCAGTAAAGAAAATAATTGTTAGTTATAAGCCTGGACTTTATATTCCTTATATGTGACAAAATTATAATAATGTTGATTCTTATGCATATTGTGATTATTTGTGCTGATAATATGCAATGACCATCTGTCTATCTATAGCTGTGACACCATCTATTACACTGTGCTATTTGCTTTTGAGTGCCATACCAAGGTGCCTAAAGTTGAACTAGCAGTCCAACTCAGGATCATTACACATATGCAGTGCCATCTGAACTCTCTGTCACTCTTTGTCCCTCCAGCTCTCAAGCTTTCACCTCCTGCAGACAGACAGCTGGACTCAGCCAGTCTTCTTTCGCGCCACATAGAAGGGGGTTGGTCTAACATGGGACATGGTGTCAAGTAAGAGTAGTTTCAAAGTTTCACAGTCACAGAGCTAAGTTTACCACCACCAGAGACACACCATCACGACTGTTTGGGAGTCGCTGACATTTCCTCCACTAAACTACTGACTGCCTGCCTTGGTTTTGGGCAACTGTTCACACTAGTTCCCCGCTTCTGCTGTTCTTCCAAAAGATTTTCTGAGAAAAGGACAAGAATTCACCATGCAGTCCTGTGCACGTTGTGGGTTTGTGGTCTACCCGGCCGAGAAGATCAACTGCATTGACCAGGTAACACAGACATTTTGTGATTGCAAAAAAGTTTCTGTCAATCTTTGTGTGAACCCATTAATCTTAAACAGTAATTCTAAAATACTTAAAGCAGCTGTAACATTAATAAGAAAGTCAGAACTCACATCAAAGTATGGTATAAACTTATAAGGAGCTGTATTTTATATTTTTCAATCAATCTTTTACAGAACACATTTGTCAAAGCCTCAAATTGTTGGTGAAAGGCACCTGACTCATATCAGAAAAACACAAACAATATAAATATAGCACCACAGCTATTCCAAGTATTTCTGTGCATCAAATACAACACATAGCTCATTGTGCAAACAGGTGAATGTAGTGAAATGAAACATTGGCCTATGAACTGATTTTTAAAGTACAAAAAAAGTATATGTTTAGCTCAAATAAGTCATTTTGTGTAACATCATCATGGATCTGTTCATATGTTTTCCTTAAAATACCAAAGAAATATTGCAAATACCATGAACTGAGTGCTATGATGTAACTCCTGCAGCATGAAAAACATGCAGCTCTGACTGGTTGCTATTATGAAATACAAACTTACTTGTGAGAAAAAGAAGTATATGGTTTAATAATCTGTTTCATAATCTGATGTTATCATAATAGTTTCATAATCTCATGTTATCTATCAGAAATGACCTGCCCACACTTTTTATCCCCACATGCTAAACTAGATTGAAGTCATGTTTCCTACTGTGAGTTAGATATAAGAATTCAGCTGTAAATGTCCTCTAAAATAATGTCATTTGTCTTTTCAGAATTGGCACAAAGCATGTTTTCACTGTGATGTCTGCAAGATGGTGCTGACCGCCAACAACTTTGTCAGCCACAAGAAGAGGCCATACTGCTCTGTGTGAGTACCAAGCTCCTAACACTGATTCAAAATCTATCTTTAGGCACCATTTTGGCGTGGAAAAACTCAAAATGGGTGGAATTGAAATGAAATAAAACAAAATCTTATCCCTGCAGACACAACCCAAGGAACAATACATTCACCAGTGTCTACGAAACCCCCATCAACATCAATGCAAAGAAACAAAGCAAAGCGAGCAGTGAGGTAGGATGATGTCACTCGCAAAAACAAACCAGCAGCAACACGAGACAAAATATTTCATCCTTGATCTGAGTCAAGATGTATTGTTGACAAGCTGACATAAGTCACTGTCTATGTGAGGGAGGAAATGATCGTCTATCATGGGTTTGGCACGCCTGAGTGTACAGAGGTGATCACTATGCATGGTGGTCATTCCTCTGGTTTAGATCATCTTCATTGTAAAAAAAAAGAGACTAATGCTTGTATTACAATTTAATTTCAATAGACCTCTATTGTTAATCTCATCCCACGTTTCTGATGGCCACATTATTTAATCACAAAGTGAAAATAGACTCTTTTGAGCACAAATTATACTCAAATAAAAAACACCTCAATAGGAGGTTAATCAGCACTGAGATCTGTTTACCTACAAACATAAAAAAAAGCTTAAAAAAAGTTTGAGACCCAACTCTAAGAAGGTGTATTAGTGATTAATACATTTACATCTTATTATTAATAATTAGAGAGACAGGTGGACGGCTGTTCTGAGTCCGTGGTGACGGCAGTGGTGTGGAATGGATAGTATGGCTCAGGTTATTTCCGTGCCTGTGACTGAGGCGAGACACCCCCTCCTTTGCTTAGCCCGCTTTAATGCTTCAAGGGGCTAAAATTACACATCAGGAAAAACAGCCTCACATCCTTCCTCTCCTCTGCCATGCCACCTGTTAATGTCTGTCTGAGTCTGTCTGCGTCTACGAGTTCATGCAGTGCTCCTTGCTTATATTAGCAGTAGGCCAGGAAGCTCATCAGTGTCTGCAGTGTATGCCACTAGTGAGATGTGGGATCATCAGCAAACAGCTCACAGTTTCATCACTCAGTGGTCATTCAGGATCTTTCCTGGCAGGCCCTTCTTTATCTTGACTGGAACATCTTATTATTAATAATAGCACACTAATATTATCCCTTCATGAGTAAGCATGTGAGCTCAGGTTGTCTGGTTTGAAGTTGACAGCATAAGAATAAAGTGATGTTTGGTACTGTGGATCTAAAGTCAGTGAGGAGTGGTTTATAATGTTGTTGTTGAATGTGTTCATGTCATGCATCAAGCTACCAAAGTGAATGTTTCAAGCACAATGTCTAGTGTGCGCTTGTGCAAAATGTGCCTGCCTTGGCTGAATGCTTGTCGTCCATGTGCATTTGTAGCTGAAGTATCGCGAAGATGGCGATCGCTTTATGTCTACCTTCCACCTTGACATGAGGTCCATGGAGCTGGAGAAGGCTCGTCTAGCCAATCAGATGGCCAGTCAGGTGAGCTCCCGGTAGAGCAACTGGCCTTCAACCATAGTTAGGGAATTCCAGCTTCAATTTTGGTCTTAATATATTAATTCATCCTCACAACTTTTTTTTTTGCCAAGGACACTCAGCTTTCTTTTCGAAATCATTCTGTGCACTGATCCCAAATGATCGATATAAAAAAAATTTCTTTAGAAAAATATTGAAAACTGTATGGTGTCAGTAATCATGGAGGAGAATAGTGAAGTAATTTATTTTACAAGCCCGTAATTGTAAATGCATGAAATCTTATCACCTCTCTCCTCTATTTGGTTAAGAATTTGAATTTGGTCATCTGTGCTGTGTAGACAAAGGTTTATTTGCACTTTACTAAATGAGTAGACCAGATTGATCATGCTACTAAGCATGACAGGTAAAGTACTGTTTGTCTTATGAATGTCTGGAAATGATCAGGTTTGTCTTCCATGTTCAAACAGGCCTTTCAGTCTCAGTCTGAGTTCTCACAACAGCAGACGTGGTACTCAGGCATGGTGACCAACCAGGAGATAGTAACAGTATCTCAGGCCCAGAAGACCATCAGTGATGTGAGTGCACTTTTTAGGGATTTCTCTTGTTTTATATTACTTGAATTTGAAATATTGTTTATCTTTACATATATTAAATGGCATGGTTGCTTGTGCAGATTGTATATCTGTTTTGCATCAGCATAGTTCAGATATCTTGACTTATTCTGTGCTTTCTTAACAGGTGAAGTACACGGAGGAGTATGAACAGTCAAAAGGAAAAGGCAGCTTTCCTGCCATGATCACACCAGGATACCAGACTGCAAAAAATGCTAGTACTTTGGCCAGTAGCGTAAGTGGATGTTTTGCTAACATTACAGATAGCTGAAATAGAAGCAATCATTATTCACATTAACAATTTCTTTTAAATGAATATGCATCTCTGCCATGCCAGTGACTGATGTGACTTTATCATGAGTCTAAGAAGCCACATCAAGTGAATTGTTTTCTCTCTCTGCAGGTGGAGTATAAAAAAGGACATGAGGAGAGACTTTCAAAGTACACCACCTTTGTTGACCCCCCAGAGGTGCTTTTGGCCAAGAAACAAGGACAAATTGCCAGTGATGTAAGTGTTTAATGATGACCAAATTATATCTTACTATGTTCATAGACATCAGGTTCTATTGTCTTTTTTTTACTCTGTGAACTGATCAGCCTGAACCATCATTTTTTTTTCTCTAGTACGCTTATACAGAAGAGTATGAGCAGCAAAGAGGCAAAGGCAGTTTCCCTGCACATCTCACACCTGGATACATGATGTCAAAGAAGGCTACTGAGCAGGCCAGTGATGTGAGTACACAACACAAAAATGTACATATACTGCATGCATCCAAACATTTTTTAAAGAGCCTTGATTAGTTGGTTGCTAATGTTTTTTTATGTCCTACCAGATCAAATATCGTCAGATGTATGAACAGGAGATGAAAGGTAAAGCCAGCACTGAGGTTGCATTAGCTGAAGCAGTCCATGCCAAAGAAAATGCTGAGAATTTCAGCCAGGTAAGGAAGTTATTTAATTTCAGAATTTTCATAGTTAGGTATCAGATTCAGATGCAGGATGTTGCATTTATATGGTTTGCACCATAAAATTTAATTCCAGCCTCCTTGTAAAAATATGTTGTGCTTTACAGATTATTTGTGTGTTCATTAATTAATGGATTATGTGCTCCTCTGTTCGCAGATTGCCTATACTGAAGAGTACGAACAACAACGAGGCAAAGGAAGTTTCCCAGCAATGATCACTCCCGGTTATTGTCATGCAAAGAAGGCTCAAGAAAATGCAAGTGATGTGAGTATCAGTGCAGCATGAAATTCCAAATTTAACCCTTTTGAAGTGATTGAATGCTGTAAATGTAATAATAGAGTAGATCTTAAATGAGACTTGTCTGCATTTTGTATTGCTGTAAAGAAGTTTAAAAGTTTATCTTGCAAGTTGTGCAGTTAAAAACAATGACTGTCTCACTTGTGTAACCATGTGAGCTGGATGTACAGTAAATTCTGTCAAAACATTACAGAATGTAGACTGTAAAACAACAGCTACATCCATCATCTGACCTTGTCATCACTGTGCAGAATAGATAGGAGTCTACAATGAGAATGCCTTACTATGTCGTCATTCTCTAAACTCTCAACTCTCCACACTGACTGAATTAGAGTGTGTGCAACTAATCTCCCGATCCTACAGAAATACACTGTGTTGTCATCCAAAATGCACTAAATCATCCTTTATCCCTCTGCAGCTAAAATACAGAAAGGACTTTAAAAAAATGAAGGGCACATCGCACTACCACAGTCTGACCTCCGAGGACAATCTGGCCTTGATGAACGCCCGAAAAATCAACAAAATTGTCAGTGAGGTGAGGTAGTCATACAACACTCAAGCAGTGCTTTTTAACTTTTATTTATAGCTTTATGTAGGACATTTGAGAAAGAACAAATAGGATATTGTGGGGGAGGGGTGCAAACTTTTAAGTGGCATATGTCTCTGTGGTTGGTTTTATTTATCTCCGGTAAGGTCTATGACAAAGCGCTTCCAGATAAATATACTGCAAGTGCTCAGTGTGTGTGTGTGTGCGTTTGTTAAATAGATGGAAATACTGGGCGTACTGTGTCACTGTCCAGCAGACATGAAGCCTACCAACCTGCATGTTCAGCATCTTTGACATGCTTGTCCGGTGGGGTTACAGCTCACCTCCAAGGCCACAGGACATCCCATTGAACTAATGTTACCCCACACACACACACACACACACACACACACACACACACACACACACACACACACACACACACACACACACACACACACACACACAGGGTCGCACTGCATCTAGAACCTCAACAAAAATGCCATTTACATGTTAGCTGTTAGTATATTTGTAGAAAAGTGACAAAATTCCTCCTGCAAGGGTGAAAAGTCAAAAGGTGTCACACTGAAGCTTAGCAAAGCATATTTAAGATTAAAGGTTTATCTCAGTGACTCTTGCATTATGATGGAGTGTCAGTGATGGTGACTGATTAGGTGCTTTATATTTAGCACATAACATGGAAGAATGGTTGGCACCCTGGTGCCTTATAGGATCAGCTCCAACTGTCCAAAAACAAAAAGGCGCATATGTTACAAAACAGCTGCTTTAATTATGCACATTCACTAACAGGTGGAGTACAAAAAGGATCTGGAGAATACCAAAGGTCACAGCATCAATTTCTGTGAAACACCACAGTTTCTAAATGCAGCCAAAGTTGCCAAGTTCACAAGTGATGTAAGTATATGACACATCTTTTTTTACAATAATGCAGCACGAGAACAGCATTTCAACCAATGTTATTTATTTCCCACTATTTTTGACTCATTACATATTACACATACCCATGATCCTTTAATAGCAAATCATTTTAAATTTAACAAATTTACATATTTGCTCAAAGATGTCATCTGGGAAGAAGATCAAATATTGTGGGTATATTGGAGAATGATTTTTCTTTGTCTATGTACTTTTTTAAAAGAACAAGTACAAACAGAAGTACACCAGTGATATGAAGGGCAACTATAAAGACTCTGGAATCGATAAGAGGACCACGCATGCCATGAAAGTCAGGAATTTGGCGAGTAATGTAAGCCTCTTTATTAATTGTATTAACGATAACACAAAAATGTCATAAATAGTTTTAGATTTCCCAAAATAGGCTGTGAATTTGGTTTTGTTTGCAGACAAAAAAAGATGATTGATGAAAACTTTATATACAATATAACCTATAAAGGTGTACTGTTTTGTATGGTTGATAAGGATGAAATCATGAAATGTGTTTGAACAAAGCTGATATGCCGCTCTTCCAGATTTCTTACAAACAAGGCACTGAACAAGAGCAGGGTGAATACACCTACCAAGCCACCCTCACACCAGGCTACAAGAGCCAAAGGAAACTGGACATACTAAAAGATGTGAGTTTATTCAAATCTAATCTGATCTCAAATTTTATCTTGTACAATTTTTTTTTTTCTTTAAATATTTTCCTTCATGATTGCAGAAGAACTACAGGCAACATATTGACCAGGTCAAGTACAATGCAGTGGCAGACACACCTGAGATTATTCTAGCAAAGAAAAATGCTGATCTTGTCAGCAATGTAAGTAAATAGCATAAACACAACTCACATGATAAATATTGAGCACTTTTATTAACACCAGCTTTATTAGCATTTATCAGCTGCACACTGTACTTACTGTAAGAGCACTGGACTGACTGTAGTGTTTAAATGTGTAATTCATGTGTCCCTTAGCGGAATTACAAGGCAGACTATGAAAAGACTAAGCATCAGTACACACTGTCCAAGGACCTGCTTCAAATCAAAAAAGCCAAAGCCAATGCCGCCTTGAGCAGTGATGTAAGTTAACACACAGACGTCCTCTCTCGTGAATGCACAAGCCTGCGTTTTGCATTTTGCACATGTTCACAAACTCACTCACACAGTTACAAGAAATCCTTATGACAATTTGATAATCCTCCATTGTCACTCCAGATTAAATATAAGGAGGAGTGGGAGAAGACAAAGTCTAAAGCCTGCGACATCGGTTTGGACGGCCTGAGTGTCAAAGCAGCAAAGGCTTCTCGAGACCTCGCCAGTGATGTAAGCAAACAACACACATTCTTCTCCAATACAAGAAGATGCAATCTAAACAAGACTGACCAAATGCTGGAGCAAAAACATAAATGGGTCTGATCTGATATAATAGCTGGCAAATGAAATTAAGTCAGACGGACATGTGTTTCAGATTAAATACAAAGAAGCCTATATGAAGAACAAGGAAACAGCAGTGGGGGTCAACATGAGCGACTCCAGGACTCTGCACTCTCTTCAAGTGGCCAAGATGAACAGTGATGTAAGTAGAACCACTAATTACAAGAATTCAAAATCATGTCCAGCAAATATACATTTGTATGCTGTCACTCACAAAATTGATAAATTCTTTGACTTTAGATTGAGTACAGGAAGGGCTCCAAGGAGAGCCAGTCCCAGTACAGCCTTCCTAAGGATATGATCAACCTGAGCCATGCCAAAAAGGCCCAAGCCCTCGCTAGTGACCTGGAATATCGCACAAAGCTGCATGACTACACTGTCATGCCTGATGACATCAAGGTCCAGCAGGCCAAAAAGGCTTATTCCCTGCAAAGCGAGGTAGGAAACAGGAGTACTCAGGCAAATGTGAAGATTCTGTACATAATAGGATGTACTATTTCTTTGTGGTCAGTGAAGGGATTTGGTTTTATTTCATATGCAAAGAAAGGAAGAAAAAATAAAAAAATAAACTCTCTTGGTTGATTTTCTAATTTGCTCCACAGAACCAGTATCGTTCAGACCTGAGCTGGATGAAAGGAGTGGGCTGGGAGGCTGACGGATGTCTCAACATGACTCAGGCCAAGAAAGCTGGAGAAATGCTTAGCGATGTCAGTAGAGTGATGAGTTTGAATCTGTTAACAAACTTCAGATTGTATGAGACACACTATTTATGTGCTGTCTTTTTTTTGTTCTTCATGTAGAACAAATACCGTCAGAAGGCAGACAGCATCAAGTTCACCCAGGTGGCAGACGACCTCTCCATCAAACACGCCAAGAAAAGCCAGGAACTACAGAGCGATGTAAGGTCTCCACTTCAAAGCTGTAATCATGCACATTTTATTACTGTTCACTCTCACGTCATACCTCTATTTGATTCTGTTTCTCAGCTGGCATACAAAGCAGACACAGAACAGATTATTCACCAGTACACCATGACAAAGGACGAACCCCTTTTCCGACAAGCAAAAGCTAATGCTGATCTTCTCAGTGGGGTAAGTTCAATGACCGTCACAGCAATGTATTGTATACAAATATGATAATAATATAATGTAGTTTTCTTCCAATGATGTGAGCTATACCTGCTTCATTAGACTGTATTTGTCTGAGAATTATGAGATAAGAAGGGTTTTATTGTGTGTGACCTGGCTGGTGGTTCAACAGGCTCCTGTTATCTCAGAGATTAATTTGTTCAAATAATTTTTGAACCCAAGTTAAAATCCTCAAATCAGGATCTGTTTTTAGTGTTCCCATGCGCCCCCAAATCAATTGAATAAACTAAAGACTCAGTCCATTAATTAAAACTAAGGAACATTAGATTAGAATGGAAATCCTAACTCATGCAAAGCACGCTAACTGTTCAAAACTTTAATTGGCATTAGACCCACGCAATGATGGAGACAACAAGGTGATTCATGGTCAATTTGCTTTGCATGTGGCACAAATACAAAGCAAAACTGTTCATTTATTGCTTAAGAAAGACTTTGCAGCTTTACATTCTGTTTTTAAACAAGTCTTTTGTGATTTAGAAGTTGAGAAAAATATCTTAATTCAAAACTACAGTTTTTACAAAGCATAGATCACAGAGTAAAAGTGAAAATCCACAATAGCTATGCTAGAGTCTTGATGTTTACATACCTGAAAAAATGTATTTACTTTAGTGACCCAATTGCTGACCAAAAATGCATTTCTTAACTCTGAAATCTTTCTGTGTTTTGATTGGCGACCCCTTTGATTTAGGGATTGAGAAGCCAACCATGAACTGCAACATGCCTGTTTTGAGTCTTGCTGGGGACTGTTGGTGCATGTTGGTCCCTCACTTTGCATCTTCTCTCTATGTGCTTTTTTCTAGAAAGTGTACAAGAGCAACTGGGA
Organism: Scomber scombrus; assembly: GCF_963691925.1. NCBI lineage: Eukaryota > Metazoa > Chordata > Actinopteri > Scombriformes > Scombridae > Scomber > Scomber scombrus. Next base: position 14,392,141 of record NC_084990.1, read on the forward strand.
GAAGCAGAGGGAAAAGGGCTTCGAGCTGCATTTGGACTCACTTTCTATACTCACTGCCAAAGCGAAGAGAGATCTGGCCAGTGATGTGAGTTATTCTAATACTGTTTATGAAGTCCATCAGAAGAGTAGAAATTTGATTGCAGTAAAGTATGTATTTTTTCTGGTGACACTGCTGTCATCTTGTCTCTTTGCAGGTCAAATACAGGGAGCAGTATGAGAGAAACAAAGGCAAGGTGATCGGCATTAAGTCAGTCAGTGATGACTCTCAGATGGCCCACTCTGCTCTGGCCACTAAACTACAGAGTGACCGCAACTACAAGAAGAGTTATGAGGACACAAAGACCAATGTCAGGTGAGACCCTTTACTTTGATGGTGATCTTGAATCCTAGTTCCTTGGACCTATATTCTTAATCAGCCATCATTTTACACCTGAGGTTAATGCAGTTCACCATAACTGGCTAGTAAAAAAAACCCAGCTTCACCATAAATATCCGAACCTCTGATTTAAAGTGACATTAATAAAGATAAAAATGCAAAGAAGCTGCCTTTGCCACTGATTTATCTCACTCACATTTTCCTCTTCATTGAATTAGTGACAGATCATGTAAAATCCCCTTAAACAGCAAGCATTAAGACCTCATTTTCTGTCCCTGTTGTAAGTGTACTTGACCTCTGGGGAGTGCTGTGATGATTTAAGAGCACTAAAATCCCTAAAAGATGTTGTTGTTGTTGTTGTTGTTGTTGTTGTTGTTGTTGTTGTTGTTGTTGATGACCATGTTCCAATTCAACATTTAATATCAGTTATACACTTGTGCTTACATTGTGGCTGACAACCTGCTTTACTTTAATGTCAGGAGATATTTTCAAGCAGACTTTCTGTCTTTTATGAACATCTAATTTTGACTCTCAGATAAAGTAGTAATTTGCTGATGCAAAGCCCCTTCTGTTATCCCACACTGTCCAAAGCCAAGTGTATCGGTATCCTTCTTTTGGGGATGACTCCAATAACCAAATAGCGCTGATTCGCTATAATACCAAGAAAGCTGGACTTAAATCTTGTGTCATTTTGGAACAAAACTCCTCATTTTACCTAAATGAATCTTGTCCCTCAGTGTTTCTCTGGATATGCTGAACATCAGCCATGCCAAAAAGGCTCAAGACCTGGCAACTGATACCAATTACAGGACTATCCTCCACGAGTACACTACGCCATCAACTGATATGAATGTCACCTGGGCAAAGAAGGTCTATGGATTACAGAGTGATGTAAGTAACTCAAACCACAAATGATTCATTAACTACAAGACTTAATTGCAATGCAAGAATTTGGCATTTGAAAGTGAAATTTCTGTGTCTGTGCCTTTAGAAACAGTACAGGTCCGATCTGAACTGGATGAAGGGTGCCGCCTGGGAGGGCTCAAAATCTCTGGATGTCCAGCAGGCGAAGAAAGCAGGAGAGCTCGTCAGTGAGGTAACTGCTGATATCAGCTGCAGGATAGAGGATGTAATCAAGAAAAAAAAAGTCCACATTTATAAAACATGTTAAAATGGTTATTAAACCTACAACAAAAGATATGGAAATTAATGTGTTTCAGCCCTTAACCCTCATTAACTTTTCCATCTTTTATGGTAATTATAGTGGGGGTCAAATGTAATTTAAACCAACAATCTTGCAGTGTATTATTAATCACACTTACCTATTAATAACTATAAGAGCTATGTAGGTAAATTAGCACAGAGAAAGTGATAAGCATGATTGTGTAACGTGTGACTGGAAGGCACATATCTAGGTTTATGGCTGAGGTCAGAATGTATTTTAAGAGACGTGAACCATTCCTGTTCTCTAGAAACTGGGTTAAATACATAGACTGCACCCGGCTTTAACAGGAGAGCTGACTGAAGCTATTACATATGACAGAGATTCCACCTCACTAATTAGGGCTCAAATTCATGTTAGACAGTTTCTTCCTCTTTCCCTGTTTCTGTCTCTTTGCCCAGTGGATGTGGTTTAGTACATTGCAATATTACATTACATTCTTTTGCCAAAATGTGCTATCCAGAAAAGGCGTGGCACATCCCCCACCAAGTGTCCGGTTTCCTAAAAACTTCCCGATGCACAGATAATTCCAGTTCAGTTTTCGCACATTTTGGACACTAAAGTCTTATCTTAAACAAACAAAACCAAACACAAAAATAAATCTTGATTATTTCAGTTATATCTATTATCTAAAAAAAATAAGAATATGTTTTAAACTCAATGACCCTTGTTATTCATAGGCTTATTTTTATAAAATGCCCTTTTGTAAACGCCAGCAAATGGTAAATAAAGAAATATCTGTGATAAGTCTAGTGCTGACTGGCAGCACAAGACTCTATTCATAAGCAGCTACTTATTTTAAGGGTCATTCCAGTCGGGGTTGCCAATATTAGACCATGATATGACATACTGCATACAAATAGAGTAGAGCTTCTAGTTCCTCCTTACTAACAGGCCTCTATCTGTCTATGTACAGTATCTATCCAGCTAACTACTTATGTAACTAGTTATGTACTGTATCTATCTGTCTATGCTTTTTGATAACTTGATAATTGCTCTGCTTTTCCTTTATTCTTATTTCATTTTTGCCAGTGTATACAGTAGTTTTTGGTGTTATTGGGCCCTCTATTGTTCATAACATGCATGTGCACCTCGTATTTTTCTTACTGTGAGTCTGACATTCATCATTCTGCCATTTTTATGTATTTCTTTCTCTAGAAAAAGTATCGTCAGGATGTGAGTGGTCTGAAGTTCACCAGTGTTGAAAACACTCCAGAGATGGTTCAGGCCAAACTTAGCAACAAGCTTGCCATTGATGTAAGTTCAGCTGCTGATTGGCATCTTATAAAAATATGAATGAAGAGTTTTGACTGAGTAATAGCATGTGAATGTGCTAAAGTGGATGTTCAGTAATGTTGTGTTTTCTTCCATACAGAGGTTGTACAGGGAGAAGGGTGAAAACTTGAAGCACAACTACACAGTCAGTGAGGAGATGCCTGAATTTGTGCAGGCAAAGCTCAATGCTATGAACATCAGCGAGGTAAAACCACACTCACAAGAACACACATATAGTGGAAACATGAAATCCATCAATCCATTCAATCAGCAGCCTTTGTCTGAATTTAAGCTCATAGATGTCAGTTTATACATCTGCAATATGCATTTTCAGAGCCGTTATAAAGAATCTTGGACTAAGATACGTGATGGTGGTTACAAGCTGCGTCTGGATGCCATTCCTTTCCAGTCCGCCAAAGCATCTGCAGAAATCCTCAGTGATGTGAGCTTGCAATCAAATTTACACTCCTTGTTATCATATCTTATTGTTTTCACAATGGCTTAGAAATCTGTTTTTAAACTTCCTGACAGAGCTTTCTATCATAGTTTATATTCTGTCTAATTAATAATGGTAGTACAAGCAGATCAGTCAAAGAATTTTAAATACTCATCTTTACTCATCTTGCTATAATGTCTTGAAAGGGAATGCTTTATCTTTTCAGCAAAAATACAGAGAAGATTTTGAGAAGACCAAAGGGAAGATGATTGGACTGAAGGGACTGCAGGACGACTTGAACATGTCTCACTCAGTTTACGCCAGCACGCTACAAAGCGATGTGGGTTTTTTATCTAGCAAAAATAATAAAATGTTTGCAAATACTAGACTACAGTATATTAGAAGCTCTTTCTCTCTCTCTCTCTCTCTCTCTCTCTCTCTCTCTCTCTCTCTCTCTCTCTCTCTCTCTCTCTCTCTCTCTCTCTCTCTCTCTCTCTCTCTCTTATCATTTGTCCCTTTCCAGGTTAAGTACAAAAAAGACTCGGCAAAGGAGCTCTCAAAGTTCAACCTGTCCATGGACATGTTGGAGGTTGCCCATGCCAAAAAGGCACAGTCGCTGGTCAGTGATCAGGACTACAGGCTCACCCTGCATGAGTACACTACACTGCCTGATGACATGAAGGTCCAGGCAGCTAAGAGAGCGTACGCTCTGCAGAGCGAGGTGAGAGGGATAGCAGAAGATTGCAGCTGTCAAAATGTTTTGTAACTTACAACTTTTTAAAAACATGTTTAATGTATAGGGCATAAAGCTGTATGCATATTTAAACATGTTTGCAATATGTTGCAGAATAGTAATCCTTCTATTGTTCTTATATGATAGTCAGATATTTTTTAATTTAAAGTTAACTTAAAAGTTTTGCCAACATTAACTTTAAATATTCAAAAAAGTACATTCAGGGATGCAGTTGCAGTTGTGCAGTAGAGTTGACACTGCCATGTACTGGCTGAATTTCTAATGAGGTATCACAAACTTAAATAAAACACAATATACATTCTTCACAGCAATAAAATGTTGCAGACCCCTGTTTATAATAGAAAAGTTTTATACAATACTATTCAAACTACCGGTTTGACAGGTCATTTTTCTTTACATTATACTGTTTTATTCAATGTGTACGTTTGTCTTCTCTGCAGAAAGTGTATCGCTCCGACCTGAACTACCTGCGTGGTGCAGCCTGGATAGCAACTGGAGCTCTGCAGATTGAAGGCTCCAAGAAGGCCACAGACCTTATTAGTGATGTAAGATGTATTCTTTTTGTGTTCATTTATGCAGGCACAGTAGTGGAAACTGTAAATGCCGACTGTACATGAAAGTCCAATCAGTTTTGTTGAATATCAACTTCCTCCCAAAGCTGAGATATTATGTCTGACAGTGAATGTTGTGTTAGTTGACATACAATATGAAATCATTGTAATTTTCTGGATTAATTTTGAATTTCTTTGTTAAGAATACAAAACATCTTATTGGAAGCTACTGAAACTTAACTGAGACTAACGCTGATGTTTCCTCCGCAACAGAAAAAGTACCGCCAGCAACCATACCACTTCAAGCACACCTCTGTGGCAGACTCCCCAGATATCATCCATGCTAAACTCAGTGGACAGATTACAAATGAAGTGAGACAATAAGCTTAATGTTTAAGTTCTGTTGTAGTAAACTTCACCCACATTTTTAATTCTGTGTTTTTAATTTGCTGAATTAATATGCACATTGTTCTCTATGTGAATGTTACCGTCACCATGAAATTCATGGAAATATTAGTTTGGAAAGACTTAATGAGATAAAATGTATATTTATATATCTATCCCTCTCTCCCAGCGTTTATACAAAGAAAAAGGGGTGAATGATCAACACAACTATACTATCACAACTGAACAACCAGAGATGACTCAAGCAAAGATCAATGCAGCCAACTTTAGTGAGGTAATATTACTGCACCAAACAATTTCTTTTCTTTTTTACATAGCGACTGTTATTTCAAGGATAATGATAATTTGGTTTGTGTCCTTTTTGCTTCAGACCAAGTACAAAGAGTCCTGGCACACTCTGAGGGCTCAGGGCTACAAACTGACCATGCAGGACATCCCTTTCCAGGCTGCCAAGAGTTCCACCGGCATCGCCAGTGATGTAAGATCATAATAATACACTTTATTTGTATAGCACTTTTCATACAGGAAATGCAGCTCAGAGTGCTTTACAACAAAGAATTTACATTCACCAAATGTTTCACCTCATACCAGTCTCAAAAAGATTATGGATTAAGGGAAAGAACACACAAGTCTTTGAGCATAGTATAGAGTCATGTTCAATAAAATATCCATCTGAAATAATCTTCAGCATATTATGTGCTATAAGATTATAATGCAAAAAATGATATGGAGCCACATTTTATGTTTGAATAAGTAGTCCTATAATTATTTATTTTCCCACTCTGCAGTACATGTATAAACACAACCATCTGCTGGAAAAAGGGAAGCACATCGGAGCCAAAAGCGTCCTGGATGACCCACGTCTGCTGCACTGCCTGCAGGCGGGTCGACTGGCCAGTGACCAGGAGTACCGCAAGGATGCGCTGACAGCCAGCGGGCAGTACCACCTCACCCAAGACATGATTCATCTGGTGACTGCCAAGAACGCTCAGGCTCTCGCAAGCGATCAGGACTACAGGAAGAAGCTGCACGAGTACACCGTGCTACCTGATGACATGAAAGTCAAGTGGGCCAAAAAGGCTTACGATCTGCAGAGCGAGGTAAGCAGAGGAGATGATGGAGTGATCGGCGAGAAATGAAGGGAAGAGGGTAGGACAATACTAAAAGGATGCAACTTTACTGACATATTGCATTGCTTTCTGCCCAGAAACTGTACAAGTCAGACCTCAACTTCATGAAAGGAGTGGCCTGGGATGGAGTGGGTGCACCTCAGCTGGAGTCGGCTAAGAAGGCTGGAGCACTTTTAAGTGATGTGAGTACACATGTCAAATGGTATTAATTAAATATCCCCATAAGACATGCTTAAAGACACACAAATTCTCAGCTCTCTAATAATTTCTGCCTGATGTTTTTTCTGCAAAAAGTACAATTGCTTCCTTAAAAATCTCAGAAATGACCTCCCCCATCTCCCTCATTGAAAAATCCAGACTCTATGAAAATGTAAATATTTTTCATTTAAAAAGTTCTCAGTGTATGTTTACATCACACTTGTGTAAGTTACATACTTGACCACAAATGGCCCTAAAACAGTTGTGATGTCAGAAATCATATTTGTAAGAGTAAACAAAGAAACTTTACATTTTAGGCAGATGAATGTGAAAACAGATTCGAACTCTGCACATACAACATTCTGCACAGTGAAGTTCAAACATTGGAGTGAAAGAAACAAAGAAAAAAACACATTTTTGAAAACAAAGTGTGACCAAAGTAAGACTATAACAGACAAGAAATTTGACCTCTAAAGAGCTATTTTACCAGACATTACTATTTTGTAATGTATTTTGTTTACTATACTAAAACCGGATGATTTAAGATTGCAGTATATGTTCTTATATCTGTCCCAGCTGTCTATATTTCCCAGTGTTAAAGTGTATGTGTGTGTGTGTGTGGTCTTCCTTCTTGTAGAAGAAGTATCGTCAGCTGCCTGACAGCCTGAAGTTTACCTCGGTGACTGATTCTCCTGATATTGTTCACGCTAAGACAAGCTATCAGCAGTGCAGTGAGGTAGGGTAACAAGAGAAACATGATTTAAGGAATAATTACAACATCACCTTCAATTCTAATGATTTTCTGTTGTTCTAACTGGAAAAACTCTGATGCAAAATTAAAACTCATAAAGGCTGCTCATAAAAAACTCTAACATCATTCTCACTCATTCTTACAATCCAGAGACTGTACAAATCAGGAAAGAACGACGACATGCATAAGTACACCTTACACTCAGATGATCCAGACTTCATCAGAGCCAAGATTAACGCCCAGCAGATAAGTGATGTAAGGCACTCTGCAAAACACATGATTTAAAATTCATCTGAAAAAATGCATCTTTGTGACATTAAAAAAAAAAAATTCTTCATCATTCTTTTCCCATGAAGAAAGTCTACAAGGCGTCTGGGGAGCAGGTGAAGACACTGGGCTGTGACTTGAGGCTGGATGCTATTCCCTTCCAAACTGCCAAGGCCTCCAGACAAATTGCCAGTGATGTGAGTAATTGTGATCGCAAGACCACAGAAAGAGATAATTCAGTGTGTCAGAAGATTTGAGTCCCATCAGTCTTTCTTTAAACTTTTCTTTTTAGATATCACAAATTATGAATTTCAGCAGTGTAGTAGGGAGTAGTCAATTAGTATAATTAAAGTATTAAATTCATCTTACAAAGTTGGAGCATTCTGTAGTTGGTGCATGCAATTTTAATCCACTGCAACTTTAAATTAGTCACAACTACTGTATTGCTGCTGTAAAAACTGTCTGCAAACGTAAAACTGTTGCTTTCTCCCTCCAACAGTTCCGCTACAAGGCGTCCCATCTGAAGGAGAAGGGCCAGCAGGTGGGGCTGCGCTGTGTGGAGGATGACCCTAAGATGGTGCATTCTCTGGCTGCCAGCAAGCTCCAGAGCAACCTGGAGTATAAACGCCAGTCCAAGGAGGAGCGCTCCAACTTCAAAATCCATGCTGACCAGCCCGAGTTCCTGCAGGCCAAGAAGAGTCAAGCGCAGGCCAGTAACCTCAGCTACCGCCACAAGCTCCACGACTACACCTGTGACCCCGAACAGCTCAATCTCAAGCATGCCAAGCAGGCCTACAAGCTGCAGAGTGATGTAAGTCATGATGCTTGTACTGCATGCATCTTCACTTTTCCTTTTCACTTATATTTTCCAGTACGTGTTGCTCTAATTGGTGCTCATATTTATTATTGCAGGTGAACTACAAGTCTGACTTGAACTGGACCAGGGGAGTGGGCTGGACCCCTCCCGGCTCCCACAAGGCCGAGCTCGCCCGACGGGCTGCAGAGCTGGGGCTGGCTGAGGGAGTTAGCACTGATGAGGCTATCGCAAAGTACCAGAACATGATGATGGTGAGAGAACATGGAAGCTGAATTCTGTTAAATCACTGTAAATCAGCTTTTTGAATGTTAGATATAACACTCTTATTAACTTCTTCATCTTTCAGGTGTATCGCCAGCAGCAGATGGAGCAGCAGCAGCAACAACAGCAGCAACAGCAGCAGATGTCAGAGCAGGTAGAGACCAGCGAAGAGATTCAGCAAGGCGTTAACATGGATGCCATGGAGGTCCTTCACGTCAAGAGGAAGAAGACCACCCAGATGGTCCAGAAAAAGTCCACTTCCACCACCACCTCATTCAAATCCATGGAGAAGAAGTCTAGCAGCACCACCTCATCCTCCTCTTCTGCCCTCCAGAACACAATCAAGACATCAATGTCTAGTAAAGCAGCTGCGATAGAAGATGCATAGAGTTTTTATAGATAATAGTGTTTTGAGAATGTTAAAGAGAGGCACTTTCAGGATGTACATTGAACTTTTACTGAGTGGAGAACTTTACAGATGGTATTTGTGGAATCTACTTTGATGGAATGACAGTTACATGAGATGAGAGATACAGTATGTAGCATGCAGAGCACAGTAGGTGCAACAATGAACTGTAATATTGAGTTTAAACGATTAATAAGGGACTTAAGCATGTTGAATGGGGGCAAGATTTGTCATGTTTGTTAAAGGGATTGTAGACATACAGTATGTGGTGAACAAAAAGGAATTTAGAAAGAAACTTTATTTTGGGATTGAATGCAGTGCATTTTTTGACATGAATGGGATACATAGATCATAAAACTACCTCTAAAGGACCATGTTCAACATCAGTTCAATCAAAAACATAAATATTGGCATATCTGAATTTAGGTTGGTTCAGGACTGCATGAAAGATTAAATGGAAAGCATTTTGCTTTTGTAAATTGAGTGTTCAGAAGATTGGGAGCTGGAGCAGATATTGCTTTATGGCCAACACTGAGAAGAGCAGAGGATTTTTTTTAATTGTTTGTTTTTTATCTTTAGTGAAGAACACATCCTGTAAGTTCATATGAACAAGGCACAGACAAACTATGCTAAAAAAGCAGTTTTCTTTCCAGGTCTAATAAACTAGTGCACTTTGAGCTAGGCTCAGTGAGGGGTAAAGGCTTACTGAAATGATGTGTGAACAACATTTTGTCTGGCAGGTTCAGCTTTGTGAGTTTGTAACAGTGCCTGTTTTAACTCAAAGCTGGGCTGGGAGTAAATGCTTGGTTTTATTGCTGATATAATAAACAGTTTTTTTCAGGCAACCTAATCTGTAGTCACTTTTCTTTCCTGAAATAACAGGATAGGGCAGGGTTTCACAGTTCAGCTCATTAATCTTCAGTTGATCTTGCTTTTAATCCAGTCGATAAATGTGTTGACGTTGGCGTAGACACCAGGCTTGTTCTTCTCGCCACAGCCATCGCCCCAGCTCACCACACCAGCGATGTAGTTTGTGCCATTTTGCTCACACACCAATGGGCCGCCTGAGTCACCCTGCAGAGTTAGAGAGGGCAAGTTGAGGACATGATATTTTCTTTTGAGGGCCAGAAACAGTATTTGCAGGAACCCCTGACATTCATATAACACATTCATAAATATACATACCTGACAGGAGTCGATGCCGCCCTGCAAAGTCCCTGCACACATCATACTGCTGTCCAGTCTTTTACTGTAGACATGAGGAGCATTGCATCGCTCTTGAGAGATCAGGAGAACACGAGCTTTCAACAGCTGGCTGCTGTGGCTGCCTGCAAAGTGAGAATCAAAGTGAATATGAATGAAAAATAAACACCAAGAATTCAATTGCCTGAGAAATATTGATGAAAATGAGAGCATTAAAACAATATATAATCTGTTGTAGCTTTTTTTAGTTTTTGTGAAAGTAGCAAATTCAAGCTTTGGTGTTGTTTAACAAAATAATCTTTTTATATGACCTGAAAGGACTTAAATCACTTATTACTTGTTTCAGTGGCTCCCCATCCAGAGATCACACACTCCTTTCCGGCTGGGAAGGGCCCATCTGGTAGACATGCAGCCCTCACAAAGGGGGTTTCCTTGGCACAGTAAGGGCTGTCGATAACTTTGAGTTTAAGCAGAGCTACACAGGGAATTAGCACACACAGAAAGTGAAATTAATCCCTCGATTTATAATTTAAACCACTTTTCTGAGAAACAAGCCCCAAAGCATGATTACCAGTGCATAATGAATGAAAGTAATGATCATATTGTGACATTCTGGGTGAAATAAACAAAATAAATACAGTAAAACCAATGATTGAATGATTTGATGGTTTGTATTAAATGTATTAAAGTAATTTTGGTTTAACTATAAACTGTGCATTGGTTATACTGTTCATTTTGTATTAAATTAGCTTTTGTGTGTGATAGATGCTTAGACACACCTCATATATCTGGCACAAGTAATTGTTGCCAAATTAGTTTTTACTGTACTGAAACAATACATTTGACCAACCAATATCATTAAAGAGAGCAGAGGCAGCATCCCTATAGTCCTCGTGGACAATTTTTTGTACCACTGGGATGGTCTGGTCCATCACCTCATCTTTCTGAATGTTCACTCCTCCCAACACCACTTGGTATTCATAAAGCGGTTGACTGAAAAAAAAGGGGGAAAAAGCATGTTAGCTTCACAGTAGAAGACTTAATCAAGTGAAAATGGCCCACAAGTGATACACAGAACCTACATGCAGTGAGCAGCAGTTAGGACCCAGCAGGATGTTAGGAGGATGCCACCACAGTAGTGGTAAAACTCAGTGTTGAAGCCAGTAGATTTGACCTGCACGGACACCTGCCAGGGGTGGCTACCGGGGAAAACTTTGCTACCACCAAAAATTCTACTAGTGCGAGTAGGAAAGGTTGTTATCCCACACTGGGAGAACTGGGCAGGGCCTGCAGGATCTGGCTTGACAGGCGTGGGTGGAGTGACTGGAGCTGTAAGATGAAAAGAATGAATACAGTGTGGGCATACAGTATAGAGCATGTGTGTTTGTGTGTGGTCTGTCAAAGGCTACTTTTGGGAACACATTTCAGTCTTAGAACTAGTTAATTGGGGATGGCTTGTCCAACAGGGGATACAAGCCATGTCCCTAAGTGGGAAATAGCTGGATTTCAGTGGTTGAGGTCAGGGTGAGAGTTTGAGTTACGCAAATAGTAGTGGTTATTGTAGGGTTAGGGTAAGTCTCCAGGAAATTAATGTAAGTCCATGTTATGTCTCCTAAAGTGAATGAGTGTGTGTGTGTGTGTGTGTGTGTGTGTGTGTGTGTGTGTGTGTGTGTGTGTGTGTGTGTGTGTGTGTGTGTGTGTGTGTGTGTGTGTGTGTGTGTGTGTGTGTGTGTCATCAAGATCATCACCAGAACACTTCTTGACTTTGCAGTACTCCCAGCTCAGTCTGCCTTTTTTATTTTTAAAGAAACACCAGGGCTTCTCATCCCCATCTGGGTTCCTAGAATGTAGAATAAATGAAAATAATACATCAGTGAAAATTTGTTTTTTTAATTAAAAAAAATCTTTAAAAATGAGTTATTTTAAGTTACTTTCATAACTCAGTATCCTTTTTTAAATATCTTCCTTAACCCCAATTTAATTTATCTAAAGGCATTTTCTTAATTGATGGTAATTTGTGTTACGGTTAATTCTTTCATTAATTTTGGACACATATGTACATGCGTTCCAGTTTCCCTCTACCTGTACACCAATCCCACCTGAGATTAGAAAGTAACACGTTGTAGCATTATGCCATCAGAATAATCCAAAAACATCATTCATTTGACTTAAATTTGAACTAAAACTTTAAATGAGAGACAATGAAATTTGATAACTGAACATTCAAATACCTGCAGTGGTTGTTATATTCCAGTCCAGTGAAGGAGGAATACATGGTGAAAGGATCATCCCCATTCATCAAAATGAAATTGGAATGCCAGTCCAGACACTCCAACCCATCATCTGTTGTACTGACCATACCTCTGTAAGTCTCTCCATTTCCCACATAACAGTCAGTGGACGCTAGACAAACAATAGAAAATATCCAAGTGAATTTAAAAGCTCAAAATAAACACAAGTACAACATGCAGATAAACACAGAAAACCTCAAAGCCAACCAGTGTTACTTGCAGTGGAACTAACAGATACAGTGTAGTACTTTAAATATGGTGTGCTGACAAATATATTGCTATGGACTTGATAACACATGATCTAACACTGTCTGCATGCAGTTTTGTGAATTTTAAAAGTAAATAACTGCAAATAAAGGACTAGGGACATGAATGGGTTAATGTAAAAGGGATGCTCTGCCCTGTATCAAGTCTTTACCAGTTTCACAGAATTTCCCAGTGTATCCATTTATGCAAGCACAGCGGAATCTGCGGTTTCCACAAATGCAAGAGCCTCCATTCTGGCAAGGATTGGGTTCACAGGGAGACGTCGGCACTGATACAGATGAGATAAACAATTCAATAGCAAAGTGTGGCAGGGTTGTAACAGGGGAATCTCCAGTGGTCAAATTAATGTCTGTGTGGAGTATATTGTGTGGAATAATACTCGACACTGATGACTTAAACTTATGGGCATGATGGGCTCATTTTAGGATTAAATTTTGTTAGACAACATAATTATTGGTCATTTTTCCATGTCAGTTGTTTGAAATTTGGACAGGAAGGCAAAAGTATGTGTTGGACCAATTAAAAGTTAATATGAACAATGTACAGACTTCATTATGTGTTGGTATGTGTTTCCTGTCTGGAAAAGGTCCAGTTTCTAAATGTAATGTCCTGTTCAAGCAATATGTCAAAAATTGAGTCTAAAACTTCGAAAAATGGGGTCTGAAATACTTACATGTCTTGCAGTCGGCGCCTTGGTAGGGAGGTTTGCACTTGCACTCATAAAACGGGGGCTTCTTTAGGTTGACGACACAGGTACCATGACCACATCTGATATTCTCACAAACGTTTCTCACTAAATGTTTTTAAAAATATATAAATATAAAAAAGTAAAAGTTAGCCACCAAAACTTCAAATTCACCACATGTGAGCTTTGAGCACAATCATCAAGATATTGCTATAACATTTAATGATAGTAGAAGATATAGGGTGAAAATATTTTATCCAAAAAAATCCCAAACAGAACAGTGACTGAGAATTCTTATGAAACATAAATTAGAAACCAGAATTTGCAGTTTTAACCCTTTACAAATCTATCAAATCATCCTGAAGCCAAACTGAGAATTCCTACCTACCTTTTTGACACCTCTTGCCCATGTAAGGTTCAGGACATAAACATGTGAAATTTGTATCGGATTTACTTTGGCACGAGCCACCAGAGAAGCAAGGATTTGGATCACAAACATCTAGGGGGAAAAAAGGCACAAAAGTGACACTTCAGAGGGATAAAACACAAATCTCAGTGCTGAGGTTAGATTGAAAACACAATCTAGTATCACATAGTGTCCAGGGCCACTTACTGGGCTCATCCAGGAGTTCAAACAACCAGTCAGATAATTCAACATTAAGGCTAGGTGAGTCTGTGGTGTAGTCATCTCCATAATCAATGTCTGCCAGGAACAGAAAGCTGTTTAAACACAGGAATGTCGCAACAAAAAGCACTCTGTACAGACATTAATCAAACAAATCCTTTCTATTGAAACGCTGTCTTGACCCAGATCCTGATCCAGACACCGAGATAAATATCGAAATAGAGCAAACCTAGTTTCTATATCAATTATTAGAAAAAAAGAAGCAAAACCAAAGTCAGTCTTAAATCTGTTGGGGTTCGATTAATATCCCAAGTGATTACTGGAGGCGCTAATACAGTACAATCATACACTGTAGCTGGATAAAATGCAGAGTGAAATAAAGATATTACAGATATGTAATCACAAAAGAGCAACAAAACTTTAAAGCAATTAACAAAAACAAGACTCATAAGAATAAAGGAAAAATGAATTGCTACACTGCATTAAAACCACATCTGGCAAATTATAGACATGCATCCATTATTTGATCTCCCTTGAGGATTAAATTATATTCTTTATTTTAAAATAGGATTAAATGAGACACAATAAAGTCAGAAGCAAAACAATTACAGAACACATTCCAAGATTTGATGATAGTTGATAATGCAGGTTTTTTTTAGCTGCTTGGCTTCTAGAAATATGAATCATTAAATGAAACTTCAGAAACGTGACGATGAAGAAAAGTGTGTCACTACATAATTCATCTGTAAAAAAGGTTCTTACACGTGGCGTCCAGCTGAAACGACACAACCACAGAAGAGAACTTAACAGTGAGCTTTCTTTTTAAGGAAATCTCTCCTTCCACTCAAAAATCATCAACCTGCATGTCAATTCATATGATATTGAGATACTTACAATCGTATCAATTCCATGAACACTCAGTACACTGAGGCCAATGAGGAGGAATCCTGCGGTCAACATGGTGCTGTTTGCAACTCTCAGCTCAGTTTGGAGGGCAGAAGATCCACTTTTTGACTTTAATATCTCAGACTTTATTGATGTCCCACTCACTGCTTTATACTTTGTCAATCTTTAGCTAGCTGCATTGATTCTGGGGGAGTTTGTGTGTTTTAGACCTTGCTGTTTTGCAACAGGGAGTTATTCATTCAACCTTGCTTTATTGACATATTGTATATACTATAACGCTTGTAAATTTAACCTTTAAAATCTATCAAACTTTGACTATGAATCCATTCAGTGAATAGAAATTAAAATAGCCAAGACATGGCAAGAAATTGGAGGTTAAATCTTAAGTGTCCATTTCTATGATTTTTATAATTATGTCCAATCTTTTTTTTATTGTGCAGAAGAAAAGGTGGATACAAGTGGGGGCAAAGAAAAAGTGCAAACCAATAAAAAAAAGCTATTACCAAGTAACACAACGTATTTAATGGAAACAAAGGGGACAAGAAGCACAAACACAAAGTTTAGACTGATGAGCAGACAGTGGGCAAAACCGAGGGCCTGTAAGACATGCACAAAACAATAACAACGACACACACACACAAAAGTTTTTTAAATCAAACCAAAAATCCAACAAACTCCATACCAAACCATTATCATCACCATAATACATTACATATATCTATACAGCGACAGTCTGTGTGCATGTGTGTGCATGTGTGTGCGTGTGTGTGCGTGTGTGTGCGTGTGTGTGGGTGTGGGTGTGTGTGGGTGTGTGTGTGTGTGTGTGTGTGTGTGAGAGACCGGATTTCTGGTGAGTAACAACTACACCCTGAGGAAAGGGTTGACTCATCCTGGTCCAATTTTTTTTCTCTTTAATGTGATACCTAAACTGTTTCGATTTCAATCCCATTTTCTGCATTGTAGACATACATTTAGGGACTATGGTGATACAAAATCGAGGAAATAATTAAGTTGGCCATAATGATATATTCTGCCAAAAAGTATAGTAACACCTACCTACACTGGTCAAATCTGGACTGGATTTTCTCAGAGAGGCAAAAGTCTCTTTAAAACACAGTTTCAGAATTGTGAAAGCTTTATTCTATTTGTGAAAATGCAATAAAGGCACATTTCACAGTTTTTTTCATATGTAGACCACTTAAGACCATGCAGGAATAAATGAAAAAACAGTGATCGTCCATGGAGATGATATTCTTGTCTTTTATTTTTTCTTTTCTTTAAAAAAAAACCAAACCTGAATAATAACTACACTGATAATGATGGTCCATATTACTGAATATTGTACAATTTCCACGTTTTAAAATGATCAAAAACTTAAATGAAAAAAGACAACATTGTATGAAAATGCATGCTATGTGCTTAAATAATGCAAGTCATTGCACTTCAACTTAAAATCAATTATAATTATAATTATCATGATGCATACCTATAATAAAAGTAACACCTGCACATTGATCCAGGCCACAAAATTTTAGGCAGAGGAAAACATTTCAATCCAACTCAAATCTATGTAAGGAACTGAAACATCCTGATTAAATTTTGTGGCTTGGAGTGAGTATGCAGGTGTTCTGCATACTCACTTATGCTGCTCTCTTATTACGTGTGCCTACATGATGTGTGTATAATTCCTCTCCTTCACCATTGTGTTTACCTATCCTATAGAATTTGAACACACAGTGAGATATAGATGAGTTATAACAATACATAATGAGGTGATGTGTCACAAGTTTAATGCTCACCCATTCTGGATGGAATGAGAGTCAGAGTCAGTGGCGACAAGTCTGTAACTATCGTATACAGCATCAGTTAGGCCACATTCATGCTTATTGCATTAAATAATAACTAATCCAGTCAATAAATCTCCTGACGTTGGCATAGACACCAGGTTTGTACTTCTTGCCACATCCGTCGCCCCAGCTCACCACTCCAACGACATAGTGAGTCCCATTACGCTCACACACCAGAGGACCACCAGAGTCTCCCTGTAGGGACAGAGAAGTATTTTTACTTTTTATAGACTTGAATGCTATTACGTCATACCTCTCACACATTCATGTACTCATGAACTGATCCATGTGAACAGACCTGGCAGGAGTCGACACCTCCTTTCATGTTGCCTGCACAGAACATGCTGTCATCCAGTGACTCTCCGTAGACATGGGGAGCTTTACATTTCTCCTGGGAGATCAGGAGAACACGAGCATCCAGCAGCTGGTTGGTACCATACTTCTCTAAGTGCCAAAGAAAGACAACAAATAGATGAACTGATGTTCAAACTGGCCCCATGACATTTTAAGTCTTAATGGTACAAGATAAAGAAGCTTACTCAAAGCTTTCATTTTCTTGTTTTTTATGTCAATATTGTAATTTCAGGGGTAACAAAACTGGTGACATCTGTTGCATAATTCCATATACATTATGTTTTATTCCTGTTTGCTGCAGTTTAAACATAAAGGTTTGATCAACTTGTGCTTACTTTTCTCACATAAACAAGGCTGACAAATATTACAGGGTCTGTATGCATTGCTGGTAGTAAAAAAAATCATTTTCGGAACAAAATCTGAATCAATCAGAATCAATAGTAAATAAAAAAGTTAAAAGGCTATGGATAAAAGATTTTAATTTTAATTAATAACTAATTTATGTTTTAACATTTGTGGCTGTTTAGTATGTATTGCAGTCACAGTTCTCTTGCAGAAATGTGTTTTCATCTATAAAATGAACTGAATGATACCATACTTGAAATTAATTCCTGTGAAATGAGAAAGTAGAAAATACATTACCCTGTTTTCCGATGTAAATGCGTGATATAGGTCTAGGTGAATTGGATGAATATCCATGAGCTGCCAAAGTTTAAAACATTTTTCATTGTATTGGTTTCTGGGTTGATCTTTTTGTTTTGTCACTCTACATAATTCAGGTGCAACTCCAGTTTTCAGCTTCACACTGATCATTATGTTACAATGGTTGTCCTGCAGGCTGTCGATGAAAGTTTAGATTCAAATGATACTCACGTGTTTCAGTCACACCCCATCCTGAGATCACACACTCCGTCCCGCTGTCGAAGGGCTGGTTTGGCAGGCAGGCTGTCTTTACAAAGCGTGTTTCTTTAGCACAGTACGGCTTGTTGATGGCTCTCAGCTGAAGCATGGCTGCACAGGAAAGAGCAAAGAATGTTGTCTCCGTCATTGACAATACTAAAATACAGGTTCCGACAAACATAATACGTTTCTATTTAAGAGTGGAGACTCTTTAACTGAATTATCAAATGTTTAACTGAAATCTTTTCATCTTACCAACATCATTATGAAGAGCAAAGGGGCTCTCCTTATAATCCTCATGCACAACAGCTTTCTCCACAGGAATCACCTGGTCATATACTTCATCCTTCCCTATGTCCACTCCTCCCAGCACCACTTGCATTTCCATTTCAGCTTTACTGGACACACAGCATATCCCCCAAGAGAGTTAAATATGAGTCATTTGAGTGTGTCCATGTATAAAGCTACTCAAACAGGGCTGAAACAGTGTGCATATCCTAAAACAACACAAAGCTTACATGCAGTGTGCAGCAGTGAGAACCCAGCAGGACTCAAGAAGTATGCCTCCACAGATGTGGTTAAAGGGCCCGGAGGAGTGCTTGGGTCTGGTCTGCAGGGAAACCTGCCATGGATGAGCACCAGGCAGAGACTTTTTCCCTCCAAAGATCCTGGCTGAGCGGCCAGGCTGTGGACTCCCACACTGGGAGAACTGGGCAGCGGCCACATTCGGCTTAGCGGGAGTTGGATCTGTTTCATGGATGGTTGGTGGGGTGGCTGGAGCTGGCAGGGACAGAAGATCAAAATGAGCAGAAGAGATATCAGAAGGCCAGGATTTATGTGTGTACTGTATGTGTGCATGTATTTTACCTCCAGAGCATTTGTTGACATTACAATAGCTCCACCTCAGTGTGCCATTTTTGTTGATATAACACCAGGGCTGATCATCTCCATCAGGGTTCCTTTGATAAAGAGAGATTTTAATACAAGCTCTTTATTTTAACATAATGTGTAGGGACTATTCACTACCCTTAAACAGCCACAGAGGTGCTGCTGTTGTGAGATGTTGTGACGTAGAGAGGACCTTTTGTGTTTTTCATGAGTTTCACAGACACTGTGGGTTCTCCTACACGCTTGGAAGGGGAGGAGAATTCACTTGGTTGCAATGTGCAAGCTCACCAGTAGATACTACTAATTCCGTCACACTAGTCCTTGAAGTACAACTATCATTCTACCAAAACCAAGGAAGCGCCACCTGCTGGTCAGAGGTGTGCACATAAACGCAAACATGTAAACTGAAAACGGCTCCTACACAAAGTTATCTCACAACCTGACAACCCAAAGGTTGTTTTCGTAAAGCATTTGGAATGATTTATAAGTGATTCTAATCTAATCTCTCAATCTATAAAGATTATGAGAACAAACATATGCTGCAGAGTTTTACAAATACACATGAGCAGAAACAAACAACAAAAAGGTTTTGTTTAAGTGTACTGTACCTCACATGTACTCTATGCACAAGGTTATATCAACAACAAACATATGCAATATTTACACACAAGGACTCCTTACCTGCAATAATTGTGTGGTCCAATTCCATCAAAGCCTGCATACTCTCTGAAAGGATCGCCACCTTTCTGCAGGATAAAATAGGAATTCCAGTCCAGGCAGTCTTCCCCATCAACTGTTACACTCACCATGCCCCGATACAACTCTCCATCCTCTTGGTAACAGTCGTTCGGGCCTGGAAACATGAAACAACACAGACGGCAGTTGACTCTTAAGCTCCTTGTTCTCAGGTAATATATGAGGTCTTATAATGAAGAAAAAGTTGTTTTTAAAGTCTGGGTTTCGATTCAAGACAGACAGTCGTACTTACGAACTTCACAGAACTTCCCACTATATCCTACAGGACAAGAACACTGGAAGGAGGAACGTTTGGGTCCCTTTGTGCAGGTGCCTCCATTCTGACATGGACTGGGTCTGCAGGCTGAAGCTGTGAACGCAGGTCAGGAAGATAAATGTCTGATGCAATAAAAACTTTGTGAAATAAAATAAAGGTAAACTATGAAAAAACAAGACTTAGATGTATTTCATAACACAATTCCCTAATAAAAACAGACCTTTTCTGCAGTGGGGTGGTTTGAAGGGAGGCTGGCACTTGCACTCATAGAATGGTGCGGTAGATTTGAAAACACAGGTTCCTTGGCCACATCTGGCACTGTGGCAAACATCTTTCACTGAAAAACATTTGATGGATTAATTCAGGGAAAATTCCTCGCATGTGACACATTACAAAATCAAGCTTGAAATCTAGTATCTTCACTATGTGCAGAATTTTCACCACTACTACTTAAACACCACTGGAAATGCTAAAGTAGGAATTGTTCAAATCCTACAAATAAGGTCTTTAAATTGAAAGATGAAAAAATACACTTTTTTTTTTAACTCTGATTATTTTATGCATTATTATGCTTTTACTTTTTACTTATAAAAAACATATTGTAAAGGAAACTGTTTTCTTTATTGTAATGAAAGCACTGATATACTTGATGTTATAAAATGTAATAAAAACTGTGGCTGATTCCAGATTCAGTCAACCGGCAGTGAAAATGAAAATGGAGATGTTCAAAAAGAGTTAAAAAATAACATTCATTACTGTCTTAACTGTTTCACTGTTTTTCTCCTTTGATCCACATCAGTGAGTACTGGCACACAGTCCTACCTGTCTGACATGTCTTTCCTGTGTAAGGCTCAGGGCACGAACACACAAAGCCATCAAGAGTAGTGTCACAGAGACCTCCATTCAAACATGGATTGGGTTCACATGTATCTACATGAAGACAGAATCATAAATGGTTGATAGCATGAACACCTTATGTGAAGTTTTACGTGCAGTTAACATAAAACAAAAAAAAATTGGGCCACTCTGGGTCAGAGCACAATTGATTTTCGCTATCAGTTCTCGGTTAGTAGATGTTGAGACAGAGCAGATACTTATGTTACACTGCTGCATGCGCCTCAGCAAAAACTGGCTATCACATCAATTTTTCCTATTGGAGGGGTCAGAGGTCATTTACCTTTGACATCCATGAGTTCGTACAACCAGTCATCCAGAGTCAAATCAACATCTTGGGCTGGGATTTCAGTGGCAAAGTCATAATAATAATAATCTACGAGGAAAAGACATTGTAGCATTCCAACATGAAAAACCAATAAAGTCAAATGTAGTTACTAGCAGTTAAAATTGAATTACCATCAGTGTCCTCTTCTGTGATTATCTGTAACAAAAACAAAATACACTAGTTCTGTCTCAAATTTTTACAGTTGGTTGCTGGACAGTTTCTAAATTAACATGGATAGTAACTGGTTGTGAGATGACAACAATCATGCACGCTTCAAGTCTTCCTTTGATCAACTCTGGTCAAGCAATGTTAATATCCTCCATGCCTGTTTTTTTTTTTTGTCCCAAATATTTAATAATTGCATGGATTCCTAAAAAGGTCTGCCTGTTTAAAGATGTTTCTAACAAATAGCACTCATCCTATGCTATTATATACATACTTACATACAACTCCTGTCCAAACACAGTAGGGGCTCCGAGATGCACAAGTAAAGCTATTAAGTAGACCGTGGTGATGCATATCCTGGCCATGATGGTACCAGTGGATGTTTGTGATTTGCTTTTTGCAGAGATTTTGTTAAATATTCCCAATGTACTCCACCCACCTGTTAATCATTAGGACCCTGCATTGATTTGACAGAAGTTACATGTGATTGAAAACGTTGTCTTTTTTGCCCTGTGAATTTTATCTTTTGAAGAGGTCACCAAAAGTAAAAAAGTTGAAGGCAACTTAAATAACCCAGATCTTGATGAGCATATATATATGCAGACTGTTTGGAATTGACTCGAAAATCTTTGAAAGTATGGTCAAATGTCAAAAGAGTGGCCTGAAATTTCTCAACATGCAAGATTTGCTTTGCTAACAAGAGCAGCTGATACAGCATCACATAATCTAGACAACAGTTTTTATACATGTTGCTATAATGCTGTGTTGTGTATGGCTGAAATAAAATCTCTGAAAACACTGAAAGGTGATTGAAATTGCTACTGTAGTTAAATGTCCATACATATGTTTTTGTATATTAATAGCTCAATTTGTGAACACTTTACGTTACTGTTTAACATTGTGCAATACATGTCATTTTTAGATTATCGGATTGTTTTTTTCTCCATCTTCCATGGATTCATTGGTTTCCACCAATATACAGCAAATAAAATCACACATAAAAATGAGCATGCGATTTTTAAACCTGCTAGAAAGGAACAATCCATTACAGTCAAAGTTGCATCATTGTCCTGTGGTAAAACAGCTGAAAGTGTAGATTTATTTGAAAAGTCTATCTGTTGTGTGTTCATGCACTGGTGGGAATTTCTGATATCTGTTGATTAATAGACCTACAAAACCCCCTAAAATATGTAGCACAGAGACAAGAGTGTTTACAAGAATGCAAACATTGATTGTCCACATGACAGAAGGGAAAACAAACAAACAAAAAAATCTTTTGAACACTGGTCTAATTTGTCAGCAGAGCTGTTTTTTTATTCAAACAGTGATCACTTTACAGTGGGTGCAATAGCATGTTCTCAATATACATCACTATATATAATGTACATGGGGAGCATGTAGAGTTGAGATCAGACTACAATCTCGCTTTCCCTGTTCGTTAACGTCTTCTTACAGGTCATCACCTGTTTGCTCAGTGTCAAACCAGTAAAAAAAAGTTTTCAGGTTACTGACAGAAAGGTCAAGGGGAGTGCTTGTAAACCATAAGTCATATGCCATTCAACTTTGTTATGTGTTTTTAATTCATATGGTTGTTATCAATGTCATACAACACTCCAAACTCTTGTTGACGGCCCCACAGACACTTCAAACCTGCAACCATTGATTCATAATTAAGTGCTTCACACTTTGATTGTTGAGTATAAATGTATGCATTCCACATGCAGAAAATGTCATTAACACAGTGTTTAGGTCAGTCTGTCGGCATACTAAGTGATATCAGTTTAGAAGAACCAGTTTGAACCCAAAACATTCACATTTCCATTGCAATCTCCCAATGTGCTAACCTTTAAGACTATTCTTTAAAGGCAGAATGAGCATGATTTTCCTAAAATAACAATGTATAACAATCATCACTTATGACCCACTACAGGAGTGTGGCGGTGTGTGTATCTGCAGAGACCCTGCCCTCTGCCTGTATTTTCTTATTATTTTGCCGTGTTTGTGACATTTATAAGCGCCAACCTATGGCCAAGAGCACACAGGGTGTGAGGGCCGGAAAACGTAGCAACATAGCGTTGCACTGCAGCATAGCACTTCAGGTGTCGTCAAGCTAGGAAGGAGGGGCCAACTTTGAATGTTGTGTTTACAAACTGCAACTGACAAATCTTACTCATTCTGCCTTTAAGCATACCATTCATTGTCTTCAGCCCCAGAGAATATGGCAAAATCCTGGTGCAATTCACAGGTTTTTCACTGGAAACGAGAGGGGGTAGGGTGCAGTTTCCAGTAAGTAAAAATAATATAAAAAGGTCTATAAATATAGGCATATAATGCTAACTTTGAGGAGTCAGCAGCACTAGTCAGTCTTTCTCACTTTCAAACTCCATGACAACAGATCAAAAAATAAGTCACCATGTGTCCAGATGCTCATTTGTCTTTTTGTTCTGTGTGCTCGCAGTCTGATTGCAGTACAGTCTCATGTATGAGCACTTGGTTCAAATTGTTCATGTATATTCTGATTTGCGAATATAGTTGGAAGGCACGTAGCCTCGTCGGCCTCCGGCCTCCCCCAGCCACCAGTCACTGTTGCCGTTCATGTCCTGGAACTCAACTATACGCAGTCGCTGGTTGGCTGAGATGCTCAGTTCATTGGCGCAACGTGCATTGAAGGAATAGAGGGCATAGTATATCTGGAAAAAAAGAGAAAGAAAGACACAGTAATGATTACTTTGTGTTTTAAAACATTTCAATCAGAATGACCTTTTTTTGCTGCTTGGGTACACTGGAACATACAGTTGCTAGGGCTAACATGTTAGCAAGGAGATGCCTATACACTGCACACCCAGCAGACATGGAGCAATTAGCACTCATTTGGAGTTGTGTTTCTGCTCACATAAGATAATTTTTCAATAAGTTCATGCTTGTTTTAGCTCTGTAACTGTGGAAAATATTTGGGTCTTTAGCTGCTAAATGTTCCACTCTAGCAAGTCGCTAACTTTGTTTGTCAGCTGTTTGGTGCTGAGCAGGTAGAGTACAGTTTCACAGTACAGTTTTTGTTGAAACAGCTGCCTGCTGTGGCTGGTTGATGACATTGATGACAGTAAACTAAACAGTTGTTTGAGGGCTGTAAAATGCAAACAATGAGCTAAAAGGAAGCTAAGACACTTATTTGAGCTGAGAGAAACTACTGTATAGAATTGGGTGAAATTATTTATAGGTTTGTTATTTAAAACAACCTCATAAACATTTACATAGTAATTTAACCTATTGCTAGTGTAAAAATATTGATTAGTGTAACATTAATTTAATAGATTTTTTGTCAATGTGTGTATGATTTGAAAAGTCCTCTCTTTGCCATCGGGTGGTAGAATCAACAATGACATATTATAGACAGCAATGTATGCTACCCCAAACTGCACCAATTTATACCTGAATTAATTTTTCTACTAACAAAAATCAGAATAAAAATGTTATTATTAAAAGTTAATCACTTGAAAATAAACTGTCTGCCCTTGTTGTGGTATGGTAAATGTATTTCTGATTATAAACACAAATACATTATATTACTCAAACAAAAGCTTACCTGATGACCATCTAATTCACTCTCATTTTCTGGTTCAGGATCCGGCTCAATGTACTCATCTTGGGAGTACGCAGACTTCTTCTGGCCACCGTTATCTCCGTTTCTCCACTGGTATGAACTGTTGGCTTTTTCTGTGTGTCCATACCGCTGCGAGCGGTTGTTTCTGAGTGAAGAACAAGAGTCTGTGTCGTTGAAGTCTGACGTCTCCTTGTGGCTGCTCTGACTCGCATGAGTCATGTCATATGAGTCTCTTTGACTGCCAGAGTGCCGGTAGGAGGGCTCTGTGTCTCTGTGACTGGTGGAACTTCGGTGCGTTTGGTCTGAGAAGTCCCTGCGGTTTGAAGGATTTCGGGGTGATGAGTTTATGGAGTTGCTCTGACTGACAGTGTCGGGGTTCGGTGGATCTCTGTGGTGACTCCTACGAGAGGAGGCGGAGTCCAGCGAAGGGTGTGGCGATGATTGACTTTGGGGCTGTGAAGTTGAAAAGCTGACGGTGGCTGTTTCCTGGTTAAAGGTCAGTGTGCTGTTGCTGTTCTGGCGGGAAAAAACAGGGGAGGAGCCACCGTAGCCAGACTCATTGGACGACTGACTCTCGATGGACACATCTGACTGGCTCCTGCGTGGGTTGTAAGCTTTGAGGAAGGAGCTGTACACAAAACCCTTGTTGACTGCAAATCAAGAAAAGCAAGATAAGACATGGAAATGAATTATATTACTGCAACAATTTTTTCCAATGTTGTTAGAGGGTGAAGATATTAAATTACTACTTACCCCCAGTATCAATAAGCCAGCGATTGTGGCTACCCATGGGGTCCTGTTGCTTGATTACACCCACAAGGTCCCCCTCTAGTATAGACACATCCAGATCCTGGGCAGCATTGAAGTTCCTCTCAGCCTGGAAGAGTTTCTCAGGGCCATAGCGTACCAGAAGCCCTGCACGGTGCTCATCTGTCTGCAGGATGTGGTTGGGCTGAAAGGACAAGACTCATAGTTACTGAATTATTCTTCTCAAGCATTAAAATATGATAGGGGGGAGGTGTGATTTCAGTTCAACTCACAGGCCCTTGCAGTTGCTTTTTGGAGGTCTGCTTCTCCAGAGTCTTCTTCTCAAAGGTTTTTTTCGTGGTGGTGGCTGGAGGCAGGTTCTCCGGACAGAAACTAAAACTCTGTAGAAGTTGGAGAACATGGCCATACTCCTCTTGGAACTGCGAGATCAGGTTGCCCTCTGTGCCAACTTTGCGAGAAAACTGGAGACAGATGTAAAAAAGAAAAAGTCTGGGTTAATAACAGATTACAGTTACTAATACATTTGGAAGGGAGGTGTAATATTGTTAGCATGAAAAAGATGAGATTTAAGCAACCAACGGTCTTCAAAAACCAATAAACAAAGACAAACTCACAACCTGAAGGAGGGGCTTCAGCTCTCCAAGTGTTGTCTTCATGAAGTCCTTCTGGGATTGAGCGAAAGCCCTCACACAGCCAGTGAAAAGCTCCTCTGCTGCAGTGTGGAACTTGGGGAGCTCGTCCAGAAGTTGGGCGTTGAGCGCCTCATAGTTGTTGCGTGCCACCTGCAGCTCATCCTGGACACGACGATCCTTAAGGCGGTCAGCGCGCTCCTTGCAGTTGTCATAGTCCAACAGCTTGTCAAAGCGTTTTTGGATGAGTTTGTGAGGCCCCGCAAACATGAGGAGCAGCTGGGTGAGTGGGTTGATGACTAAGGCCTCTGTGCGTTCCTTCTACTCAGGGGAGGAGAGGAAGGTGATCAGAGGTCATGTAAAACACACTTCTACAGCAACTGACTGAGGTTAAGAAGAACTTACAAATTCTGTGAATTGTTTGTCGCTGATGCTGCGGTGAGCCCTCTGGAAACGCTCGGGGTCCAGGATACTTCGCTCAGTGTAGATATCACAGAAACTGATGGCTGCCAGGACCTTCACGGATGCAGATTCCTGAAGATAGATATTTTAACAATTAAAATCCTTCCATACAAAATATAACAATGTTCATAAACGCAGTGCACCAATACCTCATATACAATTAATGTATTGTAATGTATAAAGTATTTTATACCACAGTCAAAAATGCAAAGTCATGGATTTGTGGAGCTTTTCAAATGATAGAGTTCTCCTACCCTGATGTGTTGCAGGTACAAGGAAATATCTCTGATAAAAGACTTGATGAGTCTCTCCTGCAGCCTGAATCGCTTTTCAGTCTCATCAAATGCTTCATCTTTAATCTGAGAAAAAGATATTTGTTAGATTCAAACGTGTTTCCATTCAGAACACTCTTAACCTTAATATGAACTCATCTTGGAGCAAAAATGTACCTGTGGTGAAATTCCTGTGAGGTGCTTGAGGTGGCTGCTGACTCGGTTGGATTTTTTGATAATGGAGTGCATGCTCAGCTTGGAGATCTTGTCAATGAATGTGTCTTCGTCCCCTTTCCTGTACTTAACCACTGTGGACAGCAGAGGAGAGCAGATAAGAAATTCGATCCAGAGATTGTATTGACTAAGTAGTAATCATAAACAAAGAGAGATAAAGTTAATCAGACTGTGAGGGGGTTTTACCGAGGTCCTTCCTGCGCTTGTACTCGTTGATGTTTACGTTTATCTCCTTGACGGCCTGCAGAGCCCGAGTCAGCTGGGGCCGGTCATGGTGGCTCTCTGGCGTGGCCCCCAGCAGCTCCATCAGCAGCAGCGGGTAACGCATCACCCGCTGCACTGGCTTGATCAAGAAAGAGCCAAGGTTGATGTAATTTGTTTTCCCCCTGAAAAAGTGACAGAGATGGCAGGTAATGTTTTGATGAGAGGCAAACAAAAGCATGTGACATATGAGAGAGGTTTTCTGTGTCGGAGCATTATAGTCACTTATGTTGACATGAAATGTTTCTTCCCATGTTCATCAAACATGTTTCTATTATGTGGACTGAAATGATATGTAGCCATCATTGTATGTGTACACATACATATTCTGCTGATGACACATACATTTCAGGGATACAACAAAGAACAGGGAAGGCACAATATGTAAAACAATATTGATTTGCTTAGTTCTAATGCAATCTGGGAGGACAAACAGCTCACACAGCTTAACCCTAAACTGATACACATACAACTGCTTAATATGACACATGATGCATCTCAGCATCAACTCCACCTCAAAAAGATAAATCCTGAATGAAAACAAACTTTTTGATTTGAGATATTTATTTGCCAATTTTAAATTAGTTTCCCTGTTTAGGGAAACTCATTTCCAAGTCTAAACATTAAAACATGTCTGTACAGACAGTTTTCACATAGTGGAAAATCTACATGTTTAAGGAGTTTGAGGTGGATTTTAATTTCCCTCATTTTCTCCAGGTCTGCAAGTAAGTATCTGCAAATCTTTGCAACACCAACAAAAAATCAACTCGTAATATTGAGAAAAGATCCCTTTACTGATGATTTTTGAATAATATTGAAACACCTGTCACTGTTAAACTGCTGTTGCTGTTTTTGTCCAGAAGATGGCATTAGATGTGTTTTCCAGGATCAACCAATTCTTTACTTATCCATACAGTACAAGAGGGGAAGAGGAAGGGGTCATTGACTTATTGAATATTTCTCCTCACAACAACAGCATACAATTCACACATGCACATGCAACCACAAACAACAGAATATGAATATGAGTCCATCTCAATCCAGGGGAGGAAAGTAAAATGGCCTTATATGACAGCACCAGTTTTTAGAGTATTTTAGAGTCCGCACACAGTTTTTTAGATGTCACACATAGTAAAACACACACACACACACACACACAGACAGAGGTCTTTTCAAGGGGTGTTAGTGAGCAAGAGGCATGCGGTCAAGATGAGTCTCATGCTGGAAATCATGGCGACACTCTTTATGGAGACTTACCACTCTCGATATATGGCCCTGTTGAAGGAACGGATGGAGAGAGATAGAAAGATAACAAAAACAGGATTTATAAGCCTATGATCTGATGACAACTTGAATGAAGTCTTCAATTCTGCAGTAATTAAAAAAGATGCAGGGAGCGTTTAATTGTCCGCCAACACAGAAATTTGACTTTGCAGAGTCAATAAAACAGTTGAGACAACTACACTTGCGGTTAAAGTTTTTTGTTTTGTAAATTTGCTCTTAAACCTGGATGGACACCCAGAGTAGCAGTAAAACTTTTCTTAACAGTTTCAACAGGCACACATGACCTTTTAAAAGCTGAATAGGCTGCAACAGATGAGGCTAAAAACTCTTGAAAACTTACAAAGTGAATAGAAAAGCTGTATTTCAGAGAGAAAAAATTTAACTTTCAACTTCTTGTCAACAAGGGATTGGCAGTGTGCAAACTTTGTCATCCTTTTCCTTTTGTTTACGAAAATTTGTTCCTGGAACTAGCACGATTTTTTCCTAAAGCTATCAGTCAAACAAAACCTGTGTTTATCTTCAAACATGAATTGATGACTTTATTTCACAGCAACACAGCAGTGTCAACTCAAGTGTCTGAGTCAATGGCAGTGAAACCAGACAGGTGAAACCAGGCAGGGCACATTCTCTAACTGCTTGACATTACTGAAGTCTACAGAAAAAACATGAGATGAAATACACATATAATGTAGAAGTAAAAAGTAGTAAGATGCCTTTAAAGGAAAATGGACCATTTTAAGTGCTAATATGTTTCAGACAAAGTATTTCTTTTGTCTAAAGATTGACTCTGTCTCTCATAACATGCCTACGCATCCGCTTCAAAGTCCAAAAAACCCTGTCATAAATTAATATGAGCTAAGTGAATACAAGCTAACAGGAAACCAAGCTGTTGCTTGAACTCCATAACAACAAGATTATTTCAAAACATATATTGTGACGACAGAATGAAACTAAATGTCTTAGAAGTCAAAGTCCAAAGTCTGCTGACTCAGTTACATTTTAAAACTTACAAACCAAATGATCAACAGCTCTTTACAGTTAACATTTTACTTATATTTGTATTAGCAGTCACTCCTGGGGTTGTTTTCATGCTATTACACACACAAACATGCACATTTCTCGTCACTCACATGCAACAAGGTGAATGATCTGGGGGTTTTTTTTGTTATAAGGGTCACAATGCTGAAATCTAAAACTACTGACTAACCCTTGTTCATACATTTTCTCTCCATAGTGACTCACCTCAGCCTCTCCAAGCACTCCAACACATGACGCTGGATGTTTTCATCTTTCTCATAGCTCTCCAGCAGAGAGATGGCATCATCGTGGTTCTGGCAGTAGATCTTGTACACCTCCTCCAGCTCTACTTTGAAGTCCAGAAATACCTTTCCTAAGAGCACAGGGTACAGAAAGGTGATGTCATGTGTTTAATTAAAGATGTTTTACTAATACAAAAATTAATCAGATAGACCAAGTCAGACCAATTAGTATCAACAAAACTATTTCATATTTCTTTTTCAAATTTCCACTAAACACTACAATAAATCAAACATTTCTTCAAATAATTAACCCCTCAGTCTGCTTCCTGTAACGACAGCTCATTTCAATCTGCGTTCAAAGTTTTACTCAACCAATAAAATGTTTAATCAGTCAGTGACTGGACTGTAGGTGAAACAATTGCATCACGGGACATCCACTTTAAAAAAAAAACATGCTCCTTACCAATAGAGTCTGTGTCCTGCAGTGTATCAAAGAGGCGTTGCGACAGGTCAATCACAGAGTTGATGTTGCCGAAGAGTCCATCAAAGTCCACATTATTCACCTTTTGAAAAGACAGATATTAAAGTGTTAAAATGGTGTTAACATTTATTCTATGCGAGCTGATACAGACAAAGCCAAAAACATCTCATATCAATGTTATGATTATGTTATTTTTGGTGTATCCTGTTATGTTTTGTGCATGTGAAGAAACTTGGTTTCCTGGTTTCAGAAACTTGGTCAAGCTAGCTGGAGTAGGGATTGTAAGATTCAACAGATTTGAGATAAGTCTCTGCCATGTTCATATTTTAATGATAGGTGGAGTTTATCTTATTTTCAGTTTGTTCTATTTTAAAATAAGTTATAAATACACTATATATATATATATATATATATATATATATATATATATATATACATACATACATACATACATACATACATACATACACATATATATATATATATATATATATATATATATATATATATATATATATATATATATATATATACATACATACATACATACATACATACATACATACATACATACATACACATATATATATATATATATATATATATATATATATATATATATATATATATACATACATACATACATATATATATATATATATATATATATATATATATACATACATACATACATACATACATACATACATACATACATACATACATACATACATATATATATACATATACATATACATATACATACATATATATATATATATATATATATATACATATACATATACATATACATATACATACATATATATATATATATATATATATATATATATATATATATATATATATATATATATATATATATACACATGTTTTTTTATATATATATATATATATATATATATATATATATATATATATATATATATATATATATATATATATATATATATATATATATATATATATATATATATATATATATACATATATATATATATATATACACTCATCTCCTTTCTTGCTCATCCATTTTGACTAATTTCTCTTGAGGCCCTTGCATGTTTTAATTCAGCCACATCATGTTCACAACATGTCCTCACCTGCTTCTTCTGCATTGGCTCGATGATCTCCTCCACACACATCTGCAGGTCTTTGATGTAGTCCTTCTCAGTCTGCAGCAGCTCCTCGATAACCTTGGCCCTCTTCTCCAGCATCCTTAGCTCAGGGTCCTCTGTGCCGGCGGCGGGGGTCTCGTCCGAGACTGAGGCCGGCTCCAATGGTTTGGGTTGGGACGACAGGAGCGTCATCTCTGGAAAAAAATATCAGGAAAGGAGAAAGATTTAGCTTTAACAGATCTCCCCAAAAGTCAATGTCAAATGTCAAATGTATCAGTTTCCTCTCAAACTTATCAATATCTTTTCATTAGTTGCCAAATACTGGCATAAATATGAAGCTTGTTGTAGCAAAGAAGTGACAGAAAAAGTGGTTATTATAAAGATAATGTCTAAAACAGGAGAGAGTTAAATAAAAAAAGCCAGCCCACATCTCCATTCATTTGTAACAGAACACACTCTTGCCCACCCACCCTGGTCCAGCCTTTACTCCTCGTCTTGTCTGGCTAGCTTTTGATCAATGTCTCTGCTATCACTCGCAGAGGGCTGATCTCTGGGGATGCCTGGGGCTAGAGGGAGAGCCTGGTTCACGCACCAGTGCTTTTTATGAATGGACCCAAAACTGGAGTGGACTCAGGCTCTTTGTGTGTGGCACAATGGCCTGTGACAGCAACTACAGACATAGAGGCTCTCAGGGGACAGGCAGACATTAAATAAGAGGCAGTAAGAGAGAGGGACAGAGGGGATGAGAGATAACGGTATTGGAGAGTGATGAGAAAGAACCAGGACCAATGTGTGCAGCACATACATGTTGTATAAAATGTAACGTAAAGACAGCTGGACTATAAAAAACACTACTGCTGCTGTATCTGTGAGTGGATCCTTTAGTTCTCAGTGGGTCTAACAAGATTTTAGGTTATTTGTGGTGCTAACAGGTGGTACCACAAATAAAGCAGTGTTTTTTTGCTTTGGTATTTTGTGTTTATTTCAATGTATAAAAGGTAACTGTAATATTTTAGCAGTCTACACTGTGCTGTAGTGACTGATGAGGCTGACGTCACCCTCGCTTCTTGAACAGATGCTGTCAGAGGCTAACCAAGTTAACTCTGCTTACCCTCATGTAACCCCCCTCCAGGAACTTGCAAACATGCCCACACACACACACACACACACACACACACACACACACACACACACACACACACACACACAAACACAATGCTACGAAATTTACAGTTACAGTTTTAGGTAAATTACATAAAGCAGTTTTTTCTTACGTATTTCATGCCACAATAACCGTTTAAAATACAAGACTTTCACAATAATATTAAAACATGACCAAAATTAAAACCACAGCTTTTTAACATTTTGAAAAAGTGTGTGTCTGATCCTTGAGCCACCTGCCTTTTGTCTCCTGCCCACCCTGACTTCAACCCTCTCTCTGTCTCTCTTCACGTGACTTGGCTAAAGCTCGACTCAAAGGAGCTTTTCTCATCGCTTGCACCATATTTTCCTGCACCAATATTTCTCTTCCAACTGCTAGCGCTCTAGCCTTTGCCCACTGATGAAAAAGTAGTTCAACTAATGGGTTTTAAAAGTCACACAATGCAAAACAAAAGAGAGATGGAAAACAAAAGACTCTGCTTTTAATTAGAATCAATCGGCTCATTCCCACGTTTGATCCTCTACAGTCTACACACATACACACACATACACACAACCACATCATATGCTCCAATTCTCATGGTTTAATGCGCAGCCATTTCCATCATAGGCAACCTGTGAAACTGCATGACCAGATTTTGACCCACTTCTATTGGAATTCCATTTTTCTTTGTTGTATGAAGTGCAAACATGTAGGTCTTTTAAACACACACACACTATTTTTGTACATCTCCAGCACAGAAAAAAAATGCTTGCTGAAGTCTGATACAGAAAGTCAGAGTATCACAGAGATGAACTAGGACCTGCTCAGTTTTCTATCCATCCCAGCAGGTATCATATAGAGTCATATGATTTCAATCTGCTGCTATTTCATTACTGTTTACAGCTGTGCTCTGACTGTAAACACTTGTTGATTGTTAACCAGTATACGTTCAATAGCTGTAATTCATCACCTTCTTTTTGCCAACAAATCTTCTTGTAATCTCTACTCAACACAAAAACATTCAACAAGTTTAAATAAATACAGGTGTGTTTGTCATGTGTTGGCCCTTGAAAACATAAAGTGCTACAGCATACAATAAGCCTAAGGCCTATACACAATGTTTAAATACACAAAGTACTTGTTTATGGCGTGATCTACTTTTTATGGGAAGCAAACACATAGACATAGCGAGGCAGGGATCATAACTCTGCAGGGGGTTTGAGGGTAAATAAATGAGTTACATTCAAACGCTGACCTGGTTACACATATTAGAGAACTTGTAAAATAAAACAGGGAGACTTTGTATAATGTTATTTGCAGGGGAGGGTAGATTGGAACCTCCCACAATGTTAATACATATCAAATTGATGTCCCTGGAAATGTACATGGTCTAATGAATACAGAGAATAAAGGATACAGACCTCTTTTCTCTCTATTCACCCATTAAGGATGGGACTTGCAGAATGATTTTAATTATTCTAATGCCACTACTCTGTTACATTCTTTATCCATTTTTTTTTTACTGAAAATTGAGCTGCCTTATTGAAAAGAACCAAACAGCATATACAGGAAGTGAAATAACGTAAGGTAAACAATATTTTAAAAAGGGATACTGTAACTTTGACAACATTTCTCACAGGGAGTAAAACGTTAGGGCTTTCTGTGAGGCTCTGGTGTTAACATTAGGCCATAATGTTCTCACACTATCTTGAGGTAATGTTGCATTGTACAAAGGTTATCAAAAGTACAACATTTCTCTAACACATGCTTTGCCAACGCTGGGAGAGTTTTTTGTTCATGATGGTAAAAAAAAAAAAGATTAAAACACTGAATGCTTTTTCTTTCTTCACTAAGTCACGTTTGTAAGGCACAGGCTTCAACAGGTGGAATAAATAGTCTCGTGTGGAGCTGGGGCCTGTCCCAAAAAAACAGGTTTCCCTGAGTCATCTGGAAACCTTTGCAGAGTAAACCCTGAAACAGTTCTTTTTTCTTTTTTTTTTTGCACCAGTCCTTGCTCTAGATTTAGATTTTGGGAGGTTATGTGCTTTTCTTGGCGAAGCTACTCAAAGAAAATTCAAACCTGCTTTTTAGAACAGGATCCTTGACATTTAGGGAAACATTTGTAAATGATTTTCAAAAAAAAGGAGGAATTACTTCCTGATTCCCCTTCACCTTATGAATCATGTTCAACAGTAAGCTTGTAGTTCAACATTTCTGTATCAATCGCAACAAGGAGTGTATTATAGCACTATAAAATGACTATATACCCTATAAACAAGCCTCATTTCTCACCACACATACATTGGCACAGGTCATCAAAGATTTCACATAAGACAAGGTGTTATCATCAGGTGGAACAAACAAATGACAGCTCAGAGAATGTGTGAAGATTTCACAATGAATTAGATTAGTTAGACTGTGATTATCGTTGATATATTCCTGAATATCACATATTCCCACTATATGATTTATGTTTTTTTATGCATTATTTAATTTGTATTATATCCAGTGTTTTACAGCTCAGGTTTTGACCATACTTTCTTTTGCTTGGCCCACCTTAACGCATGCTATGATATTATACATAATAGACATAAATATAGAATAATTTCAATTGAACTGTGGTCTCATATCATTATGTATTCATCTGCAGATTTTTTTCCTTCGATTATCTGAGAAATTATTGTCTGAAAATAGTGAAAATATAATTTCCAAGAGTCCAAGGTCTTGAAATGTAATATCTGAAAAACAGTCTAAAACCCAAAGATATTCAGTTTACTATCAAGCATGATAAAGAAAAAAATCATTAAATCATCACATTTGAGAAGCTAAAAACAACAAATTTAGACGCCATTTCATTTTCTGCCAATACACTAGGAATCATTGCAGCTCTATTTTTAAATTGGAAGAGGTCACATTCATAACTACAGACAATTTTTTTTGTCTTTTATGGAAATTACTGTAAATGCACCTGAAATTTCATCTGTAGAAACATAAAAAAAACATGAGAAATGTATAATACAATTTTCACATTGTTTTATAGATAAAACGAGAGCAAGAGGGAGAAAGGAGAAGATGATGAGGCTTCACCCACCTGCTGCTAGCGACTTTCTTCAAACCACTTCAAAAAGAAGCACCACCCCCCCCCACTCCACCCCTCACACACACACACACACACACACACACACATACATACACAGAAGTTCAACCAACAACAGCCATTCTAAGATAGTCCATTGTCAATCTAAAGTTCAGCTCCTGAGCCTTGTGGAGGACTGTGCGTCCCGCTGCAAAAACTCCATTCCACAGCTCCAATTACCATGAGAAAGGATGGGAACCCACCATGATTACACACAAACACACAGTCACACAGGCACACACACCATTGAGGATGACCACTTAGACAGACAATAAAACCTGGAGCTGGACTACCGCTGCTTGTTGCCCAAATGCAGTTGTATGTTAGCCTATTTCACAGTTACATTGTGAGCAACTATACATGTTGAATTTCTGTGTGTGTGTGTGTGTGTCCCAAGTGAAATGTCATATGATTTTCGCTGAATTTGTTGCGGTTAGTTTAAAAGACATCCAATTGCAATTTCATACTGCAGAAATGCACTTTCTGTGGAGGAAAATATGTTTTATCCGCCCAGCTTTCCTCTAGTGCTGCTTTTCTAATACAAAGAATCATTTTTGAGACATGAGCTCCCATTTGGCTACAGTAACGCTGAGTGAAGGTTGTGCTGAATGCAGTAGGAAGGGCTAAGTCCAGTTCAGTCTAGTCCAGTTTTGTGATGAATCTGCCTCATGTTTCACAATCTACTGACACCTGACTAGGCTCCACCCCTAACAGGCTGAACTCTATCAAAATAATCACGCCTAGATTCAATATCT
Organism: Scomber scombrus; assembly: GCF_963691925.1. Taxonomy (NCBI): domain Eukaryota; kingdom Metazoa; phylum Chordata; class Actinopteri; order Scombriformes; family Scombridae; genus Scomber; species Scomber scombrus. Next base: position 14,428,780 of record NC_084990.1, read on the forward strand.
AGCCCTCAAACCTCCCCAGTTAACTTGCACTTTTCCCACTTTTTTAACTCTCTTATAATCCACAAAACCATTCAAGAAAACCTAATACATGTTCTTTCTTTAAAAGATCTGTTGCTTTGTCGCACAGCTGCAGCAAAACCAGCTTTCAAATACAACTTCTCACGTTCTCTAGTTTGAATGCTGCATTAATAGCCACACAAAGTCAAAAGTTTGCCCTGCACACAGCGCTGTAAGGTCAGACACAATCAACGCTGTGTGCGCTCTGCTCCAAAGTTCACAGCAGACTGCACAGTCGCCCTGGCAACAAGAATAGCGGGGGCCCTCCTCATATCAAGCCAAGTTCTGGAGAGCAGGGAGTGACTTTACTGAAATGATCACATGGGTAACTGTGTGTGTGTGTGTGTGTGTGTGTGTGTGTGTGTGTGTGTGTGTGTGTGTGTGTGTGTGTGTGTGTGTGTGTCTTTTCAGTTGGAACATGAAGCTACTTGAAAATAAGTTCATGCAGTAAAAGCTGAAAGCTGAAAATGCCAACACTTGCGACAATATTTACATGACAACCTGCAAGTCAAGGCATGCAATTAATACTGGTTATATAAAAAAGTCCACAATGCTGGTAACTGGCTTAAGAAAACAATGTCAGCACAAGCAGAGTAAATATTAGCAAGACTCATAAAGGCTGTGGCACTTAAACATGATAGCTTGGTGTTTTTTTAATCTCTAAATACATTTCTCTGCACACGCCAAAAACATCTGACATTTACAAGCAACTAAAATATCCATTTAAATACGCACATAGGGACTTTTATTTGGCTATATTCTTGTCTTTTTCTTTGTTTTGTACCACCACCACAGCGTCAGACATAGGGAAGCTTGTTCAGTAACATACCATCCTGTTTATCTCTGAGGGACAAATGTCAAAAGGTCACATTCCAGCTTCTGGCAGAATCTCACAGTAACTCCATGTAATGTTGTTGAGTATTTCTGCTAATTACAGTTCTCTAATTAAACAACACGAGTCATTAAGAAAAGCAGGCCCTAAACTTCTCCTGCTCTAATCATGTGTTTAGTGTCCACTGCTGGACACCAGGAGATACAGCTTTACTTGTTTCCAGGTGGGTAAGGCTACAATTTAATTAACTAGTTGGATAAATAAGATGCAACAATGTACCAAACGGAAGGTACACTGTGATCTCCAGCTTCTTTGGAATTTCTCATTTTAGTGACGAACAATGTGTAATTACTTCAAGAGGCCATCAGTTTTGCATATGTGCACAGAGGAGGAGGAATCACTTAGTGAGAGGCCTGTTCACCGAAAAATCTGCACAGTCTTTAAGTTGATGGAGAAGGGGAGGACAATGGGGCTATTGGTAACGTGCATCAGAGATACACAGTGGTGCAAAAACATAGTATTAAATAAAGACTTTAATACTTAAAATGGTCACAGATCCATATTTATAAAATACTGCAGATTATGTAAATGTAAATGAATAACATCTCTTTTTATAAATTTTAACTATTGCCTACGAGGCTTTGGTTCCTGATGTGGGAAAATACTTGTTCCTTGAGTAAAACCTGTGGGTGAGAACTGCCTTGAAACCACATCTGTTGTCATGTTAATTAAGGACAGGTTACAACAAAAATCTGCCTAGGGGCTTTTTGTGTTTTCCCATAACGAAATAAGACTGAGACATGAGTTTGAGTGTTACAAAAAAAAAGACTTATTTATATTCCTCAAAAATACAACCCCATATCAAATTCATTTTATTGTTGATAAAATCTTAAACACGCTTTAACAAGACTATGAGCCACGATAGGAGGTGACTTTGTTTAGAGTGTAACCTCCTGTTTTATTGCCCTGTGCAACTGTAATATTCAATAAACTGAAATGGATCAACACTAGCTTTATTCTACTAGTGTTTAAGATTGACCGCAGAGGACAGTGACATGATCATTGTGTGTATGAACATGTAAATACATTTCTTCCCTAAAATAATCTCATGATAGCCAGGATCAACATTCGCAACCACAGTGATGGCAGTCGTTACCACACATTAACATTAAAACAACTGAAGGCTTAACTTTGTTTATCTATGATACACCAACTGATACACTGGTGTTTGATACCTGTATCTGACACAGGCGTTTGATACTGATGAAACTGGGGGAAAACAACTCTGGTGAGGCAATAGAGTTTTACCACAACAGAAAAACAAAACACACTTATCTGACAGGCAGCCAGCATAAAGAAGAGAGACTGTCGTACATACAGTGACGTAATTAGCAACTAGTTGTTCAGTGTGGTCAGCACAATTAGACAACAACAATAAAAAAAAACATAGCAAGTGACATTGTTTATGGAATTTGATTGTGAGCCTCATTTATAGTTAAACTGCATCGAAACATATCTATATTTCACATTCAAATACAGTAAGGAGCCACAACCATACACAAACCGGCTATATGACCAACACCTATTTATGTCTTATAAGAAACTAGTTCTGATGGGAAAGGTTAAAGATCAAAAGGCTTTTCTCACACTTCTATCTAAAGAAAAAACACAGATAAGAGCAGTCTTGTTATTTATGCAGGTGCCAGCAGCCTCACCTAACCCTTAGTGTTACTGTGTTTGCATCAATAATGTTCCCATTTTCAGACATAAGACTTGCTGACAAGCTGACTGTGGTAAATATGAAAAAAACATATTAGATTTAGAGGGGGTTATATTCAAATTGCATTTCAGTATACCTATCACAAGAATTTCAAATATAAGCGTAACACCCGATTGATGAACCAAACTCAACTATTTGAGTTGATCATATCTGAATATTATCCGCATTTCTCTATCTCTTTCGTATGGAGTTGACTTAACATTTGTGCTTCAGTACACATGCGCACACACCCACACTTTCGCCAAAACCCACGCCCTATTTACATTATTAGCTTCCACTATGATAGAACAGAGCTTTTTGTGAAACTCGACATTAACCTGAGAAATATCATTTACCATGTACCAGATTAGCATTGAATTTTAACAGTATTCATGTAATACATGTAGATGACATTTGCACCATTGTAGAAAATTATCTATAAACCCTCAAATACATAACTTAGCAGGTGTAACAAACTACAAGGACTCACATCTCACACTTGTCAGTCTGACCATCAGTGACTCATGCAGACTTTTGGACTTACAAGCTGAATCATTTTTTGCCAAATGACTGATTTCCTTGCCAGCAGTGAGATAAGATTCTTTAGAGCAATGCTGTCAGACGTTTTGAGATCTGGTCCAAGATTTCCTGTCTTAACTCCTAACCCCCCCCCCAACCCCACCTCCATCCATGCTGCCCACCAATAGCAATGACTGCTCAAGGATTACAGGGGACAACACAGCATACGCTGCCTACAGATCATAGCTGGATGACGACACTTTACTCACACACACACACACACACACACACACATTCAAACACTGAAGCGGAAGACTTTTTTTTAGAAGTTTAAGACTTATAAAGACCATAACCAGTGTTGTGTTTGTCTGAAACATTAAATAGATTCAACACAGACTGTTCAGCTATCTTTTTATGCAAAAAATACATTTTGCTCTTGATATCAGACATATAACATGTTAGTCTGTGACAGCAGCACATACGCACATAATTATATCACCTGTAATAGTTACATGTCAGCTAAAACATTGATCAGCAGCTGCTGTTTACTAGCTTCTATAGATTTTTCAGGTCCAGAGAGCTCCTCTATCTAATACAGGATTAGTGAGGACAAAGACCTTTATACACACTTTAAGACCCATTTCAAAAAACCTCAACCATCACCTCAATGTCACTGAATCACTGCGTAAGCCCAATAAGCGCTGCAACAGTATGGCCTAATGTTTTTAGCCGTGCAATCAAATGATTTACTCAGGGCAAAACCCTGACCGAGCTGAAACAGTTTAACGCGATTAAAGGATGACAAGACACTGCAGAAGTAAGTGAGTATGTATGTGTGTGTGTGTGTGTTTTTTGAAAAATGGCGTCATCTCTCAAAATAAGCCTCCAAGGGTCACTCTAATACACACACACACACACACACACACATTATCAGTCTAGTCTTGCAGAGTGAAGGAGTCAGGGCAGTGCTGTCCACCGCCTGGCACCAGACAGACCCCCACCATCCACTCACCATGCTGACGCTAGGGATTAATACTTGGACTCCCGAAATTGGTTGTGTGGTGGGGGCCGAGGTGGACCGTGAGTGTGTGTGTGTGTGTGTGTGGCTTGTGTGTATGTGTGTGTTTAGTTGACTGGGGGAGGGGTCATGGGGCGCCACCTGCTTCTTCTCAGACACAATGAACTCAGCCTGAGTAGTGCTCTCTCTTTTTTCGATTCCTTATGAAGACACATGAAGACATACACACACACACGCACACATGCACGCACCTATTTTCAGACGTTGTACTAGATGAACCCCTAATCATCCCATCACCCCATGTTTACTATTCATTCAAGCATTTTGTCCAAACTTTTGGACCATTTCCGATTAGAGGAGATATCAGGATTTTACTGAGGCTTAACACTGAGTAATGAATAAAATGTGTCTGTGGCAAGTACTGGAAGCTCGAATTGAGGGTTTGTTCAGATTATTAGGCTCAAATTTGATAAGAAGTTTCTTGGCCTACAGAACGTCTTTAAACTGTACTTAACTTGGCCAAAGTTGTCTAAAAGGCATTGATGCACTGAGCAAGGAGTATTTTTTTTATTTAAATAAAGGGTTCAAATATGTTTATGTTCCCCAAAACATAGATATTGGAAAAAAGACCAAACTTGGAGTCAACAAATTTTACACAGTGCGCAGCTCTAGATTTCACACTTTGGTAAAGTTTTGCTTTTATCCTCTGCTTTTTAAAACATGCCTCATAATCACAAAGTCCAAACTTAGGTTAAAATAATAGATCTAAGTTTTCCAAGTGAACTTGAAGAGTAACATTGAATTGTATATATTAAATAAAGATAAGATCTGTATATGAAGTACACTATCAGCTAATTTCTAAGTTTAGATCCTTAACTTTTTAACTTCAGTCTTTGGTGTAGATGTATTTTGTGTAAGCATTAAAGTGTTTGCCTTTCTGAAGGAAACAGCCAAGACTGTGAAAGACTTTCAATTACGTAGAAACTGAACAGACAAGTTATGGGAAAGCAAAGCATCAGTGATGCAGAGTATGGCAGCAAACAGGAGAACTGCAGACAGAGAAAATGACAGAGAAAAACAAAAACCCACAAGACCTGTCCTGCAGGTTCTTAAGCCTACAAATACCTGACAGTTCACCTTCCTGTGAGATAGGTGATACTGACACAAACACACACACACTTTCTAAGGAGGGGAGTGATAGTCTGGCTAGTCAGCACTTTGAAGCCCCCAGCATTGATTAGAAGAGTAGCTCTGGAGGTCAACAATGATAAGAGACACCAAAGACTGTGGCTATCCTGTTTTATCTTCTAGGGTCGCAAATGACCACGACTCTTTCGAACCATATGTCCTCTTTTAATTTCAAGATCTATTCAGCAAAGTGAAATTCGACCTAAGCCTTTCATCTTACTGATTAAAGGCTGGTGTAAACCCTCCAAAAATAAGATTTAGGATTGATCCCACAGATGTAAGAACCTCATGCTTTGGGAAAACAAAATGTAGAGTACCTTGTCTCACATGACACAATCTCACTGTTTACCTGGATTCTGCTTCCTGTTAGTGGCGAACTGTGACTTTCGCAGGGCGCTTGGAGCAGTCTTCCTGTAGAAGCTGTTGCGATCTAGTGAGCCAACATAAACAGGCTTGCGACCACGTTTTGTACCCGTACTCCCAGTACTGGACTCATATCCTTTTTCCTGCTCGTCGCTGCGCCTATATATACCGGGATCCTCAAAGGAGCGCATTTCCCTTAATGCCAGCTTCTGGTTCTGCTGCTCAACCCACTCCTCACAGTGTGTCTTGCTATCTTTTTTAGGGTATTCCTCATATCGCGGATCACTGGATATTGAACGTAAATCTCGATATCTGTCTCTGGGTTTGTAGTGGGAACGTCCCCCTTCCCTGGATTCATAGGGCTCAGTGTCTGTTGGATTGTGGCGGTCTTCACTTTCATGGTCGTAGTGATCCAGGCTCCTCTGCTCATAGTGTTCCTTTGCTTTGTAGTTGTCCCTCCTTCTGTGGTTGTATTGCTCATCTCCTCTGTCATCACCTGTATCCTTGTATCTGTTGTGGCTGTAGTGGTCCTTCTCCTTATAACCATAGTTCTCATCCAGGTCAGAGTCATACTGGCTTCTTCCTTTACTGGAGTAGGTTTCCTCACCTCTTCGATTATAAACATCCCTGTCTCTGTACAAATGTTCTCTGCGGTCATTCCGATCTTCTGCATTCTGGTCATAGTAACGGTCCTTATGTTTTCGCTCATCATAGTAGCGGTCCTCCTCTCTACATTGGTAGTGGTCCTTCTCTCTGAAGCGATTACGCTCTTTAGAGTCATAATAATCCCTATCTTGGTCATAGGAGTGATCACTGTCCCTGTACCTGTCTCGGCGAGTATATGTGTCCTTATGATCATAGTAGTCTTCATACTCACTGTTGTAGCTGTCATGTTCTCTGAGATCATGCTTCCGGTGTTTCTGGTTGTCATGATTTTGCTTCTCTCTGTCATCATAGCGTTGATCATATTTCCTGTCATAATGATCCCTATATCTGTATTTGTCCTTATGGTCATACTCTGTGTAGTCTCTGTGACTCCTATGACCATAACGCTCAGCATTATGGTCATTTTCTCTGACGTAATTGTCCCTTCTTCTTCTATCGTCATCAAAATGACCAGGTCCTTCTTGACTTCTGTAGTCAGTGTTGTCCTTTTCTTGTGGCACTCGGCTGTAGTCCTGGTGGCTGTTATCCTCTGGGCCCTGGTAAAAACAATGTTTGCCTTTCCATTCAGATATCCTCAAGTTTAGGTGACCATCTTCTGAAGCCGGGTGGAAGTAAATGTCCTGACCTTGATGCCTCTTTTCTTTTAATGCTGCCTTGTGCTGCTCATTGTTCTCCCAGCTGGGTTGGGGGCAGATATTGCCCTGTATAATTTGAGGTTGGTTCTCCCATTGTACTGGCCATGGGGGTGGCATATGCACAGGAGGTGGCATTGGTCCCCCTACAGCCACCATTGCTTGTCTCTGAACAGGCATCATGCTGCCATGTACTGGCATAGGGCAGCCTGAAGCTGGAATTGAGTGACCAGGACTTGCTACCATCACTGGTCCCTGTGGCTGGCCAGGAGGAACTGCTGCATACCCAGGATATCCAACCTGTTGCTGCTGAAGTTGCAGTTGGTGCAGTTGCTGTAGCTGTTGAAGATGAGCCATCCTCTCCCTCTCTTTGACCCAACCAGCATCCCCCAACTCCTCCACACTCTTCCCTCTCCTTACCGGGGCGCCAGCTGCATAGTTCCAATCCACGGGTCCAAACATGACTGGGTTGCCATAAACCACCGGGCTCCTCATGGTCCTTGCTGTTTAAATCAGCCTTCCCGGAGCTGATACAGTTTCTTGTTCAACGTGGCTTATTCTCTCTCTCCAAAGTACTGCATTCCATTACAAAGCGCTGTGGGAGACCCCACCTGTCAGGCATATTGCCTGTAACTCTCCCACTTGTTTTCTCTGTCTCCTCTCCACTGCCTCAGCAGGACTGCCTGGCCCAAGCACCTCCCAGACCTCAGTGTAACTGAATCGTACCCTCCCCGCAGCCATCTCAGCGAATCGTGGAAGGAGGGGGGGGTAGGGAGGGGCCTCCTTGGGTTAATGATTCAGTGGAGTCACATGAGTGGAGGATTAGCCCAACAGCCCCTCCCATTGTTTCAACTGGCTAGTAGCTCTGTTTGCAGGAAAACAGTCTGCCTGGAAATATTTCTTTGATGGAAGATGGAGACTAAAATCTGCCTTTGAGGGGCTACAGACTTTGGCACCAAAGCATTTTCATTGCTATGAACAATCCTCCATCCTTCCTTGTATCCTGTTTCCTCTGTTTTTGCTATTTCCTGTAGTGTTCACTGCCATGTTCAACAGGTCAATTATGCTCGCTGCAGTGGCTGAAGCAATAATGCAACCCATTCCTGTCTGTGTATACAGCCAGCTGTAACTTTGGTATTCTAACTTTCAACGCTGGTCCAAAGGCCATGATATCTGTGGACAAACTGAAACTGTGCAAGAAACTGACCTCAGCTCTACATTTCAGTGAGGAGCAAAGTGCTTTTGTTTGAAAAAGTTTTCTTCTTTGGAAGACTGAAAGAGGAATGTGAGAAAACAACTAAGAAGGAAATATCTTAGTAAGAGATTTATTACTATTTATATAGAGCGAGTGAATGAGTGTGGAGAGTGAAGGATACACAGCCTGATTAGAACAGAAACTGAAAAAGTAGTTGCTGGTGTGTACAATGAGCTATTGTTGATGACTGTCCTCACTCTCAGTAGCGACACGATCTTTTAGGGTGAGAAAAAACTCAGGCCTATTCATAAAGCTGCAGTATAATATATCCCTCCCCCCGCACTCCATGAAAGAGACAGCCACTAAAGGGACATATTTAAAGGAACTGCATACACTCAAATGCACTGGATACACACAGACACAGAAATATGGGTAGTGTCAATTTGCAATCAATTCAAGTAATGTAAAATGTCTTCAGAAGCCGACACTTGTTTTTCCCCCGAATGCCAATAGTTATTTTCACAATTTGAACTTTGTGTTAAATCAGTTTCCTTATTTAACTAAACTGGCATCAAGTTAGTCCATGCAAGACAAACCTTATTACAAACCAGGAGAGAAAACGCACAGGTATAAAATAACATGGAAACAAGTCTCTTGCTTGAAAAAAAAAGATAAAGTTCATGGAAACAATGAACACCCAAAGTAACAAATTAATAAATAACTTTACAGACACTTAAGGCTCAATGTTTACACTACAATATGTCCTGTTAAAAATGTTGTTTTTTTTAAAGTTATTCCAGTAAAATGGACCAAAATATTTGAAATAACTGAATTACTTTGTAACAAGAGGTTATTTCAGCCAATTGAGTGGTTTTTGTTGCTGTTTCGTAAAGAAAAAAATACGGGAAATCATTGTTAAGATGCACACTTTTGCAGGGAACCAGCCAAACCTCATTATGAATACATCACATGCAGTTTCGCACAGTAAGGCAAGCATAAAAATCCTACTTAGACATTGTTCTCTTCTTACATAAGACTGTTTAATTATCAGTGTTAAACATCTCAGCTTTCAGTGGTACAACACGACCGAAACTGTGTGTTTGTGTATGTGCGTCAACTGTAGGAATGTCAAATAAAGCATTCCTCTCCATGGCTGTTAGCTGATGCAAACGAAGCTAGCAAGCACTTGTTCAAATCTCAGTACATCTAGGAAAAGTGTTGTGATGTCCAGGAATAAGGTCATATATCAAACTGTCTGCAGCCTTGAAGTCTCCCAGTTTGCAAGAGTGACTGAGGGAAATTTGAAGCTGAAACGGATCCTGAAAACAGTGTGAAATAGATCACGCTGTGGTGTCATGGAAGTTGAGGTAGTCGTTTTAATAGTGGGTTTAAAGAATTAAAGGAGGCTGAAGGTTAAAGAGCTTAAATGGGAAAAAAAGGAAACACAAAGATGTGGTAGAGAAAGAAATACCTGCATTTGTGTGTGAAAATCTTTATGACGAAAAGCACATTTTTACAATGATTTAGACACTTTATCAAGTAATTACATGATGCACTTACAAGCATACCATGTCACACTTGGGAAAGGGGTACATGGAAATCTACTATTAGGCACAAAGAACATAATGTAATACATAACAAAAAAGTGTTTTTGTAACTCTGCCAAAGACTCAGCCACTGAAACTTTTTTGTCCCCCAGTACTACCACACGCACACTTTAACACTGCCATGTTACCAACTACTCAATCTCCTGCTTTTGAAACAGTTGATCACAATTTTTTTTTTAAATAAACTGAGGGATCACATTCGACTGTCAGGAACATATTTTTAACTTCCACTTATCTTTCTGGCAGTGAGTTCTTTGTTGCAAGTGATGATAACTTCTCCAAAACCTCCAAAATAACATGGGACTCCCCAAGGATCCATTTTAGCATCACTTCTTTTCAATCTATATATATTAACTCCAGTGATATTAATATCTCAATGCAACAATTCACATATAGCTCATCCAAAAAACTCAAAAACTGACATTTTAGTGTTTGTCATTTTTACATTCTACACTTGTTTAGTTTATTTTCAACTTGTCAGTCATCTGTGATGCACTTGAACTGAACAAACCTGTATGAATATAAATAGTTTGCTGCAATGACTGATTTTCACACGTGAAGAGTTTTGTCAGGTGTAATATAGAACGTAGCTCATACAGCAGAACATCAATTTGATTGTTCATTCTGGGATTGTGCATACATAGAGCCATGCACACACAACACCTCATGAAGGACATGAAAACTTTATTACCACTTTCACCCGAACACACTTTAATTCACTTGCTCAGAGAGAAAAGTGGTACTTTAGTGTTCCCCACTATAAGTATTTTAAATGAAAACAAACCACAACTCATATTGCATATTGCAGCATTTAACATACAATTTATTCTGCCTGTTTTGAGTTTAACTTTTACACCACTATCAGTCTCTATGAGGACTTTGAGCTGCACAGTGAAGTAAAGGCAAAGACCCAATGTTGAAGTTACTCCCTGCCTTGCAACAATAAGCTGCCATTGTCTCTCAAGCGTCACGTTTAGGAACACACCCTGCAAAAGCACAGAAAAACACTAACTCCTGTATGAGCGAGAGAGCAAAGGAGGGAAAGAGAGAGTGTGTGTGTGTGTGTGTGTACAGACGCATAGCGATAGGATGACAAACAATTCTTGCAACAAAGATCCCGAGAGCATGCTTGATAAGTACACACCCTTTTGTGACCGAAGCATTAAAAGTGAACACAAAGGGAAACTTAACATCCTACTAACATATCCTACTACAAGCTGTGTTGTCAGGCTAATGTGTTGATAATTACCACATCAAACACTTTGTGAAGGGATGGTTCTTGGCTTTTTTCCCCCAATCCAGGTGCTTAATTTTACCTCTTAGAAATTATGCTACTATCTTAGTCCATTTCCACATCTAACAATGAGGCAACTATCAAAGGAGGAAAAGATGCAATGTTAGATTTCATTGTTGTGAAAGAAGGGTGGGAGGATTTCTGAACTGTGATGAGTGAATGGAAACTATGTGGTTCTATGACCCTGAGAGGCACCTGTAGCCATTGAAACCTGTTTCTGCCCCAGGCTGATTCTTTTTTATTGACACACATAAAGTTCACATATTGATCCATTGCCAGCAATGAGTGATTTAAACAAAAACTAAAAAAACAGAAAAAACTCCCACATGTATGTTTAAATGATGGTGTAATGACAAAAAAAAGATTAAGGTAAAGGTATTAAATTAGGATACAGTGGAGTTTTCTGTTACTTGTAATATCAGCCCAATGAGCTTAGAGCAGACAAACAATAGCCCGAGCTGCGACTGTTCGTCAAAGTCACAATTCTGACTCAATCACTGGGACACTTAGTCATTAAATAAACATGTAATCATTGTTTCCTCAATAGGCGTGAAATGGCTCTGATTCATTCATGATCATGTAGGATGGGATACATTTGCATTACATAGCAGCCTGGTTGTTGCTGTGAATGGAAGTGATTAGACTGAAAGCTTCTAAATGAATTGGGAACATTTGTGGGTGTAAGTGTGTAGAAAGAGAGAGAGAGACAGTGATGGACATGAGGCAGAAAGTTGATAAAAGCATATTTACAGTCAAGTGACAAGGAAATCAGCACGATTATTGATGCAGAACCACTGAAAGAGGACTGAGTGATATGGATAAAAACCCAAGAATATAAGAAAAGTTTGAGGAACTTTTTATAGATAAATAACCACACTGGATTGTTGTTGTTTTTTTACTTATCCAGAAAATGAAATACTTATTCAAATTAAATAAACACTGATGAAAAAATAACATATAAATCCAATAGTACTATAAAGCAGTCTTGCTCATTAAATTGCAGCGTTGCCCCCTTTGTTCTAATACACCCAGAGACACTAAAGTGACAGTGAACCACCCCTGGAATATACAGCAAAGCAGCAAAAATTAATCTGCTAATCGATCAACAGAAAATTTATCAGCAACGACTCTGATAATTGATTAATTGTTTGTCATTGTCATTTATCAAGCAAAATAAATACTAAACATTTGATGGTTCCAGACTCCTAGATGTGATCATTTGATGCTTTTCCTTGTCTTAATCTTAATAGTTAAAGGAACATATTTCTTTTGAGATTTTGGATTGTTGATCAGAAAAAACAAGATACTTGATGAAGCCACCTAGGGCAAGATGTGAGTTTTTTTTAATGTTTTACAGAATAGATTAAATTCAATTAAATAAACGAATCAATTAATCAGGAACATAATCAGATAAACAGTTTCTGTTTTTATAGTCATTGCAGCCCAAACACACAGTATGGGAAAATCTCTGACAAACTATATGACAAATGTATATCATCCCAAGGCTTGTCTAGTCTTGTTGCCCAACCCAAGAACTGCTGACAAAGGAATTTCTCCTTTAGGTTTTTAATGAACTAAAACCAAGACTCCATGTGCCTAACACAGTCAAAATAGTGAACAATTTATTCAGCAGTTCATATCTCCATCCTGCTTACCTAATACAAAATTGAACCCATATGGGCAATCTCAACAACTACTAACAATTCCCTGGAGCAAGGCACAAAGTCACCAATTGCTACACTTGCCCAGTGAGGACAGAATTACAGCTATAGTGGGCAGTTTCCAGCTGTGGCTGTATGCAAAAGTGATGCTGAGAAACAAACAGCATGCATGCTCAGTCAACGTAGCACCGAGTGTCAAACAGCAGAACAGTCCAAGAAATCACCAGATGAGCACCAACCAAAATTCAAACAGAATTCAAGCCTACCTGCAACTCTGTTCGATCTGGCTTCTCGAGCAAGTGCAAGCAGTGTGGAGAGGTGTGCCAGGGGCCATGACACTGCTCGCCACAACCACACTTTGGGTCCCGCTCTAAAGTGGGCCATGCTAAGTCCGTCTCCACTACTGCAGAAATCCCCAAACCACACCCAATGTCCTCTCACTCCATTTGAAAAAGAACAGATGATGGGGGAATAGGATGAAAGGTGCAAAGAAAGGAAACTCTGAGGAAGACGAGAGAGGGAAGAAATTTGGATAGAAAGTAGAGTCACTGAGAGAGCGAGAGAGTGGAAAAAGAGACAGAGGCCCATGTGCATTGCTTACCCTCTCACTATGTGGAGGAATGCACCTCGTACCTAAGTGTTGGGCTGCCAAAGACAGCACTGTGCTCCCAGTTAGTATGTGATGGCAGAAATAAATCAGAGCCAATTAGCTTTGGCTGAAGGTGATCCATCAAGCCTAACATCAGAATACTGCTGACAAATATTAATTATTCCCTGTGTTCACAATCACTAAATTAATTATTCACATTATCTACACAGAAAAAAAATTACAGCAATCAATGACAGGTTCATGGTGTGTGTGTTCATATTGTGAAACCTTGGAATTCTGATAACTCACCTCTGTTTTAGAAATCATAAAAAATATAGCTTTAAAAAAATGTGGGTTGTTTGGGTGGTTCAGATATTCCAAAATGTTAACCACGGTAAAAGCCAATCATGCACTTATAAAAGGAAATCAGTCATGTTTAACGAGATGTGAGAACTGTGAATACCTAACACATTTTGAGCTAAAAACTTAACTCACATTGCTTTACCTTTCTGAAGTAGCATTGTACTGAGGCAAAGCAAATTCCTCAACATTAACACACACATACACTGAAACATACACACACAGTCCACAACATCTGCACAGAGTTACGATAACCTCTAATTTAAACAAACAATCTTTCTTCCTCTGGTAATTGTGGACAGTAAATAGGGATGTCCTCTTTGCATAGAGTATAGTAGAATTTGTTTTAAACTGTGTCTTGGTGTGCGTGTGTGTCAGAGAGATCAGGATTACAGGTCAAAGAGGAAATCTGGTAAGCACTGATGTCTCATTTTTAGATTCCTACTATATTACATTTTGTTTTCAGCGTTGACTGCAGTCAGAACATTTTTGAGTGTATTACTTTGAGAATCAACCTGCAGGCAACACGGCCTCAAAAGTGACATCAAGGAAGAAAAATGTCTTATTTGTCCTGTTTGAAATTGTTTCCATCCAACCCTTTCTGCTAGCTAACTGACTTGTAAAAGGTGAACCACAGGAACATATCTGCATTACTGGAAGCAGGAAATATCAGGCATCTTTATTTTTGCTTTCCTACTTAGTTTCCTCAATTTTTTCCTCAGTTTCTCAATCTAAAGTAGCTTCACAACCCATTTCAAATGACAAGTTTAAAAGTTTGTGGAAAAAATGTCTGTTTAAGTCACTGGGTCTGCTCAAATCTCTGTTTTGGGAAATCTTTGAGAAACAGCTTGATCTCTGAATCACATTCTCTCCAATTGCCATCAGTTGTGTCACGATATCATTGCCTCTAACTAATGATTCATCAAACTCCCACTCCACTGCCAAACAGTCTTACCTTGCAGCTGCTGCTGTTCCAGGGCCAGCATGTCCAGCGTATAGTTGCAGAATTCCAGATTCTCCATGACTTGCATGCGGGCTGTCTCGTCCTCCTCTTCCTCCAACATGGTCCTGAGTTCCTCCGCCGTGTGCGAATAGGCCTCTATGTCGTGCTCCACCTCTTGTAGCCGTAGCAACAGCTGGTACCTCTCCTCCTCTTCCCTCTGTCTCTCACTCTCCAGCTCCATCTCTCTTTCCAGCTCTCTTTCTGCTTCCAGCTGGCATTGGATTTCATGTTCCTGGGCAGCTGCGAGGTCACCAAACTCTTCCTGTTCTCCTGTTATTTGGTCGAGGAGATTTGAATTTGGGTCATCAGGGGTGTAGAAGATGGGGCTATTGGTATGGGAATTGCTAGTCGGAGGAGCAGTGTTTTGTCTAGGGCAACGAGGAGGGGGACGTGGAGCAGGTCGGGCTGGTTTGCATGCATATGGGGCTGGAGGACGAACAGCTCTTGGACGAGGAGGAGGAGGACGGAGGGTCCTGCGTCTCTCTAGTGAAGAAGAGGCAGAGTTCGATTGTAAGAGGTGGGACACCGGAGAATGTGAGGAGCCTCGAATAATATCACTCTCATCACTGAAGTCTAGAATAGAAAAGTGGCGTGAGATATAGGATTGCTGGCTCGGGTCATCAACAGAAGACATGTCGTTGGAAGCACCAGAGTCCATGTTGATATCACTATAAGAAGTAGTCAAGCTTTTCTCAAATTCGAAAAGCTGCTGCGATAGCTTGGACTCCAAGTCACCGGCTGTGGCTGCCAGGGCATCTAAGGTGAGGGATGCTGACATGATGCCATTGGAGCCACGCATACTCTGCTGGGAATGTAAACGTGTCTCAGCACTGCCCGTCATCATATCTGCATCACTGACGCTAGCATGGCGAGTTAGCTTCTTCTGCTTATGGGCCTCAACAAGGTTAAAGAACGCCTGGCCAAGACTGGCACTTCTATTATTGGTGGTGGCGCCATCCACTGGTGGCCTCTGGTAGGACCGGCTTTCTTTTGACCAACCAGAATGAATGCTGGGAAGGGTTAAGCTATGAGTAAGTTTGGACTGCAAGGGTCGTGTGTTACCATTAGTGTAACTGGACCGATTTGTGTTAGGAGATGGGCCAACATGGTGTCTATGGCTACGTGCAGGAAGGCTGGGCCGAGGTGGGAGTCTAGGCCTTGCTGGAGGAGTGGATTTGGGTCTCTCAGGCCCCCTATAAGCTGAGACAACAGGTCTACGTGGCTGAGAGTCAGGCCTGCTACCCCTTTCTCTCTGCTCTCTGTCAGTTTGTGCTACAGTGCGTCTGTTCTCACTTTGCCACCTCTGCTCCTCAGTCTTCTCAAAGTAGTCCAGGTCCCACACTGTATGATCCTCATATGATTTCCATTCAGGATCATTCCCCGACCCATTGGGACGTAAATGATCTGAGCTGTGTTCTGAAGAACAGCAGTTCTCCTTCTCTTCTTCTGGTTCAACATTTGTTTCCTCTGCATTTTTCTGTCCATCATCTTCCATTTTCACAAATCGATGAGGGAAAATACCACGTTGCCCTCTTAGCTCCCCCTCTAGCCAACCATCTTCCAAAGTGCTTATAACACGTATGCGGTCCCCCACGTCAAAGTCCAGCTCGCCTGGTTCCATGGCCCGAAACTCATACAGTGCCACTCCATAGACACCGCCCTCCTCGTCTTCCACTTCCTCTTCTTCCATTACAGCCTCCTTCTGCTCCTCTACCTCTTCCAAAAAAACCTCCCCTTCTTCTGCACCTTCCTCCTCAGTCCCCTCTCCTGCATCATAAGGGTCCTCATCAGTGTCATTGTTCAAATACTGGCAGTCCAATGGCTCTTGAGGAGATCGTAGGGGACACAGCAGCTCCACAAACCCCTCTGGGAAGATGCCCCTGCGGCCATCAAGCTCCCCCTGGAACCAGCCTGGCTCGGGCAGGCCTGTGATGATGATCAAGTTCCCCTCACGGAAGTCTAGCTCCTCATTCAGCTGTGCATGGAGGCTCATAAGGGCACGGGCCTGGCCTAAGGCATATGGTGGGAGCTCTAAAGCCTGAGCCTGAGCTGAGCGCTCAGACAGCTGCCTGGAGCGGCCTGAAAGGTTCAACTCCTTCACACAGGATGAGGGGAAGAGACCACGGGCACCATAGGCATTACAGCCACGTTGCCAGGTTTCCCCAAGGTCGATAGACCCTCCTGTCTCTCCCACAACCACATCACCTAGAGAATCGGAATAAGAATAGAATAAGGAAGATTGCATTTCAAATTCATATAATCGTAATATCTTATATTCTTATTTGAAAACTATAGCAAGGCAGATAAGAAGGGAGTTATAAGTACTGAGAAATACACAAAGTCAAAGCAGGGATGCTTCAGGATAAAAAAGGTAATAAAAGCAACAAAGGTTGTCATGCTTGTTGCTTTTTATCAGTCTACAGTAAATGTATATTTTTTAAATTCTTCTAATTCCCTAATTCAACTAATTAGCCAAGCATGCATAACACATAAGAAGCCTAAAGTTTATGTGGTGGCTGACAGGTGTTTCTGTTGCTTTCTATTTTAAAGGCATAATTTGAATTTACTTTTCCGTTTATTGCCCTTCTAATAACTTTCCTATGGTCGGCCCTCCTGTTAATATATGTGGAGATTCAGGGATTAGAGGAATGTTGACTGGTCAGCCAGACATTATAGGGGTCACATTCCAAAGACCTGTGGCTCCACCTCCCATTGTGTCTGGGACAACAACACAGCCATTAGGACCATGGAAATTCATACTGGAAATGAACATTTCAACTCTCAGACGGGCAGTGAGGGTTGTTTCCTACAATCCAGGAAATGTTATTTACCTAAAACAAAAATGTACTCTATTGTTGTTTTTGGGTAATTTAGTCATGGTTTAAACAGAAAAAGAGTGTAGAGTACAGTGACAGTGATGAATTGCTGATTAATAATTTGACATAGGATTGAAAAGCAAAGTTGTTCCCACTGTATACTTAATATACTTTAATCTAAAATGTTGTTCAAAGCTCTTTTAAATTCACTATTAAAACACTGTTGCAATACTTCAACTATGATTACATCTACTTCTAACACTTCTAATGACATTAAAAGACAAGAATAAAAAGTTACCAATGTGAAGAATTCCTGCAAACATCAATCTTGCCTGATAGTGTCGGCAAATGAAAAATCAGAAAAAATAACAGAGCTCATTCAACCATCAGGGACAATTCAGGAATTGTGAAAAGAAAGCCAAAACTCAGTTTAGGAGTCTCCATGGGTTTCAGTTTGGCATCTGAGGACATCTAGTGGGTGGTTTTGGAAAGTCACCTCAAGATTTGTTTGTTTATTGCGTCTTCATGGTGACACTAAGTGTGACGTTGACATGTCCAAGTTTAAAAAGTATAATATAATGAACTTGAAGTGAAATGTCACTCATTATATAGACATTTTAGATAACGATTTTAAACTCTTTAGAACAATCTTATATTGAGCGTTCCCTTATTAATGTGATGGCTGAATGTTAAATTTACTTTCACAATCGAAAACTTACTGTTTGTGACACACAAACGTTCATTGTGTGTTCTTTGTGGGTTTTTAATAAACTGGTTCCATAATTAGAGTTTTGATTAATCATTATTATATACCATCCTATGTTTGATATGTCTATGTCAATTATTTGGAACGCTTAATCAATATTTGTATTTGCAGCATGTCTGCAGAATGTAAATTTTGAGGAAGTAAGAAGACCTTTAGCCTAACAATAACTATAACTATAATAACTATAACTATTTTTAGGGGTAGGAGAATGCATTTCCTTGAAAGAATCTGTGCTATTTAATGATCGTAAACAATGAAAGTCATATGAACATGAGCTCTTTTTCAAATTAAACAATTTAAAACCATGTCCAAACCTGTGTGTGTATTTGTTATCTAAGTTTGTGGCAGCAGTTCAACCTCAGCAAATAAAGACTGTCTTCTTTTCCTGTCCTCTGGTGCACTAAGTGACTTTTACCTTCTTTTCTCCATCAATTTTCTAGAGAAGTACCACCAAACATTACAACAAGGTGACATCACAAGTTTTAGCTAATTTTAGCTCATTTGTTTATAGCTTTGGGCCAGAGTTGTATCTGTTGATTCATTATGACCCTGATAATTCAAATATATTCCCTTTCAAGAAGACGCCATGGAATACATTTGCCTTGTATCTATTCACTGTTATCAGTATAGTCGAGGTTGATTTTTACCAGAATGCAATTCAATTTAATTTAATTTCAGCACCAGACTGAGAACTAAAAGTGACTAGAAATAAAAAATAATTCATTTTCAGTATAATTTGTCTCCCAGTCACCAATTTCTCAGAACTGTTATTAGTATGACAACCGGCACAACTAAAACTGAATGCTGCACAAAAAACATTTTCTGATTTTAACTTCTGGCAACATTCAACTTAGTGTTTGGTTGACATTTTGTGACAATGGAGATAAGGCAAAATGTCCAAAACAACACAATTACACTACAACACAAAACAAACTGTTTACCTGAGTGCAGCGACATCAACAAGTAGCGTTAAGCTAAATGAGAAGACATGGCCCATTAGAGTTACCAATAGTACTATTTACTATACAGCTTTGGGTGTTATGTTGGGTTACATCCAGTTTTAAGTGCAAAGCATAAACTTATAAATAACAGATAGCAGAGTTTTTGAGTGTTCTGATAAAATAAATCTTAAAATTTTAGGACACAAACAGAGTTCAAAGCCAAAGACTTGGAGTGATTCGTACATATAGCTCTATTTTGACAGTTAACATTGTTTGTCTGAATGCACACAGTTTCGCCATACCTCTATTCAGGGACAGGTTCCCAGACTCTGTTGAGCTGAAATCACTGATGCACACATACAGTCTGTCTCCAGGCTTGGTGCTGGGAATTGTAACCTCTTCCACAAAGGTGCTGGGAAACTGACCTGAAGACGGGACAAAAAGGAAAATCACAGTTATACATTTACAGTTAATGTAACAAAAATGAACTCCAACACATGCCTAATACTTCAATGTCTACTGTAACTTTAATTCTTCATTATGTCCTATAGCTACTATTCAGCTACTGTATGTTCACTCACAGAAAAGTGCATCACTATCCTGATGTAGTATCCTTATCCTAATCCTAATTCTTACAGATAATATGTCACATAATATTGGTACGAGGTATTGGAAAAATAGTGGAATCAGTGCAGTCGTATACTTGATGAGATTTACAACTACATTTAATTCTATGATTTTCAGAGGAATTGCTTTATTTTGTATCTGGTTTCTATCTCATACTATTTTATATCATAATTATATCTGTTTGAATATATACATATATTAGTTTCAGGGTGAATACGAGGACCATTTCAGGTGGTTAATAAGTCTATATGTTATACATTTCTTTCTTTTCTATGAGTTTTACAGTGGCCACCAGCTGACCCAAATATGTGGGAGTACACTAATATATTTATAGCAGTTAAACATAATAATACAGATCAGTAAAAACAGAATGGTATTTAGTCTAACTAGTGAAGGACATGACTGTTAACAGAATGCACATTTCTTTGAACTTCACTTCAGTGGACATATGTAGCAAGTTTTCATCTTTCCAAGGAAACCTTGTCATAATATATTAATATAATCTGTGTTTTCCAGAAACAGTACAGCACACCCACATTAACTTCCCCTCTGCTCTAACTCTCTGAGGGAATCCCTTCGTCATCTTAAGTGACCTTTGACCTCTTAGAAAACTTAAATGGATTTCTGTGAGAATGACCCTTTAAGGGTAGAGGAAGTGCAGGAACAATGGTGTACACTTCAGGCTCCCATCTTGCAGTCAAAGGCAAACAAACACTGTGTAAGAACTATATGCAAGAACAAAAGTAAGATCCTCACTTTTTAGGGTACACAATATTCTGTGATTACTCTGAATTTTCAGACTTGCTCAAGAGCAAAAACATTTTAGTCCCTGCCCCCTTACTCTGTAAGTGACCCATCATGGAAGTATGCATTACAAAACTCAGAGAGGAAATGAAGGAGAGGATGTCAAACAGTTATTAGAAAGAACAGCTGGAATGCATCTTTTACTAATTCAAGCACCAAGGGAGCTGAATCTGCACAGAGATTACAAATAATCATCTCAATGCTAAAAACTCACAAAAACTTCTCACCAAGCACATTTAATTACCAAATTGAATTACAGTTTCCCACGTGACTTCTTTGTACAATCACTATGATGCTACAGGCTTCTCTGTGCAGTTTTACAATCACCGATCTTTGTGGTAAAAAATGTACATACAGTATATATTATATACATATAAATTTAATTTAAAGGTCTATTTACAGCAACAACTTCCCTTGACACCTTACCTGTGACGCCATCTTTGTTACCAAGCAACCAGAACTCATCCACAACACTGATCACCTCAATGACATCACCAGTGAAGAGCGGCAGCTCCTCGGAGACACTGGGGAGAAACTCAAACACGGCACGCACCACTGATCCTGCTTCCATCACTCATAACCTGTAGAGACAGAAAGAGTGACACAGAGAGATGAACAGATAATTCACACAATGTTTTATATTAAAATTAAAGAAGCAGTGAGTTTACACAGAAAGGGGTTTGAAACAAAAAGTTTGGATAAACAAAAGAATGCTCCAATACAAAATGTTAATAAGTGAAATTTCAAGATGCAAAAGTCTTTCCATGAGGGAATGTGTCTCCGTTATCTCAACAAGCTACACCAGTGCTATTCAAAACCCTTGCCATACAGATCAACAAATGCCTCATAGCAAGCTTTCGTGAAATAACACTGAAAGAAGGGGGATGAGAGAGCGTGAGAAACCCGCAATAGAAAAGGATAAAGAAAAGAAAGACAAGAGCAAAAGAGAGAGCTGTACTTAAGACGGCTGAAGGACATTCCTTAACGCTCCTCAATCGTTCTCCTGCTTTCCCGCCAGGACACAAGGGTTTGGGATGCAAATACTACAGTTCTGTCCTGATATTTTATAGATATTACAGATATGTTATTACACGCATACATACACACACACGCATACATACACACACACACACACAAATGTCAAGTTTTTCTGCCTTTGAATTCATTTTTTAACTTTGCCCTGTTAGTACCACTAATCGCATTTAGGACTCCATCATAAACCAATGAAATTAAAATATGAAAGCTAATGTATAGGATCTACTGTATCTTTTAGAGGAGATCTGAAAACACAAGCTCATCATTTCCCATCTTACCTAAATAAATAACGCTACTGAACTTCATTTTGAACAGCACCGTGACTGACCTGAATCCTGTTCTGTGAAATATAATCACATTTACAAGCCCTTGCTTCTTGAAAATGAGCATCCAAATTCACCAATAATGGTCAAACCCCTTAACTACTGGTTGGAGGTTTTGGGGGACAGAAGAAATTTAGATCACTGCTTATAATTATCATGGGGGAGATCGTGCAATTGGTGTGTGTGTGTGTGTGTGTGTGTGTGTGTGTGTGTGTGTGTGTGTGTGTGTGTGTGTGTGTGTGTGTGTGTGTGTGTGTGTGTGTGTGTGTCTGTCTGTCTGTCCGCAGCTAATTTACGCATACTACTGGACCCATCATCCTGATATTTTTTGTGCACATTTATGACTCAAGGACCTCTTGTTGTTGCAATGATTCACAATTTTTGGAAAATCCTATTGTATAACACCACTGACTGCTGACTCCTCACTCCTCTTGACCAGTCAGTGTTTCCACTAGTGATAATCAATCAGGCCTTGTTGCCACGTTAAATCAAATTTCAGTACTTTGAGAGTGGGTTGTGTTGTGAATTCAAATAAATATTAATAAGATTCCTCATGAGCCTATAGTAAAACTTAGAAGTTCATCTTTTCAGCAGTACTCAACATTTTACAATTTGCAATACGACAGAGCAAATGTAATTTCCATCAACCAGCTAAAAATAAGTCTTACCAGGTCTGTTGCAGTCCTTTGTCATGACTCAAAAGCTGACATCCATAGAAACATTTTCTCTCATTTTGAATATATGCAGATTACTTCCATACCTAATGCATTTGGACATACTAACATGCATGAAATATACAGTAGATATAACACACACACACACGTATGTATATATATATATATATATATATATGTGTGTATATATATAAAATCACAAAACTCAGTTCTATTTGTGTAAAAACCAACTGCATTTTTAGTCACAATACAGTTAAGAAAATTAGTCAAATTTGTGTTGCTGACTGCTTCGATTATGAGTAAATTGAGCAAACAAACACAAGAAAACACAAAAACTGCATTTAATAAGTATTTCACCAGCCCTGGTGTATAATTATCTGGAGACAGACTAACCACAGGTGGGGATGGACACGCTGAAAGAGACGGGAAAAGAGAGAAGAGGGCTGCAGTTTGCCACAGTCAATGGGGTCTCTGTTAAGTGTACTGATGGAGCGGAGGGGGGGGGGGGGGGGACTCTAGCCCAGTTCAGTGCCACCATCTCTGGGGAAAGACTCAGGTTATCCTGGATTTGGTTTAGAGGTGGATCAACGGAACAGATGACCACTATAAAAAGAGTGTTTGAGTGTGTTTTTGTGTGGTTTCTTTCCTTTGTTTAACAAAAGCAGCTGGTGTTCGCTGTTCGGTGTACTACGTTGTGAACTCAACACCACACAGTGTTGAAGCCATAATGAAACCCGAGCCAAGGCAGTAACTAATGCAAGCCAAAGGGAGGTGTCCAATGAGAGGCTAAAAAAAACAGCCAGCAATGAGCACAAACAGAATGCCTGTCAGTGTCAAGACACTAGGTTGTTGTCTTTTTGTATTTTTATTTTATGTGGCGTTATGTTGACATGACGCTGCATAAATTAGTGACAAGGAAACATTTATGCACACTAAATGTAGCATGGCTAATGTTTATTCCCATCTCTCCTTATTTTATGAATAAAATATGATGTCTTCTTAATATCATTCCTCAGTTCTGTGTGTGCAATTACTCATCCTTTTGCTTATCCTCGGTTTAAATGAAACAATAGCTGCCTGTCAGACACCATGGCAAAGTGAACATGTCCTGACATGCAGCCAGGTGAACTTAGATTAGCCATCTTTGAGGAATGGTTTCTATGATACAGTGAGTCAGTGATTATGATCAACCCAACAACTAACTGCCCAACCTGTCTGACTGTAAAAGGCCAGTTCCAGTTAACAGATACACATTTTAGAGGGATGAAGGTTTAGAAATGCCTCGATTTGTGTCTTTTGCAGTGTTTTTCATAGTGCTTTTTGCTCCCTGCCAGAGAGCAAAAAGCACAGAATACCAATTTGTTAAGTTTGTCATACTTGCTGAAGAAAATGTGTGCCAAATACTTGTGCCATGGATTAAAAAGAGCATAACAAGTGAGTGACAGTTATTTGCAACAAAACAAAACGACAAACCACAAATGGAACCGTTACTTTCATTTGCAGTTTTAAAACATCACTTGTGGTGTGCGGTTTGTTGGGCTGATTATAGCTATGCAAACGTGAGGGTGTCCTATCTATTTCTTCTGTTTTGTTTTGGGGAAATGCAACAAACCCATCAACCTGAACAAAACAGTGATGCTTGACATTATTTATTGTGTGATTCAGAGCAAATGTCTAGACATATGGACAGTGTGCCCTCTTTTTTTTCCTTTTAATTAAACTATGACACCATAATCTCATAAAAGCGAATAGTTGACCATGATTTAAATAACTGATGCCCTCTATTGGATGGCAGTGGTACTGCTACCATCTAAAACATATAATAAAAACTACTGATGTCTGTTGCAAAGAGAAACTGAAACTTTGCTTTCTCTTTGATCTTACTCAATGTCTCTTCATCTCTTACATCAATCGGGCAGACTTCCTAAAAGTTTGCAAAAGACCATATGATTTCTATGTGTTAATGACAATCTATTCACCAAAGGTAGTTGCTGTCTACAGTGATTATATTAATTAATTTCTACTAATAATTCATGTGGTCCATCTTTTCCATGTGAGTGTGCTACCACCACAATTAAACTAAAAACCAGCGACCAGAAAATCAAATCTCTTTCCACCTGGCTGCAGAGCTGCAAAGAGTCACTGGACTGTTGCAGCTCTCGTGAAGTTAATCCGAAGATCTGCATCCAGCCAGACAAGCTCCTTAGTGTTATTTATGGGTCCGTCAGTGTGTCAGTGCAGTGGCCCCTGTGCTTGGTGACTTTTACACCCTGCTCTGGCAAATGACAATGAAAGGCAAAACACAGGCAGCCTGATGGCAACAGTGTTTAGCTTTCCAATGATACTGTGACCACATACATACAGCAGCTTAATATTTTTCTATTAAAACTTCCTACAGGCACATTAAAGTAAGCTCATATCTTTTATGTTCAACCCAGTTAATGCAATTAAATGTGAAACTGAAATTCCCCTCGGTTGTGCTCCTACTAAGAAATGCAGTCCTTAGCAGCAGGTACTGAAATGAATCACATGAAGTGTCACATGACTAACTGCATGACTGGTTACTGCACTATGGTTAGCTGAGCTTGTATATTACCACAAGTTTGTGATACATGTTACAGTGCAGAAGTTTCAAAGAAGGGCAAATGAAACTGATAAAAATCTACATTGTTTAGTTTCAGTCCCGCTTGTAGCTGTGTGTCAGTTGCTCAGTCGGTCAATCACTTTGGTACCGAAATATTTGAAATAGCTGTAATATCTCAACAACTATTTGATGGTCATGCCATGGTGTTGTGTTCAACAATAATGACGTCCTGATTGACCAATCCATGTGACTTTGGCAATCCTCTGACTTTTCCTCTGATGCCACCAGCAGCTTGACATTTGTGGTTAAGAGTGAAATACATGTTGGAAAATGATCAGATGGACTGCCATGTATGTATCATTGCAACAGATATTCAAGGTTAATGATGAATAAATAGCTCTGTAAGGAGTCTGTGAATGAATTTTCAAATCATGTCATTATCAGGTCAAATCTCCAATTTGCCAACATTTTAGATAAAGACTAAATACCTGAAAACCTAATGACATTCACATAATCCTCTGCTGGACTCCATCTTTAGTGCTGATTAGCAAATGTTTGCATTCTCACAATTAGGATGGCTGTTGATTCTTGTTACACTGTACTAAACTGAATACTAAATATCAGCATATATGTTGTTGTTGTGAGCATGTTTTGTGGGCAACTGCTGCGACATATTCAGCAAACTGAAACATCTTGAAATGCGTCATGTAACTGCACTTCTGCTTTTAGGATCAGAAAAACACAATTTTAACTTTTATGAAGTTATAAGAACCTAAATCCCTGATGACACCTGGTTTCATGTCTCAGCATCAAACAAGTTTCTCCCCATTTAACTAAGGACAAGAGCAATTAGTTTCAGTTTGTGTTTGGGGATTAGCTTCATCTGTCCCATTAATTCTTGTTCATTCTGCTCCTTATAAGCCAGTCTCACATTTCCACTACACAAATTAAATTTCGAGTTTAGGGAGTAAAGAACCTGTTCATGTATAAAATGGGAACCCCTCAGAGATTAACCACTTATTATATATCCTATTATATTATCTCAACACTCTATGTACTATTTGTATCTGATTTACAGTCCACAGAAATAGTTTCACCTGTCATAGTCATTAGTCATATAGTCATTCCCTGTGTAGATTTCTGAAGATTTTTTTGTTGTTATTTTGTGGAAGTACATTGGCAGCCAGTAAAATGTAGTCACACGCCATACTTTATATGTAATAAAGATGATTCTGAATTAGACTCTCCCTTTCAAATACCTTTTTTACACTAGCAGAATTTAAAAGAGTTTAAAAGTACTGTACTGTTTGCAAAAGCATGCTGTACTTGTTTGAGTGTCTCAGTGGCTTCTTTATACACAGTCTATGCTTCTGACTCACAACAAGCACCATATGAGGACCATTTTGTTTGGATTTGAAAAAAAAAAAAAAAAAAAGAGAGGGAAAAACAGGATCACGTCAGGAGTAGCAGGCATGTCTGGAGGAAATCTTTCAACCAAGATCGGTATTGCATGCATAGTGCCAGATTGAACCAGATTACTGTCCCTCCATCAATTGAAGAGAACCAGATAAACCTAGAAACCATTTCCACACATCCACACATTCATGTCCACTTGAGTTTATCAATAAAATTTACCACAAAGCTTAACAGCTTACCCACTACTGCAGAATCCTTCATGGAAAAGTACAAAGGGCAACTCGTATCCTGAAAGGTCTTCATAACAAAACAGCAACAGGCGTGTCTCTTCTAGTATGATTTATGATGTCCTGATAAGCCAACAGGGCTCTGATGATGACTAAGAATCCAGGCACACACTTCTCACAATATAGAATACTTTTCTAAAAGGATAGAAAAACACTACAGCTTTAAGTTTGTTTGGGAAGTGGAGTTTTAGACTAAAGTGTCATTAGTCTGCTGTTTATGCACCAAGATGAAACCCTACACCAGTGGAAAGTGTCCCCTTAACCGCACCGACAACATGATAAAACAGTGGTGGTTACTGATGAGACTTTTATATATTATATAGGAGACAGGGTGAATGAGTGAGACTGTGTTTGCCACATGGCACTGTCCTGGAGAAAGTAACAATGTCACGACAGACAGCTATGTCAACAGCTGACACACTAACACGCACTCTCTCTCTCTCTCTCTCTCTCTCTCTCTTCACAGCTGACAGTAAGCCAAAGCACCAACTGTCTGACCCAAAACGTGCCCCTGAGACGATCAACACTCTTTACTAAATTGCCTCCATATGCAACTGCTTGCATAATACAGAAAGGTTTACAGTCTGTCTTACATGCTCATTTACTGGATTTGAAAACCAAGCTTCTACACACAGATTGATGAGGAAGATATCACAGTAACCCTAACAAGAATATTGGCTGGTATAGTGGAACTAAACCCACAGCATGTGAAGAAACTAAAACTGTAGAGCAGCTGCTAAACTACAATATTGTGAGCATGGGTCAGGGTCCTGCTATTGTCTATGCTTCTTGTCTGAAATGTGAGACTGAGTTGTCATTAAAGATATTTATTGCACCTGTGCTTTTTCAAAATGTATGTTGCTTTTAAATAAGTGTATGTCTGAATTACTGCTCATATTGTGCTGTCAGTTATACACTATGTCATTAATCTGCATTATATCCATCAATATATAATATCATATCTATGTCCAATATAAGTAACAGTGACTGAGCAATAGTGCTGAAACAATTAGTTTTGGGCCATTGGTTGAACATAAGCTATATGAAGACATCACCTTGTCCTCTATGCACCTCTTGGTGGGTATTTTTTACTATTTTCTAAAAATGTATGGACTAAATTATTAACCAATTAATTGAAAAAATAATAAAAACACATGAATTGATAATGAAAATAAATGTTGGTTGCTGCCCTACAGGGCCAGATTTTTATGAAGAGACAAATATACTGTTCATACTTTAACATAACTGTATATTTGTACTAACTGGTCTACATTTGCATTGTTGCAAGGCATCTGAAGTGTTCCTGTCTCTACAGGTACATTACAGTTAGTGGGCTGTGAGTGTGAGCACAGAGTAGAGGATCTGCTGACTGTCCGTATCTTTTATTGAACAGAGTCATCTGATGCCAACAATGAAGCCGCTGCCTCATTATCTGTCTGCCTGCCAGGGCGAGTCTCACACCGGTGCACAACCCGTGTGCCATTCATCCTATTCAAACACACAGTAGGGGCAGACTGGCACGTGCCTGTGTATGGATGTCAACACGTACAGACGGGCAGAATCCTCTGGAGTGGCCTGGATGACAGCTGATGTCTTTTGATACTAATTGTTCACTGGTGACTTGTTGTTGTGCTGCACAGCAGTGTAGTCCTCCCATCCAGAGTGCTGAGTCCACTGAAATGCATTCACCTCAAAACAACATAACCAAAGCAGGTGGACAGCTGGTGGACGGTTCTGGATGTTGAAAACCACGGGACATCTGTCGCTTTTCTTTTGACCGTCTAATCTTTCAGCATATGCGATGAGGGGAGGAGGAGGAGGGAATGAGAGGGCTCTCGCTATCTGACAGTTGTCAACACAAGTCATGTGGTTTTCTCAGCATGTGTTTATAAAGTCAGACCCTCAGAGACCCTCTGCGGCATGATGACGTAACCAATTTAGATATGAGGTTTCTTCACACACATAATGTAATAAAATACAAGGGTAATAAATGAAGGACATAATTGGCTAACATGGCTGAGATCAGACAGAACATACCAAATAACAAACCAAAAAAACCCATTTACAAATGAATCTGTCAAAGAGTGATTTGATAAAACCCACACACATAATAAACTATTTAGTTGAGGTTGCTCTGCTGGCTCCACACTAGGGCTTAAACTCAACTATTTTCACTAACGATTCATCTCTTAATACATTATTACATTTGATCTGTAAACTATCAGAAAATGAAAAATGGTGAATGATGCCAATAACTCTTTCATAAAGGTCGAGGTTACGTCTTACTTGGCACATTGGGTTTTTTTTTTTAATTACATACATGGTTAAATGTTTATTAAAGAATAAGGCAGATGACTTCATGTTTTTGTTGTCAGCCTGAACCAACAATGAACTGATCTACTTACAAGTATTGTGCATGTATAAATAGCCTAATATATCATATCCCTCTGTGCCATAGACCTCTGTTGACCAACAACTATTAAAAACACATCAGTGGGTCTAACCGTTGCAGTGGTTGACATGTTCCTTCAACATGAAGGCATTGGCTACTGTAGTTTGTTAATAAACGTCTCCAAAGAGTAATAACACTGATAACAGTTTTAATCTCAGGAGAATACTTTCTCTTATGGCACTGCGCACATGTGGAAACTCTGTTCTGTTTCCCGAGCTTCGCTGGCTAGTTGTGCCGAGGTTCTTTGAGAATTGTACCGTGTAGCACAAAGTCAAGACATTGTGAGATGTGTGAAGTAGTAGTAGCTTTTTTCATCTAATAAAAGCAAAATAACCCAAACATGTAGTATGGTACCACACTGTGCTCTAATATCATTGCTCTAAACAACAAGAGGTAGGACATGAACAGAGCAGTCTGGCTTTATAGTGCATTTCAATCAGATGAGGCAGCGCTATGTGACCTACGCCAACTGGATAAAACGAACACATCTGGCAAGCTGAGTCAAATGCCTAAAAGATGCCAAACTCCACCAAAACATTTGGCAAAGCCGCCCTGCTCCACTCAAACATGTGAACAAAGCGTCAGTAAAGACATACAGAGATACAGATGAAAAAGCATGCAGACATAGCGTGCTGTACACTAACATGCCCAGTCTGCATTTCAATACAAACTATCGCATGAAATACAAAACAAAGACTATTTGGTCACAAGGCCACCATCAATTCAAACTGCTTACATCAAGAAATAGGAAAGACTGTTCCTTTTATTTAAAATAGCCCAAACAAAAATGCTAACAATTGTGGTTTGGATGACATATCAAGTTTGCCAGTGAATCACAACAATATTGGTATTCCCGTACATCCTGACACTTAATGCTGTGAATCCTTGCAGCTGCATAAAAACTGAAAAAAGCTACAAAAACTGCAAATACACACTGATTTAAGAGTTTTTGTATCATTATACCTACCAGTTGTGATGATATTGTACTTGCAAAATCTAATATCTGTTACAAAAATGTCAGTTTAAGTAATAAAGTTAAGCCTAAAGTTAAGCCTCTAAGTATCTATGAGATACTTATCAGTTTCCAACTGGCCTCAAGTGAAACATAAAGCACAGTGGGAGGGATTGTGACAAATACTGTAAACCTATAAACTCAACTATGGTTGCCAAGACAGGTCCAGTGGTAGGCAGCACCATTACTTTCATTCTTGGCTGACAATGAGCTGATTCAGAGCAGGACAAGCCCGATTCATCCTCCACACCTCCATACTTCTGTAGCCAGTCCTGTCTTGTTTGTATCTCCTCTGGACAAATCGTTGCTTTAGAAAACAGCAACATGTGTCTTGAGTGATTATTTACGACTTATGCTTTATGACTTATTTATTCAAGTTAAAATACTTTTTGTCTTTTTGAGCAGTAGAGAGAACAAAGTGAGATTTGCTTCAGCTAATCGGATGTAGGGGGGAAACTCAGGGTGGGTCTGTGGAAAAGCCTGGAACTACTTTTTTTCTGGCTCATCCATGGATCTATATCCTCCTACGTCTTCACATTTTCTGCATCCAGCAGTTTGGCTAACATGCAGGCATTTCCCTGGAGAATGTGCTAATTTTCCAGCTACATTTTACCCTGCCTTTTCTTTCTCTCCATAACTCCTCTTATTTGTCCCATAGTTTTTCCTCAATTCCTTTCTCAAGCATGCACATGTCGAGTATTATTCACATATGGCACACACACAGCACACACACACACACACACACACACACTGGGTGGAACTGCTCTTTTGCATAAACATTTCCACAGTGGGGAGGACAGCTCGGATGTCTCCGCTCAGAGGGCCGAAGCTTCGTTGTCACGGATACAGGGATCTGTTTGAAAGGCAGAGTGTTTTCCCTGATAGGACCCCAGAGGTGCCTGAGAATATGCCGCACCCTTAAAACATGACTGAAGCCTAACAGTTTTCATATGAGCTGTTACATAACTGACCTCTCCCTTGGATTCATATCGTAACATGCCTGCAGAAACATGGAGATTAAAGTATGTGTTCTCTTTTATGGAAACATCCATCTCTTCTTCCCAAACATTTAAGCAATTCAGTGTGAAGAAAGGACATTAACAAGAGCCTGCCAAAATGGCACAACCCTAGCCTGCTTTGATAAGTTTCCATAACTGGACTCGATTGTGCTGTTGATATATTTGTGAATCCACTTTTGGGACAGCTCGCAGAGACTCATAATCTAGGCAGAAGATTGAAATACCAGCTGCGTTGGAAATCAGCAATATGGCCCAAAATGCTGCAGTGCCAGCTCCATCAATCTTCAAATGGATTGCTTTTAGTCTCAGATGTAATGGCACATGATTAAATAAAACTTAATAGGTTGTAAAAGCTCAGCAAAACTCTTCGTTCCAAAAACTGTCTTGACTCCACACAGTTAGGATGCTGCACATTATAAATACTTACATTATATAGGATTATAATACTGGTAGATATATACCATAAGAACCAAGATACACAGGCCTAAAAGTCACCATCACTTAAACTTCAGAGCATTTCAGTGGTGGTGTGCAGAGATCAACTGGTCATTAGCAAATGCAGAAGATATTTATGTGTCATTTATGACTATCAGTCCAAATTTGAGCTACTTATGTAACTAATTTAGCATTTACACAGTACCACCCTGAAAGTAACAGCTAACAAACTGCAGATTATTGGCCCTTGATGGAGTTCTTTCTTGTTTAGTCTCCTCTCAAGCAACTTCTCTCTGCCTCTGTGGCTGCCAGCCTGTTTTGTCTAATTCTATCTTTGGAAACTCTGTATTATGTCTCCGAGAACAAGATGAAGTGTTTTTTAACCTTTTCATTGCAATGGATTCACCACCTTCTTTGAAGCGTGTCATCTGCCATTCTGTCTAAATAAAGAATGATAAAGTATTAATGGCAAAGAAGAGGAGGAAGGCGACTTTTCCAGCTCACATTTATTATATCCGTGGAGTCACCAACTTCTCTGCAGCCTTTGCTCTTACACAGCAATTAAAGCAAGAAAAGATTTGAAAAGTTGTCCAGGGCGAAATATGTACAAAGAATTGAATTAAGTATTATTTGAATTAAAATCTGCTGTATTGCTGAAATCAGATATGACGCCTGAGAACTTTAAGCCCTGTCATACCAGAAGTGCACTCGCCCCGTCTTTTCACATGCAGTTCAAATGTAATTAATTCTTCTGCCTTTTCAGTCAGTTTAACTAATAGAGTGCTGCCGGCAGAGAATGTGAGGAATGTTATCACTTTTATAATGTCTGACAAATACCTTCGCTCTGGAGTTCTGGCACATGTAATAGTGGAAAGTATGCGTGCACATCCAAAGCAGAGAGGGCAGGTGTTGGGTTGTAAGTGAGCAAATCATGAAATAAACAGCTCGCACACTTATTTATTGCCCCAAGGTGACGTTTCCAGCCCCACTGAGTCTGATGGAGAGCAGCGGAGCTCGAAACGTCACCTTGGTACAATAAATAAGAGGAAAACTGGAACACTGCAGTGTGCAAGCTGTTTCTACTGTTTATTTCACCATTATATTCTATTTTCTACTGTTTTTATATTTTAATTTTTATTGTGAATCCACTGCTTGACATCCTGATGTGCATCTACAGCTTTGCATTATAATAATCAGTTATAATCTAATCTGTTGCTGTTACAAGACTTTAAACCACTGGATTTGAATACACATTCAGTAATAACATGAGGCACCCGATTTGTGGGACATCTACAGCTTAGTGTTTGTGTGACATGTGACACATGCAAACTGACACAAACGTCTCAAGTTTCTTTGCCAACAAGTGCAGATATGAGACACTGCTGCCGGTGATGAATAATTCAGTGATGTTTATGTGCATCCAAAATCCTGACTAGGCACTAAATACAAAAGCATGGCAACAGAAGAGGAAAAAAGACACCTTCACTTAGTTAATGCTCTGGTAGTGTAGTTAAAGAAGCAGTAGTAGACTTCAGGTGGATTGTCAGGTTTGTACTCAAATGGAGTAAACGGTGAAGTAAACTTACTGATATCCTGATTGCAGAGGTTGGATACAAGTGAAACATACGGATGGGAAACAAGTATGATTTAGTTACAAATCACTGTTACACATTTGGCGATGTCTTTTGTAGAATTACTCATTATTTTAGTCACAGGGGTTAAATGTCATCAAACGTGCCGAACTAAAATGTTCACTTCACATGTGACTTCACAACAGAACATGATAACAAACATGGATAAATGTTTGACGATAAAAAGGCGTGTGATAGAGATTCAAGAAGCAACCGCACAGATTGAAGTTTTCATTTGGATTTCAGAATTTCAACAAATACCTGAAGTGTGTGTTAACAGCACTGTTGTGTGTTATATTCTATTGTGCTAATACCACAAACACACAGTCATGTCATGGCTCAGAAACATACAGTACAGACATAAATGCTGAGCTAATCTGTTGCTTTAACTGTCTGTTATCATAGCCCAAAAATAAACAGCCCAACAAAAAAACAGCTAAAGACAACATTTGTTGAACTGCAATATTACAGAATTGCAATACTGGAATGCATGTCTAATTTACGATTGATAATCAATAATATACTGTAATATCATACCAGGAGCTCCCTGCTGATTCCCCATATTTAGGAGATTTCTCCCCAAAATCCATTTTGTTTGTTAACATCTGGTTTTTTTAAGTCATATTATACATGTATATGGTTGTCTCTCTGGACCATACTGTACTCCATAGTGTGGAGAGCATCTGCAGCATACACTGAAAGCCTTTTTCACAAACTCAGGTCAGCTGATTCAGTCCAGGTAACAAACTGGACATAATTTGAGTTTTAAAATCCGCACAGCTTACAATGTAAACGACACTGACATGCTTCTCTGTCCTAACTAAAAAAAAACAGCTGCTCTAACGTTTGTATCAACACTAATTTAGTCTTCACAGTCTGCTCTGATCAGCTGGTGTGTGGAACTGGAGCAGTGTGCTAATGCTCTCAACAAGGTCTAACTCAAACAAAGGCTAATGCTCTGTAGAATAGAATAGAATAGAATAGAATAGAATAGAATAGAACAGAAAAACGATGAACTAAACAGAGTTGTCAAACAGGATACGACCTGGCAGAGCAGAAAAGAGTATTAGAGTAATTTAATGCACTGTTATTACAAACTGTAGAATGTAATGAAATAATAGAGTATAACACATTTCCTCTTGATACAAAGTAATGGTATTAAACAGTGAGCTGATATAAAATTGTGTTCACTCTTTATACTGTGGTAACTATCCCTTTAATATCATGAGGTTTATTGTGTCACTGTGGGCAATGAGCAGGAATTGCATTTATGCATTCATACTGTACTTTTATATGATTTTTGCATTAATTTTTACAAAGATTCCTGTGTTGCCACGTAGTTTATTTGCTGTCTTATCCATCGGAGACACTCCTGTCTGTATATTTTATCCTTTAATAGCTTGTGCTTTTTGAATAGCCTCTTGTTTTTGATTGATTGTCCACAAAACTTAGGCTGTAATGTCTTAACTGTGATATAAAATGACATAAACTGTCATAAAGGATTTTATCTATATCCACCACCCCTCACTGAAGGTTTAAGTATGTAATACCAGAACGATAATAGAACAGAATAGACAAAACTGGCAGAAGTAAACGGAAGTGCTGTGAAGACTGCAGAATACAACTTAACAGACAGGACACAACAGAACAGGACAGATCAGATCACAGCAGGATACAATTAAATGAAACAGAACAGAACAGCAGGACAGAACGAAAAATATTATAGAACAGCACAGACGAGAACAAAGTATGATGTAACAGCACGAAACAGACGACATAGAGTAGAATACTTCAGACAAAGCAGAGTAGAATAAAACAGAACAGAATAGAACATGATATGTTAGACTAAGGAATAACAACACAGAATAGAATAGAACATAACAGGATAGAACAAAGTAAAGGAGAGCAGAGCAGAACATGACAGAATAGAATAAAGGAGAACAAAATATAATAGATTAAAATAGATAAGAGCATGGCAGCAGAGTAAAACATAACAGAACAGAATATCATACAGTAAAACAGAACAGAGCATGACAGAATGATGGAATAGCGTAAAGGAGAACAGAATATAACATGGAAGAATGTAGAGAACAGAACATGATAGAATACGATAAAAAAAGATCAGAACATGAGAGAAAAGAGTAAAGGAGAACAAAACAGAACTCATAATAGCAAAGACTGATCATAGAGTTTGTGACTAGACCCCCATACATAAGTGTGCATCTGTCTGTGTGTATGTGTGTCACATGGTGGTGGAACAACTGACAGCAGCGGCCACAGGTGACACACACACACACACACACACACACACAGACCCACAGACAGACAGCAGGGGGATTATTGGGTCTGCAGCACTTCTGTTCACTGCCATCACTCATTCAGCTCACGTCATTAGTCAGTGAGAGCTCAGTATTCACACTCAGCACTGACTGAGGCTGCTGCACTCAACTGTGTGTGTATGTGTGTGTTTAGTTTAGTCTGTGTGTGTGTGTGTGTGTGTATGTGTAGAGGGATAAATCCTGTTCAAAATACGCCCAATCGACTGTCAGCACTTTATTATTACAGTTCAAACTGTTCAGATACGTCTAATAGAGGAAAAATTGAGTGCACTTAATGTACAGTCTGCTACAGAGTGATGTCAAAAGTGTCCTTCAGTTACTACAGTCGAGTATCATTCATCACACATGGGTGTTTTTTCCTCTTCGTACGACTATATACGACAAGCATGAAGTAAAACAGGGGAACTTTTCTTACCTGTGAAGTAGTTTAAGAGGAAAAAGCGAGCACAGGCCGTTAAGTTAGATCCAATCAGACAAGATATCCAACTTCTTCAGGCTTGCTGATGTGGTGGCGTCGCTTTCTCTCTCCCCCTCTCTCTCTCTCTCTCTCTCTCTCTCTCTCTCTCTCTGCGACGCAACTTTTTTAAGCAGCTACACTTCCCGCAGCTCTGTAGCTAAGCGTACAGTCATTATTGTCTCCAGGAGAGGAAAGTACAGCCCTCGTTTTCACGAGTCAAGAAAACATGTTGCCGGTGGGAAAGAGACGCGACAGTGTCTAGGTAGAATCAGCTGTCATCACATTAGAAAGTGCAGCAGCAGGGCTGGTCTGCGCCTCTCTCCATGCCTGCACACAACAACGCCACCCACTTTTCCCTCTGAGACCCGCAGCTTGCCCGGCTACTGCCTGACTGAAAAGAAAGGAAAAAGCCTCCAAAACTATGTAATAAACTACTCGTTACAATAATAACTCGTACAAAGAGAAGAAATGCAGATTTATATGTATATTGTCATAAAATGTAAACTTGCACTAACTAACCTAATGACAAGTGATGCAAAGTAACTACATGTGTTTAGCTGCTTCTGCTTTATGATTTGATTTATTTATGGACACATAGGCGACATAAAACTAACTACAAAATAACATGTCAAACAGAATTATTATAACAATGACAACAACATAGAGAACAACATAAAACAATAAGAAATAATATCCTGAATCCCAAAATTCATCACCACTTGCATGAGTAGCCTACAACAAGGACGATTTGATGTCTAAAGTAAAAATGTCATTGAATATTTCATTATAAATCAAATTATTTAGGTATTTGCATTTCAGAGGGAAATATTGTTGTTGTTGTTTTTTGTTTGTTTGCTTGTTTTACCGCACTGCATTTATCTGAAAACGACTATATAGTTTAGCTTTTGATGCAAATTTGACTGTAAAATATGACAATTTTAAAATGGGGCTTAAACTTTAATACTACAGTTATAATTCTATCATATAAAATACTGTATATTTTAACATTCACATTAGCAGTTTATCTGCCATATGAATACTTTTTCTCTTGATTAAGGCTGCAAGTATTGTTATTTTTCATTGTCAAATAACTTATTGCTTTCACTTGATTAATTAAACCCAAAGATATTCAGTTTACTATCATATAATTCAAAGAAAAACAACATTATTATGACTGAGCTGGAACTAAGTCCTATTGGGTCATTTCTTCTCCATTTTTTGTCATGTCAGCGTTACTTTGACACAGTCAGTACATTTTACTGATAATACTTATGCTCTTTTATTCAAATAACACTTTGAATAAAGAATGTTCACTTGTAGCTGAGTAGTTACAGAATTGTGGTATTATTATTAATGACTACCAATTCGTTCACCACTGCCAATAACAAATAAATCCTCTCAGAAAACAGTCCAAACTAACATACTTAGCAAACATACTCAGAATTTACAGTACATGTGTTTAATTTTGCAGTGTTGTTCCCAAAATGCTCTACCTCATATTACTTACTATATAAAATATATATTCAGGCTGACTTCAATATCCATTTCATGATGAAATGGTTGGTAGTGATTTAACAATTTAGATTTACTCTCCATTTTCCAGAAATGCCAGTTTGGTGTACATAATGTGCCAACCAATAAACTTGGTTATTGCTTGTGTAATCTATGTAAAGAGGGTTCAGATTTCCTCAATTCTTTACCTCATTCCTGTACGGGTCAGCACATGTTGACATG
The DNA here is from genome assembly GCF_963691925.1 of Scomber scombrus. NCBI lineage: Eukaryota > Metazoa > Chordata > Actinopteri > Scombriformes > Scombridae > Scomber > Scomber scombrus. The sequence goes on from NC_084990.1 coordinate 14,466,875, forward strand.
AGTGTCCACGTCACCCAGACCAAACATTTTTTACAGCAGTTTTAGGAAGTGGTATTATCTCAGTTTGGAACATTTCTTGGTAATTCTGTATTTAGTGTTGGAACTTTTCTGAGAAAATTAATTTAGAAGTGGAAAAATAATGCTTTTGTTCAACCTCAGTTATTTATTAGGTCTGGTTGGGATTGATGCAGTTAGAGGTCTCAGCATTGTAGGAGTAAAAGTAGTTAATGTGGTGAGAGAAGTTGAAAAGATTGCCTGTAATAAAACTTCCTGACACTCATCTTGAAGGTGTAACCAGTATTCTGCTTTTGTGGTTTTCCTCTCCCTCACAAAACTGCAGCTGTTTCATTTGGGAACCTTTTATTAGAGGCAGAAAATAACAGCCATTGCACCAGGATTATACTTACGGTCAAACTTGCTTCAGCTATGGCCATTGTATGTGCTTGTGTGTGGTGTGAAAGGGTAAATCTAGTTTTTGCTGTGTCAGCAGAAATGGCCGCTTCCTCATATGTGATCTTGCATGACAGAACAATCGCAGGAAACAAAGCCAGTCGAACCTCAAGTGCTTGCACGGAAAAGGAAAAGATTCAGAGAGTCAAGAGTCAAGAGAGAAAAACACACACATGAAGACAGGCTCATACACAAACACACACACACACACACACACACACACACACACACACACACACACACAGACACACACACACAACTATACCTACATACTCATACATAGATATACACATAAATACAGAAGAACTTCATCTAGCTATTGTATATGCATCACAGCTTCCTGTATGCTTCAAATCTCACAGTACAGCTCTCAATAAATGCAGGAGTTCAACTTGGGTCTATCACGACTATAATGTGATACAGCTAAATCTATAATAAATCTTGTGTCAGTGGATGGCTTTAAATTACAGCCTTTTGGTAATACTGCACTACTGGAAAAGGACAGGCTGTCCACTCACTGACTGCAAAGTCTCCGTCAGGCAAACGTTTACATAAACACAAACAAGATATATATATATATATATAGAGAAAACAAAAACATATACAAAAAAATGACAGCCTCACCTATAATTAGGAGGTCACATGATCATATCAATTGTGTCATGTGTAATAAACTCACTCACGGTTCAAAAATCCAAAGAGTTTAATTGAAGCACAAAGTCAAAAAACAAACAGGGTCGCAGACACTAGGAAAGGGATGGGACGAACTGGCAGCAACAAAGGGGAGCACACAGACTAAATACACAAGGGAAGGTCGGATAATACAACACAGGTGACAGCAATCATGGCAGGGCAGGCAATTACATACAAGGACAGATGATTACAAAATGAAACAGGAAATAAGAATGAACATACTCAGGAACTAGACATTACATCATGTTTGCCTGATGGAGACCTTGCAGATCGAAACATTGCAATAAATACTTGGGAGCCTCTTCTTTTCCTTGTTGCTGTTTTTTGTCATGCACCTCTATCCAACTATCCACTTTTTTTGCATTGAATATTGTATTATTTACACAAAGATTACAAACTCTTCTCAACAATCAAATTCACTCTAAGCTTGCATGTTTCTCTAATAAAGCTGTAAATATTCTATATGTTCTCAAATTAGTTTGTATCAAAGTTAACGGGGTCAAAGTGAGACTGTTGAGTTGAAGTTGGGCAAATGATACATAAGAGATAGATAATATACACTTTATGACAAAAATTGGAGTCTGTGAAAAACTGTCAATCTGTCAGTTCAGGATGCACCACACCCAGTGAATGATGAGATGAGTTCCAGGCCCCCAAAACTCGGCAAGGAATCTGTGGTAATAGATAACGGATGGATGGATGGATGGATGGATGGATGGATGGATGGATGGATAGATTTTATAATAGGTACAGCAGAATATATTATTAATTCTGTTTGTAAATAATGCATATAGAAATGTGTGCTCAATTTTCAAAATAAATTATATAATATTGTGTTATGTAACATGTGTAGTGTTGCAAGAAGTTGGCAGTATAGTATACTGACATGTATTGCAAAACATACAGGCTGTTCCAGCTTGGATTAACACATATACTATGTTACTGTGTTACCTCCTTCTCTGTCTGCAGTGTTTAACCATACTCTTTTTCAGGGGTCTGTTGTCAGTGAGGGCTGTAAGCCTTTTATTTATCTTAGTCAGAGTTTTGTTTCAACTTCCAAATATCTTATGGTTTTTTGGTTGTTTGTTTGTTTGTTTGTTTTTTTTACAGTTTTTAATCTTAGCTTAGTAATACAGGTATTTTATTCTATTTATTCTCTGCTGGATTTTATTTAATTGTGGTGCTAAATTGTTTTAATTTAGTTTTTTCCCTTGTTTTCCCTTGTTTCACAGTTTAAAACATAATAATAACACTACTGTTTGTAATTGAAGTTTATGACTATTATTATAATATGGTGGTACCAGTTGAGCTTCTACTATAGGCTTATACAATATATAACCCAATCATCTCAGTAATGCAGATGCCTTCCACAAAACAGTTATGTGTGTTTATTTCACATAAAAACATATTGGCACTTGAACTTGGTTTGTCTCTCGCCCTTGTCACACACTTTGAGCCAGTTTGTGCCAACCACTATATTTTGTGTCATTATATGTTTGCTCTAAGTTCTGGTAAGCCATGGTCCTTCATTGCAATGCCATTTCTACGAATGTCGTGCCATTTCTACGAATGTCGTGCCATTTCTACGAATGTCGTAGAATTTCTCTGCAAACTCTGAGTCAATGAATGTGGGCAAGCTAGTGTAGGTGATACCTGGCACTGTACGGACCACTGGTGGGCTTCATTGACGCCACATTCGATCAACTACGTGTACACAAATGCAAGTGCAAGCCCTCGCACACCCATACTACCACTGCGAATGCTCCCGATCAGTGACACTGTATAAAATGCTGGCTTTGTCTTCTCTCACAGTGGTCACTTTCATTCAAGGGGAGTATGTGGGTCTATTGTTGTCTTTCAATATTTGCTGGCAGTTGATCATCACTGTATGCTCTGTTGAATACATTGGCTGTCATACAATCATCCTTTTGTGTCTCCTCTGTGAAACATCAGCTGTGATAAAGTGTTTGAGTAGGCTAAAAAATGAGAATGACTGTACTCAGTTATTGTAGTTACTGGACTAATTTGGAAACTGAAGTCAGTGAATTATTATTATTATTATTGTGACTCAGTTGTAGCATGACAATGAGTTTTATACAGCATGACTTGTGCCAAATTAATTCACATTTGGTTTATCAGAATATTCCACCTCGGTTTCTCTTAAATCTTTTCTTTGATAAGGTCACTTCACGTTCCTCAAAATGTTGCCAATATTGCTAATAGATCCTCTGACCATTTTGTCTATTGTTGGTTACTTGAAATGTAGCTGAGCTGTCACCCTCTATCCCACCCAGAAAAAAATCTAGTGTACTCATAAGCTAATGGTTGAAGTGACATGATGTGACAGTATTACTATTTTCAGTTGTAATAGTAGCACAGAGGTTGTATCTGGCCTTTTAGTTTTAGAGGTTTTAGAGGTAAATCATTTAATGTAAACTGTTTGGGCTCAGTTGTTATTTGTGTGTGGTTTCATGTGTGTCTCCGGGAAAAGCTGTTTGTCACTGAGTGCCCAGTGAAGTGTGCTTTTCCTCTTTCCTGTTCGTCAGAGAGGAGATATTGTTATATGTGGAAGTGTTTGTGAATGGCACCGGACACACAAGTGGAAAGATCCTTTATTAAGTCATAATGAACCAAGTCTAGTTTTTTGTAAAGGGTCCCTTGTTTTTGTTTCGGAGGATTGTCTTCTGTTCAATGGACTGGGAAATACCAGAGCCTCCTAAATTTCCACCACAGCAAAATATTATCACTAATTAAACAATTGTATCTCACTTTTCAGCTACATGTTTTGAAACTAAATAAAATGTAAGCCTAAATTAATTGAGTAGAATTTGAAGCAGAATTAGCATAGGAATATGACACTGAAGAACAAGTATTTCATTCATATAAATGGTCCAGATATGAATGAGCTTTGTTTCTAATGTGCTACATTCTCACTCATGTTTAATATGAACACTTGTTAATAAATGTTTACAGATATGGGGACCAATTCATAATACTAATGAGGACCTATTGATTTCAGCAGATCATGATGGGCATTCATGTTACTGTTCGTCAGTCTACCAGATGTCATCCTGTCCTTTGCTGCCACCTCCAGGAAGATGAGGCTCAATCACTGACATGAACCTGTGAGAAGCTGCTGTGCTGTAACACCACCTTACACTATGATCTGCTTAGTGTACACAGTTCCTTGGATCATTGAATTAACTCAATACATATAGAAAAGTGAAAACATGATGTACGTTTCTCAGTTTGTCATTTGACAGTAGTGATGATGTATCATGTAATGCCAACTCTGATAAAGCACTGAATATTGTGCAGGCACTTCTGTTGGACATGGTGCCAGCAGGAACAGTTTATGAGGTTAAATGGCATATTATCATATTACCAATACATTTGGATTATAGTGGTACATGAGGCAAGGACAACAGAACTTTCCCTACTTCATGAAATCCCTATTTGAATTTTTAGTTCAAGCAGTATAAATCTACAAAGATCCTAACTTAAGTATTGTGGAGGTGTCCAGAAGAGCACTGGTGAGATGACTAAAACAAAATCTTGCCACGTATCATCTCCTCAGAGTCAAAAGCAGGACAGTGTGGAAATAAAGAAGCCAAAATTATATAATTTTATGAACATATGTTTGCTTGGTTTTGCGGGTTCATAGCTGTTTCTTTTTTCTTTTATTTCAGATAACTGCTATTCTCAGGAATTTCTACTGATCAGGAAATAGGACAAACACAGCTAGTGACATCTGCTGAAAGTTTGTAGAACACAGCCTGAAACGTCAGCAGATAAAAGTAAATGTCCATTTCCATTGAGCAGTGAACTATTTACATGAAGCTTTCCAGCTTTTAAATATAGCAGGAAAGATGTTGATCTGTGTTATGTTTGAAATCATATTATTTTGAATACTCTCCAGGCCTATAACTACTATTATATAATGTTTGCACACAAGATAAACTCAGCAAACATTAAAGTGGTTCAAAACTCTGTATCTGAGTTTTTACAGTTTCATCGAAGCGTGTTTCAAAACATTAACTGTAACTGAATCAGCCGCCCAGTATTCAGGGCTTATCCTGGCTGAAGCTAGGTTCACATGGTGCTATTTACAGTATTGATATTATCTTCACTAATATTGCCTTCACGTCATGTTTGTTTGTAGATTACTTTCATGTCTCCTGGTATGTTATTTAGCTATTTTTGAGTTTCATGTACTCCTTATGCATGTGTGTGTTTTGGACTGAACTGAAATAATGTAAAATAAAGATTATTTTGATGTTATTGTTATTACTATGTAAGCAAAGAACAAAAAAAGCCATTTCTCATTCAAGAACAATAAAAAGACAAACACACACTGATGGTAAATTTGGACAACAAAAACATTATTTTATTTTCAATTTTCATCAAATTACTGTTATCAAAATCAAAAAAGGTCCTTTACAAATACAGGATCGTTGTGTTCATACAAATCAACATGTTACATAAATACACCAACAATTCCTTAACACAGACACACAATTTATATTTATCAACAAAAAGCACAGAAGGTTGAAATACATAATCATAGGACTACATAAATGGTATTATGGTAAACTCTTTCATAACGTGTGTGTGTGTGTGTGTGTGTGTGTGTGTGTGTGTGTGTGTGTGTGTGTGTGTGTGTGTGTGTGTGTGTGTGTGTGTGTGTGTGTGTGTGTGTGTGTGTGTGTGTGTTTTGTGGGGTTTTCAGTGTATGTGTGTTGTCTAAACTACTGTCTGTGTCTCATCTAGGGCCAAGTTTTAAGGGGGCCTTGGGAGATGAGAGGTTCTTCTTGCCGTTGTGGGGCTTCACTTTCAGGTTTTGTTTTGGTGCTGCTTTCAAGTAAAAATGAAGCTATCAGGGAAGAAATGAAGCAAGGAGTGAGTCAAGCACACGAATACGTACAGACAAAATTTTAAATATATCAAACCAAAGCTTTGTCTAGGGTATTTTAAAGCATGTTTGGACAAGCGACTACCTACTATCTTAATAAAGTGGTGAGTAAAATTGTCAGTCAGCTGAATCAACTGATACATTTCCTGACTTATGCAATAAGGTACGCTTCATACACACCAGTATGGCCTCAGCTGGTCCCACAGTGACCGTGCTGGTGGAGGGAACGTAACCCGGGGCAGAGACTGTCACAGTGTAGGTGCCTGGTAACAGGAGTCTGAAATAGTCGCCATCCACTCCTGGAGCAGCAAACATATGGGAAGAAAATGTCAAGTTATTTTCATGGCTGCAATTTGAATGGTTTTCACAATGTATTTTTTATTTTTGACCACTAGAGGGCAGCTTGTTCAATTCAAGTCTAAGTATTGACTGCACTTAGTATCAATTTGGAAGCAGTAAAATTCAGCTGTAAAAATAGCTGCCAAAAATAGACTTCTTTCCTACAATCACTGCTTATTTTGACTCTAAAATTCACTTTTTAATGACTTATTATAAGATCATTATAACAAGGTGTGGACACTTATAAATTGCTGGCCAACACATATGCAGATCTCCTAACACAAATCTAACTCACATACCTCTTTAACACTTGGGTTAAGGAGTTGGGGGGAAAAAATCCCTAATAAAAATGGAATAACAACCACATGTGTACAACAATGAACTGACACCCCTCCAACCCCTTCTCACCAGTAGTCATGTCATGGTTGATGCCAGCCACCGAGATCTCAGCTTTGGCGATAGGATTGTTGTTTTCATCGTACACCATGCCTTTTATCCCATGATGCACCTGAAAAAAGAGAAACCTTATTGACTACATACTGTAATTTAATTTATAGATGATGCTATTAAGAAATGAGTTTTTTTGTACCACCTAAAATATGGTGTACATGTGCTGATATAGTAGGGTTGGGTAAAGTGATCACAGAAAGGTTTGAATCGCTGTAGTGGGATCCTGCATCAATTGTAACCTGCATCAAGTCTTAAAGTACTGTACGTTTCCGAAAAAACTTTCCAAAAGCTTTGACCTTACTGTATCAAAATTCAACAGTTCTGCAACACACATATTGTATAACAAGATCAGAGCAGTATCTGCAGGTCCCTTGAGTTTGCTCTGACTAATCAGTACCACGGAATAAGGTATGCATTTCTGAGCCCTCCCTCGTGGCTTAAGAAAGACTATTAGCGGCAATGCATCACTGCAGTTTATCACAGCACTTTGACAAGTGGGATAAAGAGCATTTTGTCTCCAAACCAAGGCCCCCTTTTCATGCTTGACGGGAAGTAAAAGTCAGTTTACTTGTATTACACGGAATTTCACGCAGCTCATTTTGAGTCATTTCATCCAGGAAATCTTTACTATAATATTTACAGGAAGCCGGGGAATTGGAATCTTGACTTTTGGTAGCGTGTGTGGGTGTGTGTTTGTGTCTTTCTTTATTTTTTGTATGTGTTCTGACCTGTTCCAGATATGAAACCAGTGCTTCACGGTTGCCCAGCCATTCTCTTGGCAGTGCAGATGCTGGGGGGAACTTATCACAGCTCAGCTCCAGGGTGATCTCAAAACAGTTGCTGTAGAGGTAGTTGAAGTCCTGCATGCCTGAAACACAGAGATGGATATAAAATGTAATTATGTGAGTCTTTACTTAGATTTCAAGAGAAGTCTTTGGATTTACAATACGCCCAACATCAGACAATAAGGCTTTCTTCATACTGGTTATGTAGTTTGAAATTGAACTATACAGCACTACTTTTCATAGAAGTCGAATGCATATGAGGCCAGGATTGGGAGGGAAAGTTCAAATGTAAGCTCATAGACCATGACATAACACTTGGAGCTGTTAAAACAAACATAACATACTCCTACTAAATGTGACTGTGGGCGTTTTCATCCAATTCGAAAGCTTCTACCCAAAAGCTCGACAGATTCACATTCCAAAGAAGTATCCAGACCAGCCCAGACCAGGACTTACACATCAAAGAAAAGGGTATTGTTATTATTGCAGGCGTGGATTAACTGAGCCGAAATTGAATATATGCCCAGGCAGGTTTAATGAACTCAGTGTACTGTAGCTTCCAAGCATCATATGGCAAAATATTACTATAAGTATTCATCAAATCTTACAAAGAAGCACAAGTTTCCCAATACTTTAACCAAACCAGGGAGGGTGAGGATTTTAACTTGCCTGCCAGTGATGAAGTAACTGGTAACAGCCTCTAGTTGGCCAAGGCCAGTAAATAATATTATATTAAATCTCACCACAGTCCCACTGAGCATTCAGGCGCACACAAATGCAAAAACAGACCTCAAATATTCACTTTTTATATTCTACATGCAACTGAAAGACAGTCAATCTGACATGATAAGACATTTAATGTATTTACACATTACAGACCTGGCACTGAATGCAGAAATACTGTGCATTTATAAATTTAAATCTGGGGTATTGCTCCAGCATAGCAATAATACCTTTAAACAGTTATTGTCACATACTGTCACAGAAGGAAAAAATATGTTATTAAAAATAACACATGTCCAAAATATGTGACATGTTCATGAGTATATTTTTGAGCTTATGTGGCACCAGTACCAGTAAAATGAAATGAAAATGATTTTTCCTTTTCTCTATTGTTAGAACTACAGTAGTCTACAATCAAACATTACAGAGGAGATGGAGGCATGCTAAAAGAGGGTTGCGAGACTGGTTGTGACAGTTACTAAACCTGAAGCTCATCCACTGGCCAAACAGATTTTCAAAGACTGTTACAGATCAAAGTCCACCTAAAGTCAAAGGTACATTTTTCTTCTTGTCCCTTCACTTGGAGTTTTGAGCTTTGCTGTGCACAATTATGTGCAGAGTTTGACACTCAAAGATGGTTTTCACATTGAACTGCTGAAGGGGGAAAATTTTCTCTGTGCTCACCGAAAACCCGACTTAAAGACCTGTATCTATGAGTATGATTTGTGACATCACAGCTAGTCTGGAGCCAATCACAGTCCAGTATACAATTTATAAAAGTGATGTGAAAACGTGATGCCTGCAGCACACACACACACACTGAAAACAGACTTTCCAGTGAAGCAGGAGACATTTCGTATTCATAGATTCTGTATTTTTCAATGAGGGAGAAGGAGAAGATGTTATTTTTAAGGATTTTAACAAGGTAATTGAACTTTTTGTGGAAAAAGCAGATGATTTTTATGTCTTAAAATATGACTTGAGGGGATCTAACGGATTTACCAGAGGAGATGGTATCCTGCGGATATGAGTCAAGATCTAACATTTAGACTATTATGGTAGTTCTGACCAAGTCAAGTCACCTGTCTGAGGTAGACGTGTGGCTGTGATTAATTTGTAAACTTTAGCAGCTCAACAAAGGGTCAGTAGAAGTGCAGCTGCTGGTGTAGAGGGGGTTGAAAAGAGTAAAGGGCCTCGGAAAGAGTCAGGGAGTTCATGATGACACAGGGAAAAGGCATTTCATTCATGCTGAAAATTATGCCAGCACCTGCCATCATTCATGCAGGTGGTCTTGTATTTCTTTGGAAGAGGAATGATAATGGAAGCCTTCAAAACATTTTGCATATGGATGGAGAACAACCAAAAGGGTTTTTCATGTACAAGTTGTAGCAAGTCAGCATTGTGCTTAACAGTGCTGAGAGAAAAATGCCAGCTTGCTCTTACCCACAGGTTTCTTGTGAATGTGTTCTTCTCAATCTGCCTTTTCATTGTGTGTTGCTGCTAAATTCTACCTCTGGATCTGTGGCGTATGACTACACACTACTACATACATCCCTTTCTTTCACTAAGTCTATGTGTATATTGTGTGCTAGTGCATATGTATTGTTAATCAAAACAATTAAGAGGTTTTGAAAAGGTGTTAGCGAGAACTAAATCCTCAAGGAGTATTCATATACCATCTTTATGAAATGCAAATTTAATTGTAGAGTTACAGTTAAGGACAGAACACCACCAAGAATTTCCATTAAATGGGACATGTGCTTTTTGTGATTTTCTGTCTATTATATACACATGTATGTTAAACATGGTCAAAGTTTCAAAACTTGAAGTGAACATATGTAAAAATGCTGCCTTCAAGTCAAAAGTCTGGGCTTCATCCTGCCCTTACAACTGTGTTTCCAAAGTTATGTCTATTTTCCCATCTAACTAACAACAGATTGTCCTTTCATGCCCACAAATTGCCATTGCTACAGTTGTTCCATAGGCAATTTGTGTTGTTTGCACGCATATTACATTCGGGCTTGGCTACACTGCCTTCCTGAGCAGCCTGTGTGCACCATGGATGTATTATGCTGGAAACTGCATAATACATCTTGATGAACTGGACAAATTAGCTCTTCAGCTGGTCGGTGACGTGACGGTTGACGTACTAGGAGTTGTGTTTGGTTTTGGCTCATCCATTTTCAAAATGATGGCCTGGTCAAAGATTCTCTCATATTAAAGCTAAGCAGTACATTATGTATGTTTCTGAAAACATAAGATGCAAGAAATAGCATAGTTTGCAATGCCTTGTTTGATAGTTTGATTTGAATTTCGTGAGCCAGGAGCTTTACGTGCAACCGATTTATTTGCTGACTTTTAATATTTTAATACATTTTTCAAATAGTAACTTAATAAATAAAGTTTATATTCTGGGTAAACATCCACAGGAAATCTCCTGAGGTGCAAGTTGAGTGGATTCTTTGGGAGGGTGGTCTTCAAGAGAGAGGGACAGCATTCAGTGTAAGATAAATAAGGAGTTTTTGAACTGTATATCATCCAAAGATATTCCAGTAGAGCACCATAATATAAATGTAGACCTGGAAATCTGTATGATATGTCCCCTTTAATATAGATTTGATTGTGTACAAGATTAGATTATTTTGGTGGAATTATAGAACTGCACTCACTACATTTCTTAAACCGTAATAACTTCACTACACTACAACTTCAACAAGTAACAATTTAAAGATAGATAGGATTCCAGTGGGGTTTTTAGAGTTTTTAGTGTCTGGCTTATTCATTTGCTTTCCATTCAGTAGGAGGTACAGAGGTTTTTATCTTACCTTTGGACAGAGAGTACCAGCTGGCCCCGTTGGTGATCCCCTCATCAAAGAAGTCCCCACAGTTCCAACCCTTGTGCATCCAGCTATGAGCATATGAGTAGGTCCTCGCCAACTGACATCACACACACAAATGCAAATGTTGTGGATGATGTTCACAATCATCAGCAACATGTTTTCAGACACACAATACACAGTAATGATATCAGATGAGTATAACATTACCATCGGGAAAGAATTTAAAATCTGCTACGCACGTTTCTGAAAATTTTGTCATCTGGAGTTGCTGCATAAGTGGTCCTCCCTCGGATGCGGGCGTCTCTCGACTTGTCAAATGGGTAATTGGCCACTACAGCTCCTCCATGGAGGTTGGCAGACAAGATGAAATTGTAGTTTTGCATCCACTTTATGATAGCCAAAGTCTCTGGTTCAACCTGTGGAAGATATTTAAATACTTAAGTATTACACATTGCCTACACGTCGCCCCTGACTTTTCCCAAACAATATCAGTGGACTGACATCTGGTTTTCTTTTCAACCAGAACCACTGGCTTCTCTGCTTGGCTGGTTACCCGGACAAATACTAGTTTTCTCTACCCTGCAGTATGCAAGTATTTGCACTGTGACTTTTTTTTTGGTCCCCTTTTCACTTTTAAGCAACCATGTTAATCTGTTCATCTTAAGGCAACCACGGTTACATTTTTTATGATATCCTCTGCCTTTCTGTCTCTCTTCCTCCTCCTCCTTTACTGCTGCTGCATTATATCTTATTTCATATAGTCTTATTCTTGATGAATCGGGCATGGCAGAATTTGTTTAAAGCCTTGAATGGAAAAAAGATGAGTTTACAAGATGATGCAGGCTACCAGGATGGAAACGTAATAGTTACTTCTACAGCAACCAACAGTGTGCTATCTTTTTAGTCTATTTAAAATATTGAATAACATCTAACAAATTAATATTTACTTGATTAAATTCCAGTTAATACTGCCAGTTTATTTTACCTGTCAGCACTAAATCAAGAATGGAGACAAGAGGTAATACCTCTCCTTGAATAAGGTATACAGGACAATAAACACAGTCTGGTTGTGTTACATGTGTGAGAATAATCAGGCTGTTCAGAGCCTACTGGCCTTGAACGCAGTAGTTGTGACCAAGAAGTGCAAATTCTACTGGCAGGTATTTATTATGTGTGGATCTTTATATACACCCATGCTTGCTTTGAAGTTGGAGCTGTCAAAATGGTGTAGGATTACAAATGAAGGATACACACACACACACACACACACACACACACACACACACACACACACACACACACACACACACACACACACACTCACACAAATAATCATATCTTAGTGTTAAAACTCATCTGAGCCGACACAGAATATCAAACCGCCTTGAATACAAATAAATGCAAATTCCATAAACTGAGTTACTCAGAGGTTCACTGACAGACATTTCAAGATTAGTTTTCATATTGTAGGACAGATGTCCTCTGCAGGCCAATCAATTGTCAGTGGATACTCTTGCAAAAGCACAGGCTGGAGTGATGGTATGAGGTGGGCCCTTTTTCAGAGGTTAAGTAAATACTTTTTTTTGTAAAAACAGACCCTGCTGCCAGACTACAGCTGATGAAAAACTTTTTAAAAAATGGATTCCTGAGTGAATAAAACCATGAATACGACATCTACAAAAAAGAAAGAATGAAACAAGGACAAAAGCTGGCCCTGTTTTCCAGTTACAAGATTTAAGAATTAAAAGTATGCATTGCTCACTAAATAACGCCCCTGCCTAATCTGAGTCTTGGCATGACTAAGTGAATTTCCCTAAAATGTCAAACTATTCCTGTAAGTTAGCTTCTTGATGCTTCCTTGGGACTTTCGATTTTTAGCTTTGTATGACAAATGATCTAACGATAAATCTTCTCATTTAACTCAGCCAAAAAGCAAATAAAGGCATTTTCCAGTCAAACTATTCCAAAAACAACAAGAGCGTTAAGATTAGCCCCCCTAACCTGTCACCCAGAAACATATATTTTTTCATATCTGTCCTGTCTTACTTGGACATATTTTTTTGGAGCAAAAAAAATTGAACTCAATCTTCTGGATGGAAACTCATCATTTGGCTAATTAAACGGTGCTAATGTAGCATGGCTGAGCCTGCTGGTGAGCACAGGGGGCTTGAGGCTTCATGAGAGAAGCATCGTCTGAGAGGATGTAATCCTGACCGGCATGAAAGAAGTATCTATAACAGTAGCACAGTTACTCTTTTGTGTTTCCCCTTCAGGAGGCAGTCATGTAGGGAGACAGCCAGCCCGCCACTGGGAGGACCAGTGTTTTCAGTGCATTTTCAGTCAAGGAACTAAAAATTAGCAATCAACAGCTGTCCTCTGCTCGGAAACAAAACCAATGCATAGTGTCACCTTGTAAAAAATGTAAAAAGATGAATATCTATGTAGTGTTGTGGCAATACGTTAGGTTGAAATATGTACCTATAAATGTTATACATTCCTAAAGTAGGCCTAATGCTACTACATCACATTATAACTTTAATTCCTGTTTTTAACTTTACAAGAGCTATATTATACTTTCAGAGTGTATTATATCATTCATTTTAATTGATGATATACAACAATAATGACAGATAGCCTCTAAAGGAGTGTTACAACATTTCAATTACATTGTTTATTTTCAAAATTATTATTTAATCATTCCCTTAAATAAATATCATCATAATGTTATAATGGGACACATATTCATATTATTATGATATTATTATTTTTTAATTATATACTGTAAAGCTATCAGTTACAAGCAGGAGGGACAAAAGGTTAGACCAATTTAGCTAAAAATTGAAAGGAAATGAAGTAACTCTGGAGCAGCCTTCCCCTCCTAGTAGTAACCACTTTCAGTCCACTTCATTTAACATAAGATGTGAGCGAGAAACCCCAAAGGATCTGACCTTAAAACTTAAAATGCACTTTTCAGCAATAGTTTGACAGCACACTCTAATTCTTCTCTTTCCTTTCTGTTAATTTTACACCACAGTGGTCTAAAATAATAAGTGCAGAGTGAAATACAGAGGAGGCCATTCAGTCATCCAGAACGAAATTATTTCCCGCAGCCAATCTGAACTATGTAACCTGCAGTATGGAACCACTAATGTAATAGATCAGCTGCCAAAATGTTTTTATTCCATTGACTGATGAAGTTTATCCTTCTAGTTTTGTTCACAGTGCAGGGCAGGATTCTGTTTCCAATCATTTTTAATGGATTGATGAAAGATGTGTTTTTGCCAAGTTAAAAATATTTCAAGGAGCTCAGTGCTTGATAAATGGGTTTTCAGTAGTCTTTTTTTTTTAGTATTTGTTATCATTTGAAGAACGTTTTTGAAGTATAGAAACTCAGCTATGAATTCATTCATTTTAGTGACATCAAAGGTTTGTACAGCATGAGTCAGGCACTATCTGAAGGTAGCAGGTTTCAGATTCTGAGACCGCAAAGAAGGCCAGTTTAAATTCTGATGGCAGCGACAAAAAGCAGCTGAAAACCGCCACATACTGTACGGCCTCTTATCAGGTGTTATAATTCCAAGAGTGAGATGCTTCAGAGGCTCCCATATTATTCTATGTTCATCTTCTGGCATCTTTTTAAATTTACAAAGCTTATAATAAGCTTGTAAACAGCAAACAGATGTCAAAATATTCAAACTCAACTTGTTTAAAGTTGTACGGTGAATCTAAATGATATTTTTAGCAAAGCTTTTGTTTCATTTTGTAGGAAAGAGGGAGGCCTGCATATTTCAGATTGCAAATACAAAGGAAAGAGGCCTCTTTCTGACCCAAAGGAGGAAAAGTACAGTTTATATGAGGAGATATAGGTTTTACAAGAAAACACCCATCCGCATGGTGAAACTGTGTGAACCTTAAACACAGCACAGGCAAACGTATACAACAAAAACCAGGCTTTAAATCATCCTACCGTGTGATTCACTGGGTCTATAATTCATGTTTAAATTTATGGACAGTTTCTTAGTTTTATTTATAAAAAGCTCAACTGGCAGTGGAATCTAATCCAGTGCAAATCTCACAAATTCAGATATGTCAACAGAGTTAAAGCCAAGATAACCCTGGTATGGTACAGTTGCTCATTATTCAAGTCCATATTCAAACATTGTACACACACTCACACCAGCATGAGAAATGTACTCCATCTATCTTCCTCTCTCATCCACACATGCTCAGACCCCCACATGTCTGCACGTACACATTTCCCTTAGAGACTTGACAGATAGATACAGTAAATGGGGTCTTGTGTGTGTCCTGTGTGTTTATCCAGTAGCACTGACCTGTTGCTCCCAGTTGTCCGGCAGCGGCAGGTGGTGGTTTCGTCCGTTGGTCTTCTCATAGTAATACATGAGCGCATTCAGGTCTGGAAAGTTCCGGTTCAGGTCGATATCTCTGGCGTTACCTCGACCCACCAGGTAGCCGTTGAACTCTGGACCCTGTTGACCCAGAGATAACATATTGAGTTTCTAAATGTTGCTTTTGCCACTTGAGTGATTGCAATATTATGTTTTTGCATCTGGGGTTTAATTGTATTTAAGATATTAATTTATGTTGCTTGGAAGCAGCAAAGGAAAACTGACTTTCATACTGCACAAACTGCACAGGCAGCTGCAGTGAACTGACAGTAAATTATTTTCCAACAGTTTCTTTTTTTGGTGGAATGGGGGAGATATAACATTTAACTCACAATGATTTATTTGTATTCTTAGGAATTCAAACTCAAATCATTCCCAATACGGCTTTAAAGGACATTAAAGTTAAACCAACCAAGACAGAAAACTCCAAGGCAGTCAGAGTCCTGAGTGCAATATTAAGCCTTTAATATCACATGGCAGACACTCTATTGAATCTTTTTAGGGATGACCATGCCGGTCTCTCTGTCAGACAGCCAGTCCACTACTTTGGTCCTGACTGAAATATTTTAACAACTATTGGAGGATTCCTAGAAGATGAATCCTACCGACACTTGTGACCCTGATTTTCCTGCCACCATGAAGTTCAAATTGTTTTGTTTTTTACTGACAGCTACGACATGGATTGCCATGAAGGTTGGAACAGATATCCATGGTGCCCAGAGGATGAATCCTATGGATTTTGATGATTCCATTACTTTTCCTCCAGCACAATAATAATTTGTAAATATTTGTGGTTCTGGGAAAGGTCTCAACAACTATTCAATGAATTGCAATGAAAGGTGGCGCAGATATTAAGTTTGTCCAATATTAAAAATATTCTGTTGGCCTCAGCTGCACTTGGTGCTTAGTGCTAAATAGCACATTTTAGGATTTTTCTTTGTTGTTTGCATTTGTTGTGACTCTAAATATCATTTTTCATCACTGAGTATCACTTAAATTAATTTTCATTTACTGACTATAAAGCAAGAATGCACTGTAGTTTTCTTAGGAGCATATTCTTGAAAAATTATTAATTCCAAAGTGTCACAATACCCCCATGCAGGACTTCTCTGCTTGTTTTTCTTTAAAAGCTCAAACAGTACTAAAAATCAACACTATATGCTATCTAGGATGCTGGGCAATGAATCAGCCTTCCAATTGTTTTCCAGATGCTTCTGCACCCAAACATCTGTTTATGCAACAAATTATAGTGTGGTCCCTGTATGTCATCTGAGTGGCAACACGAGAGACCGTCACGGGCAATTGGCCTGTTCAGGACATATATTTAGTCTCAAAGAGATTGTGCACATGTGTGTGTATTTGTGGTAAAGGGAGTTGCATGTGTGTCTGTGTCACAGCCCATGTAATTACCCCCAGTAGAAAGCAAGGGGCTCTCTCAGGGAGCTGATAGACGGGATTATTACAGACATTACAGGCAACAGTAGAGTTCAAGTTACAAAAAACTTCCAGTTAGTGTTTAGCTCCTAGTTGCTTGTATAAATCAAAACAGTCACCTATTGTTAAAGTCACATATGTTGTGTGTTGTGCTGTGATTTAACTTTCAGGTGTTTAGTGTTACTGAGGGACTTGAACCTTTCTAACATTTCCATTGGCAGGAAAACAATGAAGAGAAATTGTGGAAACTTTTTTCCACAAGTGGCAAATGATTGCTGAAGAAAATCAGCCTACACCAGCCTTCCTTTGGGAGATTTCTCCTGGTTTTCTTGTAGGAGCGTGCAAGCGTAGGAGCTCACATGGTGTTTCAGGGTGTATATTACCTGTCTGGCAGCCACCTCGTAGCCATCGGGGTTCATGGAGGGCAGGATGTGGATGCGCGTGTCATGGATCAGCCTCATGATCCGCTGGTTTCCGGCTCGATACTCCTCGCACAGAAACTGGGAGAACTTAATGAGCAGCTCACGGCCGAGCACCTCATTGCCATGCATGTTGCCCACGTACTTGAACTCAGGCTCCACTGGGAAGGAAGTGAAGAGGTGGAGGGGGAAGGCGTCAGGTCAAGAAGCCAAATAGTGTTGCCAAGCGTGACATTTAAAATGACTGCTTGAGCATGCACACATGCATGAGCACACTCACACATATCCAAATACTTTAGATCCTAGACTTAATAGGTAGGCTTTCTGTTTTGTGTTAAAATGCTTATTTTATATTCCATTTCATTTTCTTGAGTTTTTTTTTTCTTATCCAGTGTCTTGGGTTATCTTCACATGACCTTAACAAATTAATAACATAAATAAAGGAAGTTTTTTGACTATTCACCATTCACAACTGTAATTTTTTACATTATTTCAGCATCTTGATAAGGAGGTTCTTGAGGTTCTGATGAAGCTGAGTTGTGAGGAGTGATTCTGATTACAACTGATTGAATTATTTGACTATGGTAATCTTGCATTCCTGTGGATATCTGTCACTGATTGGGTGAGACATCTATCCACACAGTGTCCCAATCTGTATTGGGTTCCCTCATCCCAGGGTTCCCTTGATTAATCACTGCTGCAGCGCTGTAGAGGACCAAGGACCCCAAAACACAGGAACCACTGAGCTACTAAGTTATACAGCTAGAACTGAAGCTACCTTGTGAATTTACACTATAACTATGGGACATAACACTGTATTGCGATTGTTCTGTTCTTCTGTTCAAGAGAAGAAGTAAGTGTAGTTTTTGGAGGGTTGGGGTATTGTTTGGGTGAACAGATGCGTCCAAATTTATGAACATCCTTCACTAATTGCTTCAGGCACCCAAATGGCAACTTGAGCGCTGCAATTCACCTCCTTTTCTTTAACACAGGGCCAACTGGCCCTGGGTTCAGAAAACAGTGTTGGCTCTAGCATGCGGCTTTAAACACACACACACACACACACACATAGCGCGCACGCACACACACACAAACACACACACACACACACACACTAACACACACACACACTAAGCAGCATGTGAAAGATCTGAACTTCCTAAAGGAGGCAAGTGGGTTGACCCAGACAAGACCTCAGGTCACTCCCCTCCGTGAAGTGCACGGTTCCTGTTTTTCACCCTCGGTCACCTTGCAACAGAACAGGCGCACATCCTTCTATTCTACTGAAGGAAACCCCTGCGTGTGCAAACGCAGGAAAAATGCAAGCTAAGCCCCAGCCAAAACAGCATTCCCTGCAGTTGTCAAGCTTTTTTTTTTTCCTCTCTACTAGATGCTATTAAATAATGCAAGACTGGAAAAATCCTCAAAATTACTTACATGAATGTGACCCTTTGGCTTGTTTCCAATTAAAACATTATATATGATGAGGTTGTGTTTTTAATTTGCAATCTATAACCAAAATAAATACCTGAAGAGCTGATTCTGTGGTTAAGAGTCGAGGGGAAAACAAGCAGAGCTTTTGCAAGATCGGGTTCAGGGTTAAACCCTTGTTGACTCAAAGTGAACTTTTATGTCATCTGTTCAGCTTTGAATAGCACCCTACATTTTGTGAGTGGCTGGATGGCAAATATTTGAAATTAATCACAGATGTTACCACAATTCTTTCACTTTCCCATTTTCTCTTTCTCATTTAGTTTTCCACATATTACAGTCCATCATTTATTTTTTTTTATTCAACCAAAGAAACCTCCTCCTCCTCTTAAAATAACAGATTACACAGAAATTCAACTTCAAAAATCAAATGCTTTCATCTTCTTGGGGAAAAAAACCCAAAGCCCCCACAAACTGTGTGTCTCCTGCCAGCTATGTTCTCACTCCCCACAGCAAGAAGTGAAAAACAAAAGGGGCAACCAATGACAGAGCCTGTGCATTTGAAATCCATAATCCATAAAAAAAAACTTTTTTTCCCACCAAAACATAGTGTAATGTTTGTTAAATCATCTTTCAAATTCAGCATTCAGTCCATGTGATTGCTTAAAATGAAGTCTTAAATGATTGTCAGATTATTGCAGGTTATTGTTTAATAACAAAATTCCTCATAAAACACTTCAAATCTTAATGCGTGTCCATTCACACTGCACTGTCAAACAGAGAATCAGGTGTTACTCACATGCTTCATGGATGCCCGGGTTATCACTGAACTCCAACACATAGAGGTGGCGCCCCTCCACGCTGCGCCCGATGCTGTATATGCGTGTGATGTAGGGGCAGTCACTGTGCACTGCATACATGGCTCTCACCATCTCCTCGTAGCGGTGATGCTGGAACTCTGAGCCTGACACCCGGATCCCCATCAGCCCAAGCAAGACAGCGGCAAGCCAAGGAAGAGTCCAACCCTGCTTCATGGTCCCTCAGCCTAAGTTGTGCAGCACAGGAGGAGAGGAGAGGAGCAACTATGCAACACACTCTGTCTCACTCTCTGTACCCCTGCTGCTCTTTCAGATGTATATTTATCTCTTCACACACTACACATACTCTTTGCTTGCTCTTTTCTTTCTCTCTTGTTCCCCCTTCTTTCTCCTGCTCTCCCTCTCTCTGCCTCCTCCCACATAACAGTCCTCACACTGAAGAGCAAGTAAGGACAGCCCCCCGCTCCTTCTTTGTCTCACTCTCCTCCTCCAACAGCTGCTTCTCTCACTCTTTCTTTCCCTTTGGGTCCTTGTCAAGTACATGCTACTTGCTTTATTGGCACTTAGAAAGCTTCTGCTTCAAGAAGTTCACCCCACCGCTCTCTCAGGTCTCTGCACACACAATCTGAATTTCATTTTGTCTCTGAGACACTCATTTTCTATCCCTTTCTTTGTCTCTAACTCATGTTCTATACTCTCTTCCTGGGAAAGAGGGTTGTTTCCACGGCACTGCTCTCCCCAACCCCTGCAGCCCTCAATCATCCATTCATTAACTCTTAAGTCAACACACAACCCCAGTGTGTGTGTGTGTGTGTGTGTGTGTGTGTGTGTGTGTGTGTGTGTGTGTGTGTGTGTGTGTGTGTGTGTGTGTGTGTGTGTGTGTGTGTGTGTGTGTGTGTGTGTGTGTGTGTGTGTGTGTGCATGCATGCACGTGTGCCTGCACTCCGATGAATCAGTGTGAAAGCTCTTTCGCAACCTTTGGACTGATTTGTTGTTCTGTTTCCCTGAAACAGCATTCATACACACAGATACAACAACAAAAATACCCACACATGCTGTTATGGCCTCAGAAGAAATACTAAATGCTGCAATTAAAATTTTAAAAGCCACAGGTTGATGCCAAGACACAATGCCCCCCCTACAAACACATACACACACACACCCAAACTAAAGAGTGTGCAAGGGTTGCTGTCAATCAAACCTGCTGGAGAAAAAAGGAGCTTTTTCCTCTCAGAAAGTTGTGCAACTGCTTCTGGAAGTTTCAAAAAAGAGGGAAGGAAGGGTAAAGGCAAACGTGAAGCAAGAAAAAGAGTTGCAAATGGAAAATTGAGCAACAGGGGGGCTCAAGAGGAAGAACAAATGCTGAGATGCTTAGAAAGGAAGAACTTGACACATTGACAAAGAGGGAGAGAAAGACAGAAATTGAGTTTAAGATGAAGACAAATTTGGCTACAGAATGACTGGAATCAGTGGAAATTGGCTTCTCTGTTATTGATTTTCCTCAAAATGTAAAATTGAAACTGTGGCTTTCACATTTACATGTCATATGCCATTGGTGGCATTCTAATTGGCAAGCTGAAGGATTGTGACTGCTTTGCCTCCACTGGTCTCTTCTACTTCATTGTTTACATCTGGTATGCGTCGAGCCTCCACTCCGCACACCAATCCTCTTCACATTTCACTGCAACAACTCTCAACTGTAACTTTCAGTTACATGAAACAAACTCAAAGATAAATGAAACATGATTGTCAGGCGAAAACGAAATGCCACAAAACGTCCTTCACCTAACTAGATATGATGGATCTTCACGGAAAACATCTCACAACAAAGTTCAGTTTGACTCTTGAAGTCATAGCACCATGTATAAAGTCAAAGAATATAACCTTCAATTTAACCTTGAGTAAGTTAAGCTGGAGTTGCAAAGATGTGTAAATAAGTGCACGGACTAGTGAAGTTTTCTATTTTAATGAAACCAGGAGAATTGTGCAGGAATGTTTATATAAACAGCTCAAATAAATCGCAACTACTGAACCTGCTTTCTGGAATGTTCATTACCATCCATGCCAAGAAGGCTGAAATTGAGTGTGGCTGAGAGTGAGTAAAAATGAATTATGTATGTCATCCATACATAGAAATAATCAATTATGCATTCATTTGGAGGTTCAAGAGCACATTATCCAACTTGCTGGATGATGATAATGTATTTTTAATCTAAGTTATGTGTGATGAGTCATTTCTTAGAGCAAAAACATTAAAATGTAATTTAAATGTCAAGCGCTCTATATCTGCCATTATTGTAAGGAAATGACACCTGGTGGTAATAAAGTGGTACTACTAACACTGACACGAAGTAGCTGCTTAGTGACTGTTGTCAGTCTACTTATAACAGCGTTTTAAAGCATAATTAATATAATAGCCATGTAGGTCAGATTAATATTTTTTAAGAAATGTTAGCTTGTAGAGTACATAAACAAAGATGTTTGTTGAAGGGTTAAGCTTTGCATAAATCAAATGTAAATGTCTTCTGCTTTGCAAAGGCAAAACAAAGAAGGGTAGAAAGAGACATCAGCAATTACAATAGCCTCCACTGGTTGGGGTGAGAGAAAGAGATAGGGGTAGGGGACATCAGAGAGAGAGAGACAGAGACAGAGAGGCACAGCAACAACAACAATAACAACATTAACAATAACATTTATAGATTTTAGGCAACATTACTTCCAGTTAACAACCTATATTTTAAAGGAAATTGGTCTCAATCCATTTATAGCCTGATTTGTTCTTGGTAATATATACTTTTTGTCAGATTATGTTGTTTTAATGAAGATTTCAATACAAACAACTCTGTATGTTTAATACATAACTTTGTTTGCTTTTCTAAATGTTGAAGAATTTAAATAAGACATATAGAATTATTTGGCCACAGCAGCATTAAAACAGCTTTCAGATTTACCAGTGCTGTAGTCTTGGTTAATCTCAGCTTCATTACAGGCTATGTCCACTAGTGGGCAGTGTGCACTAAAGTAAACCTCACATAGACTTAATAACACATGAATGTTTATTTTATTTTTTATTGCGTCCATCTGTTGTTTACTAGAATAGTATAGTTGAATTCTTTGTTCTACCAAGTTTACAATTTGTTGAGACTTTGCCTTCATGTTCAGTCTGTGTCTTTTTCTTGTAATCAAATGTGCTCATGTAGGCTATTATGATATTAAGTATTACACTACATGCTTATGAGATTATCACTAAAAACAACAAACTTTTACTCAAGCCATATCACACAGCTGTAGCAAGACATTTGATGCTCAAACCTGCACTCCTCCAACTTCACGGCTCAGGCTGGATGCTGCACTTCCCCCGCCCACTTACATGTAATAGTATAATAATGGGAGCTGTGGCTGGATGCGGACTTGGGGGTGGCTTTACGACATTTTGACTCTATTTGGAGTTGTGTCAGTCGCAGATGAAGAAAAGTTTTTTTCTTGTTCTTGAACTTGTGATTAACAGCAGAGCTCTTTGGTCAGACAGGCTGCGTCCTCACAGAGAGTCCGCACTAGGATGGGTGCTCTCCCGGCGCAGAGGAAACTATGGATGTGTGTTTTGATCTTTACAGGAATAACAGCAGTTTGCGGTGAGTTGTTTTGTCTTTGTGATGTTTTTCACGAGTAGCCAACAATATTGTAAATTGCAGAGGAAGACACACGGCGCACGAGGGGTAGTCTTGGATCTTAAAGTTTTTATTTCTACTCAAGTCTTCAACCAGGATAAAATACACTTGACCTGGCAACACGTCCAATCAGTTCAGGGAGTCACTGTTTTGTCTCTCTCTAATTTCCCAGTCGTACTTTCTTTTTTCTTGTATTGAGAAATAATTTGGGAAGTTAAGACAGTGATGGAATGCATCTTAATTACTCTTAAAGGATAGGTTCATAATTTTTCAAGCCTGTCTTCAAACAACAGTCAGGTGTCCCAATGAACATTTAAAGAAGTTTCTGGCTGTGATCATTGCTCATGTTCATACTGGCCATTGAAATATCTCTTTCAAATGTGCTTACAGTGTTAAATGATGGGGGACACAATCCACAGTCTTCATTTTGTTTAAAGTTGATCAGAAGCTAATATGACTTCTACATTACAGTTAATTAAATCAGGGAGTTTGTCAATCTTCCAAAGTTATTTTCTCTTTGGAATACATTACTGTGGCCATTTGGGCACCTCACATCAGTTTTTATTGGGTTACTGTGATATGTAATGATTGTCTTCATTAAAACTGAACAAAATCAGAGAAGAATGTTATTTTAATAGTTTAATTTTTAAATTATTTGACCTTTCTTTAACCGTGAGTCTGTTGAGATACAATATGTCTTTTACGAGGGAGACTTAGCTAAAATGGCAGTATAATAGGTATAGGGTTCAAAAGGTTACACACAAACACATTAATATACAAGAATCGCATCCAACGCAACAAAACTGGGTCTGAGAAATACAAGAGAGATCAAACTCAACTATTTAACGAGTCCCCTTTTGTTTCAGGTTCAAATGTCTGCACCTCTAGAGGGGCCAGCACATGCAAGCAGTGTCTGGCTGTGCACCCCAGCTGTGCGTGGTGCTTCCAAGAGGTGGGTTCGTTTTCCACTTCACTTCTTTCAGGCAATGCGCTTTCTGCCAGGCTGGCTGGTGCTGGGTGGTACAGATCTTTCCATCAACCAGCTATAATCTGCTGAGGAGGAATGTATGCTGATGTATAGTGGATTAGTTTTAGAGACAACACCTTATGTGTGAATTAATTCTTTTTGTTTTAAGTCAAATATACACCCAAAATCTGAACTGTTTTGCTTTAGATTTATGAACAAGCACGTCTCTCTTAGAGCTGGTCATTTTTAAAGCTGCTTCATTGACATTGAGTGGGCTGCTAATGTGAGTCCTGGCACTTCTGGCACACTGACTGAACTCGAGCGAGTGCATGGAGTGAGCCATATTTTCTGATTCGAGCTAATGACTCTGCGAGTCAATAAAAGTCAACCTGTCATTCAAGTGCAAAAAATTCTCAGGATGACATCAGCCTGGTGATTACTCTGTTTTGTGTTGTTTTTGCCTGGGAGCTCTTCATGTTTAGCATCAGCACTGTTTCAACAATGAAAGGGTGAACAGATATGATGGACATTTTGATTTAAGGTGGAATTTCCCTTTAGGACTACAGAGAGATGTTGGAGTGCTTCTTCATTCCAGGAGATTTAATAGAAACAAAGTTTTGGGCTATTCTGGACTTTTTCAGCTTTTAAATTGATACAATATGTCCTCTTGTCTCAACACAGCTTTGTTACAGATGGGAATTCTACAAATAAACCACCATTTGGCTGTACTTCCAAATCAGTGATAATGTTGCTGCAAACTGACTGCTTTTTCTGTGTCAGGATTTCGGTCATGGGGTTGCCAGCTCTTCTCGTTGTGATCTGAAGAGTAACCTGGTGGCAGCGGGCTGTGCTTCATCAGCTCTGGAGTCTCCAACCAGCAAACTGCAGGTGATCGAAGACCGACCCCTCAGCAACAAAGCAGCAGGGGCCACGCAGGATGTCACCCAGATCAAGCCCCAGAATCTCCACATCACCCTCAGGCCAGGTGAGCTTCTCCATCTGCTTTTTAGATCAGTGAAACATGTTCCAAACATACTGAAGCAGATCCAGATTGAAGTCACACAGGAAGACTTGTTTATTATTTATTCCAGGCTAGGGTTTCCTGTGCATAAATCCAAGTGTAGTGTAAGCTCTGTGTGATTGAAAAAGCCCTAATCATACCTTTATTCCATATGCCAGATGATGCCAAGCGCTTCACAGTGAAAGTGCGTCAGGTAGAGGACTACCCTGTGGATCTCTACTACCTCATGGACCTCTCTTACTCCATGAATGATGACCTCTTCCGTCTGAGGACGCTGGGAAAAGGCCTGGCAGAGGCCATGAACCGTACCACCAGCAACCTGCGCATGGGGTTTGGGGCTTTTGTGGACAAGCCACTTTCACCTTACATGTACATCTCCCCCAAAGAGGCTGTGAAGAACCCATGCTACAGGTAAAAGAAAAGGGCTTCAATCCTAATGGATTGATGTCATGCTGTCTTCTTACAGTAGTTCAATAAACAGTGCGTTATACAACAATATTGTGAACCATATTGTGAACAATAATGTAAATGAAACAAATTTAATGTGACGGTTACAATCTGTTACAAGATTCAAGAGGAACTTTACTCTCTGTCACATAGCTAGTCACAGAAATTAATCTTTGACATGGCTCAATCGAAGACAAACAGACAAATGTAACCGAAACAAAGTAGAAACAGTAAAACATAGCAGTAAAACATCTTCATTCCTCGATCAAATAATTCATCTTCTAACTTAATATTTGTGATGTTTGCTCAGATTTAATCATATTTTACTCTTAAAGGGAAAAGTTTTTGCTATTCTATAGCCTACAAGTAAATATTTTGCAATCTTATATGATCACCTTCATTTAGAGACGTGACCCCAAAACACTAAAAAATGGAAAAAAGTGAGGGCATTTTTCAATGAATAGTCTGACATTTTGGAAAATACACTTATTCGCTTTCCTTTCCATCAAGTTACAGCCAGGTTAGCTTATTTTAGCATAAAGACTCAAAGCAGGGGTAAATCCACAACTCCTGGTTTTTACACTTGTACAGATTAAACAAATTAGGTTTTAAATGTTAATTAATCAGCTTTAGAGGTTTCTGTTACCTTTCTACAGAGCCAGGCTAGATATTTCCAGTCTCCATTATACTAATCTAAGCTAATGCTAATCCTGGCTCTATCTAGCTACATGAATAAACGTAACTGTTCCTTTAAAATTGGCAACATAATGACAACAACGTCAAGATTAGCCACTCTAACCTGTTTCCATGTCTGTACACAAGACTGAATCCAGACTTCTCTACAATGGAAAGTTTATTTTAGTGGCAGCATTCTTAGATTTATCAATGTTTTACATTCCCAATACATGCCGAGCAGTGTCAGGTTCAGTGGTTGTTTATGACTGCATAAGTAACTTCATTATATACAGTAGATGATGTCATTCTCGTGAGGACATTATAAACACAGTGTTGTACCGTAAAAATGCAGGCACGCTCAGAGTCACAGCACTTGTTAAAGGCTTATGGTGGCTCCCTATTGCTTGGTCAGCTGTTGTGAATCAGCTTCAGGTAATCTACTCGGAGAACAAGAGTGTCCCAAAGCGGGCTAGTGTAAACCCAGCAGAAGGCTGCTCTCCCGGTTACAAACACTCTGCTGAGATTCAAACTCCAGGAATGTTTTGATAAGAGATAAGACAAGTTGAGGTTTTGGGTGTACTGTACAGAGTGAAAGAGGGGTCCACACAGAGCATTTGGGGAACGCATTGTTCAGAACAGTAACATTTACTGATGAACAGGTGAAACAACTCTGAAGTGCTTTTAACTGTTTGACCATTTTTAGCCATGTTAACAGTAGGTCTTTTAAGTGGTCTGCTATTGGATGGATTACCATGGAATTGTTTCCTAATGACTTTGGTGATCCACTGACTTTTCCCTCATGCACAGCTATGAGCTTGACATTTTTGGTTTGAGGTGGATTGCCATAAAATATGGTACAATCATTCTTGATGAATTGTAGCTTAAAGGCCACAATTCATCATGAATGTTTTCCCAGTTGTACAAGTACATTCATGTTTTGCTATGTTAAATGATCACAATTTCCTTTTAGAGATATTACTTCAAAACATAATACAAAACTGAAAAGTTAGTTAGGACATGCTTAATTTCATTTACTTATTTGTTTTCCTGTCTGTGAAGCTACAGCCAGGAAATGGTCAGCTTAACAATAGCATAAAGACTCAAAGCAGGGTTCAATGTAAAACCCCAAACAAACATTTAATTTTCTCAAATACTGTCATGTCAAGATGTCACCTGGAATGTGACTTAAAAATGCATGCAGTTCATTCTGATAATTACAGTTAATATGATACAAACAAAACATCTGTAATATCAGCAAAATCAAACTGGAAAATAGCTTACTAATATTACATAAGATTCGCAGGACTTTTTAAAAACCATTTAAATACATTTTTTAAACATATAAACTCAGCCACCTTGTAGTATGTAGCACATGTAACATCTAGCAGTTTGCTATATCCCTCCCAAAACATGTGTATAATAATGTGTGTTATCACTAATTAGACAGCTTTTGATCATTTGTGTCTGATAAAGATGTTGGAGATAAATGCACAAGCTGACATCAGCACTGTTGTTCTCTGATATTTGACCGATCAGTTCATCTCTCTTTGATTGACAGCATTAACACCACCTGTCTGCCCCAGTTTGGCTACAAGCACGTTTTGTCTCTGACGGAGAAAGTGGGCCGCTTCACAGAGGAAGTGAAGAAGCAGATGGTATCTAGGAACCGAGATGCCCCAGAGGGAGGCTTTGATGCCATCATACAGGCTGCTGTGTGCAAGGTGGAGAGCAACAGCCTGTGTGTGCACACACACAATTGTTTTATCATGTCACACACATATAGACTCAAAAACATGTCATTTCTAAACATATAAAAATAAACATTACATGATAAGATTTTAAAAAGTGTTGAAGGTAATCAAAAATGGCTTTGCTGTTGAGGTTTTGCTGATGTGTGTCAGCTAGAGACCGAATTAAATAGTTTGACCTTCCCTTCATTGTTTGATGGTTTAATGGAAACCAGGACCAGATCGGCTGGCGCCCTGGTGCATCCCACCTCCTCATCTTCACCTCAGATGCAAAGACTCATGTGGCTCTGGATGGTCGCCTGGCTGGTATCGTACAGCCCAACGATGGACAGTGCCACCTCAACTCTGACAACATGTACAGCATGTCTACCATATTGGTTAGTGTTCGCGTGTGTGTTTGGTGTTCAGAGACGATAATAACAGAAACATTTAGATGTTTGGGTGTGCAACTGCTAACCACACTGCCCTGTTTGTCGCCACAGGATTACCCATCTCTGGCTTTGATCACAGAAAAGATGTCAGAGAACAACATAAACCTCATCTTTGCTGTCACCAACCCTGTGGTTGCTCTATACCAGGTCAGCATATCTGCATTGCATTCAAGCATTTTGTTCCATTCAATCTCAGTTCAAATACTTTCATTTACAACACACTGAATGTACACTGACCCAATTTTGTATAGCCAAATAAAACAGAGACTAATGTTTTGGAAAAATTAAAATAAGTCAATTAAGCAAATGTTTTTAGATGGAAACTGCAAAGATGACAAATCACAGTCTGCAATCATTGCTTGTTGAACATGCAGTACACTTTAAACCAAAGTAATCCAAACCTCTATGGTTTAAACAGAGATTCTTGGATCATGCACTGGAAGAATGTAAATTCAAAATTAATCATGCTATTACACACTGTTCAGACACAGCAGGAGGATGCAAACTCAGCTTTTCCCAAACTGCAAACATCAAGAAAAACTGGGTGGAGTTTGAATGTGTCACACCTCTGCTTCCTTTATCAGTCAGAGTAACTGCCATGAGCTTCCCTTTTTGTTCTTTGTCTTTTTTTCCCCATCATTAACTGTCCTCTTTTAGTCCAAGATATATTGTATATATAGATATATCTTTGTCTCAACTCAACATTTTCCCACAAAAAGCTTTAATAAAAAATTCTAATGATGCTATACATTGATGGAAAATGTAATGACACATTATTATATAATTTCCACTCATTACATAATATGTGAAACATTTGAGTGTCAAAAAATGTTATAATGAATTTAATAACTCATAAGAACGTTTAAAAAATAATTGTCCCATTATTGCTAATTTTTATCATCTGATCATCAGCAGAAATGTCTTGAAATAATAAATACTGATTTGGATATTTACTCATTAAGGGTCATGACCAGGTTAAACATACTACATTTTCACAAGCTTTTAAAGTATTTGGAAGTTTATAAGGGGTGTAAATTATAAATATTTGTAACACATGATACACTATTGACTATGAATGGATCCTGTATTTTCCTTGACTGTGTAGTATGACAACAGTCTTCCAGTCTGTCTGTTTTTCTGTCTTGTAGAACTACAGTGAGCTGATTCCTGGCACCACAGTAGGAACTCTGTCCAATGACTCAGGCAATGTTATTCAGCTCATACTGAATGCCTACGCTGTAAGTTTTACACACACACACACACATACACACACACACACGCACACACATACATGCACACACATCCGTGGCTAGACAGTGTTTCAGGGGATGACACGCGTTTGTTGACACACACCCGCGGTGTCTGCGTCATACACGCAGTCGAGCCAAAGTCTTATTAGAAATTCCACAGTGGCAGAGCTATACAGCTGACCAAATGTGGGAGACTCCTTGCTGTGTTTGTTATTTATTCAGATTTTATTATGCAGAGTGAATGAGCTTAAAATGTAATCTATCATTAACCATGGCTGTGACTTGAACGTGAACATGATGAATAAATACGAGGAAGTCTCATGCACACAAATTGGGGTAAAATACTTGAATTAGAACCATTTCCCTTTTCACGTAGTTTATTCTTTTGCACACAATTAAAGAACAGAAGAAAAAGTCACCAACTTTGAAATTAGTTTTGAATCAGTAGGACTTGATCTCAGCTTCTGACTACCAAATCTGAACTCTTGACGTAAGTCTGTATACTTATCCATCTGCATGCATGTGTTTCTGCTCTTGATGTCACCAGAAAATTCGTTCCAGGGTGGAGTTGGAGCTTCAAGGTGTCCCGGAGGAGCTCTCTCTGTCCTTTAACGCCACCTGTGTGAATGGTGAGGTCATCCCTGGCCTCAAGTCCTGCTCTGGACTAAAGATCGGAGACACGGTCAGTCCAACGAGACTTTGAAATAAGGGCTGCAAGAATAGTTTCACATTAGTTTACATACTCACTCCATGTACAAATTTATCTTATACCAAAATCCAACAACAATTGTCAAGATAAGAGAATCAATGAACTATAGCTTGAGATAAATACATAAGTATATTATCAGAGTATTATATAAAAATACTACTTGTCCAAGGAAGCAAAGATATATTTGAAATTGGCTGGGAAACTATGTGGCTTGTATCACTATGTGTATTAATATTCTCATCCCCACACTTTTTCCACTGTGCATTGTCACATTAAGCAGTTACATTGCAAAAAGCACCCTTCTTGTCCCATTTTACATTTAGCCTACAAGATGTCTTTTCTTATAATAAGAAAAAAACCTTGATTAGATTAATTCAGTTGTTCTTAGTGTAGTTTCCATTGTTTTAGAAATGTTCAATAAGTTATGTCAATATCCTGCAACAAGATTGGATAAAGCAGACTACAGCAGAAAGTATTCAAAGAATTACCTTGCGAGAAAGTTGGATTTTTAATATCGCGCAATCATGCGAGAATCCATCTTGTCAGGCTTCATGTTTTGCACTTGAACCAGCAGTGTTTCAGACCAATCAGCATCCCACGAGGATTCTTGTGTGATCTCATAATCTTGTGAATTCAGCTGCCTCGCAAGGTAAGACAGTGATGGACAGATAGTTAATTTAATCATCTGCAAGATATTTTTGTGCTTACCCTTTTCCAAGCAGTTTTCAAGGATGATTTTTCAGATGGTTATGTGTAACAAACCATCTGGCATGTCAGGTTATTAAAAGAAGAAAACTGGATTTAAAATCCCCCCCAAAAATTGGTAGCCATAAGAAAATGTGTTCAACTTTTATGCCTACCTTTGCACCCTCAATCAATGTGCATTTATGTGGATTAAAAATACCAAGGGACTATTGGTGGTCATAATCACTCAGTTGCAAAAATAACATATCACATAGTTCCTTGTACTATTTTTCATTGTCTTTTTTCTTTCCATTCCTTGCTTGCTGCTATCTATAGTATATGTCTTGAATGTGGGATTTTCCCCGTTACTTTATGGTGTCAAAAAGCAAATGATGGAAAAAAGTGGATCAGCGCTGTCTCCAGTCTTGTCTTTTTTAGTTGATGTTTTCTTGTCTTTCTGTCCTTTTTCTATCAACTCTGTTCTTTCTTAAGCAGAGCAAACTGTCTGCTTAAAGAGCTCCCTCCTCCCCTCTTTTGCATTTTTTCTTTATCGCAACTTCTTTGGCTCTTTTCCTCGCTCTCTCCTCACTCCAGGTGACATTTTTTGGCCTCTACACATTTCTTTTTCTCTGCCTCAGCTCCTCTTATTTTCTCCATATATGGCTGTCTTTCCAGATGTAGTAACTGCCCACTTTTGGACATTTACCAGATTTGGATGTAATGCTGAATGAACAATTACTTTGACCAAATACATATGGAGGCATTGCCCATGTCATGTCTTTAAGCTGTTTCTTGTTAAAGGAGCTTACAGTAAATAAACAATGTTTTAAATTTGAGCAGCCATTAAATGAATGAGCCATTTAAGTGAAGTTGCATGTTATGTAATGTGCACAGATGCATGATTTCTGTATTAGCCACAAAACATCCATCACACTATCTACACACATTTCATTATCCCCCGTCTATGTCTAATTATGTAGAATCTGGATGCAGAATCTCTTTGCCATGAAAAAACATTTAAGCTAAATTCTTCTTTAATCCATAATTTGACGTTACAATGTCACTTCCCTTCCCTCATCCAGGTCTCTTTTAGTGTGGAGGCCAGAGCTCGTGGTTGTCCCAAACAGAAGAAAAAAACCTTCATAATCAAGCCTGTAGGTTTCAAGGACTCCCTCTCCATCACAGTCACCTTTGAGTGCGACTGCAAGTGCCAGACCAAAGCCCAGCCCAACAGCCCGAAGTGTAACCATGGCAATGGCACCTATGAGTGTGGCATCTGCCTGTGCCACCCAGGTCGCTTGGGACCACACTGTGAGTGTGCCGAGGGCGACTATAATCCCACAGAGCAGGACCGCTGCAGTGGGCCAGCGAGCTCCAGAGGGTCCCAGTCTGTGATTTGCAGTGGCCGTGGGGACTGTGTGTGTGGCCAGTGTGTGTGTCACAGCAGTGACTTTGGCAAAGTCTGGGGCAAACTGTGTGAGTGTGATGACTTCAACTGCCTGCGCTACAAGGGAGAACTGTGCTCAGGTAAGATTGTGACCTTATAACCTTATAAGCTGAACTGACATGGAGGCAGAAGTTTTTGTCTTAAAATTAATTTACTTGAGCATTTTATTCTGTCAATAGACAGAAAATCAACTTGTAACAATTTCAGTTTTCAATTATTTAAGTTATCAAGAAAAAAAGTCCATGATTACAGCTTCTAAATTGTCAGAATTTGCTGCCTGTCTATGTGTCACTACAAATTGAGTATATTTGGGTTTTGGACTTTTTCCAAACATCACTTTGAAATTTGCTGAAATTAAGATGGGCATTTTTCATCATGTTTTTTTCTTTTATGGACCAAATATTAAGCAGTTAGAAAAAAGTATAGTAGATTAACAATTAAAACAATAATACAGCTAATCTTACATTGTAACCATATAAATGATGACCAAAACACAGTCCCCCTCATTTCAACACAACTTAATTGTCAGTGTGCCTAAGGATGTACTGTTTTTGCAGAGTTTCAGACTAAAAGAAAGAAAGGTTTTAAAATGTGTATGCTGAAGGGGGAAAGTTTCCACAAGCACTATTTTTTGACATCATAACTAATGTGGAAGCTAATCATGGTCCTTTAAGCAACTTAATCAAGTCTAAATTTGTATTTATATCATCTGCCACAAATTTACGTCAAAGGGCTTTACAATCTACAATCATACAACATCCTCTATCCTTAGACCCACTGAGTTTCCTACCTTGATCTATTTTGAACATTAGAGCTGCAGTGATTAGTTGATTAGAAAATGAATCACAACTATTTTTTAAAATTGACTCATCGTTTTAAGTCATTTTTGGTTGGACGGCAACAGCAGAGCCAGCTTTATAATAACAATTATCTGTGACTGACTGATTGAGTAGCTGAGTGAGGAGGTTACACGATTGGTCAGAAGATGTCAGCCAAAGGTGGCTAAAGCTTGGGACTGACAAGTACCTTTATAGTTGGGGCTGATTTTCAGTTGTATCTTAAAATGTATTTTGGTAAAGAAATTTTACTTAAAGAACATGATTTGTTATTAATATTCTCTAGTAATGAACAATATATAATTTATTTGGTCATTATTTTACATTTATAAAAAAAGATTCTTGAAGAAGTTACCATCTTCCATTTAAACAAACAGATCCAAGCATATATCTTCAAACATTTCATACACAATCCTGTCATATACTAGGTTTTGACCTACCCTTGTTTAAGAAAAAATGTTCCAGCTTGTTTAATGTGGTTCCTTCAGTTTTCTGTGATAGTAAAGTGAATATTTTTGGACTTGGTAAGGACAAAACAAGACATTTTCTGACATTTTATAGACTAAAATAATTAAATCAAGAAAATAATCAACAGATTAATTGATCTTTTTTGTTTTTTTATTGTTAGTTGCAACCATACTGTACATACCGGTTACTAAAGTGTGAGTGGAAACCTGAAACCTCCAGTGCACATACACAGAGAATGAACTTTACTGTGAAGCAGGAGATATTGTATGTCTAGTAGTAAGTTAGAGTAAGTAAAGTAAGAGAATAAAGATAGAGAGGAGGTTAAAATTGTCATATCATCATGTCCATTATGGGTGTTTCAAGTATAAAATGTGTGTACATTTGTAGTCAGTGTTGGCAGTCCTCTTCACCACACTGACTTGCCCCTCAGTTCATCTGGGAAGAATTACATTCAGTAACAACCCCTTTCTGTCCAGGACATGGGCTCCATTCACAATAAACATATGGTGCGGTGCGTGTAACGTGTGTGTGTGTGTGTAAGCTCAGGTTGTGTATTTGTGTCAGCCAGGCCAAGCTTTTGTACCACAGAGTTCAACAAGATTCAGGAATAAAGACAAAGCTTTTTTTAAGTTTGATGGTAGCTTTGTCCAGTCAGGAGGGACTCTCATCTTTCTGAAAGTTTCTCTATCACAGGCGAAATTTCTAAACAGTGGCAATGAGGTTTTGTTTACCCATTGTTGAGAGCTTGAACTACTCTGCTTCTAGTGTTTTAAAGAAGACAGTATGTCATCAAGTCAAAGCGCATGATGTTAGCCTGATGATGTTTTTAGTTGAGATCTGTTCTGTGAGTGACTTTGGGATGAGCTGTGTACAGCAGGTGTTAGACATTACATAGGCTACAGAAACAGACAATTTTACACATTTACAAGTTTTTGTAGAAATCTTTCCAACAATAGAAATATACTTTCATGAAAGTAAGATTACCATTGAATAGACTTTTAAAAGATTTGACTAATCTGACTCATGTAACATTTAGAAAAAAACCTTGGCCTACTACTCTCATGTGTGTACATTAAATATAGAGCTGCAACCAAGAGGTGATTAGCTTAGCTTAGCATAAAGACTGGAAGCAGGGAGAAAAAGCCAGAATGGCTTTGTCCAAATATCTAAAATACACCTGTCAACACCTCTAAAGCTCACCTATGAACACATCATTTGTTTAATGCCTACACAAACAGTTTTGGACAAAGTCAGGCTAGCTGTATCATCCTGCTTTATACTAAGCTACCTAAGCTAATCACCTAACTTGTACATAACACAAAGACATGAGAGTGGTAACTCTTGAAAAGAAAGTGAATTTGCATATTTTCCAAAATGCCCGTCTATTCCTGTTAATACAGGAATAGCCGGACATTTTATGGCAGTAGTAAAATGTCAGACAGGAAACACAAAGAACGAATTAAAAGAAAATGACAAAATTGCCCCTGTAAGGTGCTAAGAACAGGGATCGTGTCGTCAAAATTTACAGGCCTTTATCACAACTACTTAACTTAATGGAGACATTTCCTCATAGTTACTGATTAGTTGTTAAAATACATGAACTGGTGTTGCTGAGGATATTTTAATTGAACTCTGCTAATTGCATAATATTTCTGCTGCTTTCCTGCCTCATACTTCATCACATTATCAGACCTCATATATCTCTCAACTCACACACATATCTGCTGCTCTCACACAGAAATGTTTTGCTGTATTCCCCAAAGCCCATAGATTAACATGAAAATACCTTTGTGCTTACTCATTGGCTGGTGTGATGTTAAGCTAAAAATAAACCCTTGTTTGGTCAGAAAATGGCCAAGAGGAGGGGAGTACTGGAAATGTTCTGCGAGTATGTGTGTGTAAAAAAATTAGTCTGCTGTTGTCTTGAAATGCCTTATACAGAGCAGAGGCCATTCTTCTTCCCCCGCAGAATGGTTTAATTAAAAGCCAGCGGTTCTGTGGTCAGGTGGTAAGGACAGTTTGGTCATGGATCTTTTATCCAGTCAGACTGTTCCAAGTGGTTTCCTGTGTCATTGTTTATCTGGGCATTGTTTTGTGGTGATAGGCCGCAATGTGTTTTGCATTGTCACTCTCTTATTGACATGCACACACATATGCCAGCATGCACAAATTCACTCACACACACTCTGAGTAATGCAGACACAAATAAAAAAGCCCCCCTAGGGACACAGTGAAACAGGTTTTTAGATGTCCAACAGTTGCAGAATCTGCTTTCTAGTGTTTGGGATTAAAAGCCAAGAGATCCATAATTACAAAGCTGTGAAATGTTTCAGCAAGAGATGCAACTCCTCAAGGTCATTGAGGACTTTGATACAGAGAATACAACACAGGCTTGTGGTGAATTCACTCATTTAAAATCCCCTAACCAGCAACAGCCAGTCAATACTAAGTCATGCTGAGCAGTCAAACATTGTTAAAATTCACCACAGCATTTCCCAAATTTCCAAAGACCCCAAATTTAGCCTGATAAATTTGGGGTCTTTGGAAATGTGTATGAAATAGTAGACAAGGCATTTCCATTTCCTGGAATTGTGCAGCCACAAACACATGTAGTCTATTTCTGTTTTAACATCATATAGCTTCAATGAACAGCTGGAAGGAGTAATTACTGAATATACTGCATTATGATACTGTCTGATTGAGTGGAATAAAAAGGATTATAAGAGACCCTTAAAGAAGAGCTAAAAGGGAATAATAGTCTTGTTGAAGAGGTAACTTATTATTTTACTAAAAACATGAGCTAATTTTAGTCTATCCAATTCGGTTGTTTTAAACAAATGATGCACAACCATTGAAATGACAATCATTTCAACCACCAAGTACTCCTGCTTATGAAGAATTCACTTGGTCACGTTGTCCTCCTCCCCTTTATTGTCTTTTCAATTGTTTTTCTTTCACTATACCACCCTTCTTTGGAAATAGAAGCTATACCAGTAAACAGTGTCAAGTGGCTTAGCCAAAGAGCCTTTATATTATATTAGGGCTAATTGGGCTAATGTAACAGTTACAGTAGTTGTACCTTGTACCATCAAACCATTTACAAACATGCAGAACTTGCTTTTAAATTCAAGTCAAGATCCCACTGTGTCTAAGAATAACAATTATAGCTCAGTGTGGAAATCTGTGCATAATATTCTGTAAAACATTCAATTAATAGTTGGAATTTTAACCCTCCATCTTTTTTCTCTCCCCCTTTATCCTTTCATGCTTCTCTCCCAGGCCACGGTGTCTGTAACTGTGGCTTCTGCCAGTGTGCACCAGACTGGCAGGGT
Source organism: Scomber scombrus (assembly GCF_963691925.1). NCBI lineage: Eukaryota > Metazoa > Chordata > Actinopteri > Scombriformes > Scombridae > Scomber > Scomber scombrus. The sequence continues at coordinate 14,504,261 of NC_084990.1, forward strand.
GAGAACTGTAACTGCTCCAGACGTACTGACACCTGTATGTCCAGCCTGGGTCTGCTGTGCAGTGGCAGGGGCCAATGTGTGTGTGGGGCCTGTGAGTGCACTCAGCCCGGTGCCTACGGGGCCACATGTGACAAGTGCCCCACCTGTCCTGATGCCTGCACCATGAAGAAGTGAGTCTGTACACGGATGCACATACACACAGGCTTGTCTGGAAATCTACCTAAAATAAGCTGACGGCCTGGTTGATGGTTTTTTTTGTTCCTGGCAGGGAGTGTGTGGAGTGCAAACACTTCAAAAGAGGCAAGCTGTTTGAAGACAACACCTGCTCTCGAATCTGCAAGGATGAAATTAAGCTTGTGGATGAATTAGGTGAGACACCCTGCTGACCAAAAATACACAGTACAGGTCAAATTTTTGACTTGTACTGTATAGTTGTCACACACCTCAAAGGCCTCTTAAATATGAACAAAAACTTTGCTCTGTAATCTTAACAGCAAACTTTCAGAGAATTTCGAAAGTGTAGTTTACATCTGTTGATGGAAGCAGACAAGAAATCTGGGCTGGACATTTTCTTAGTAGTTATTAAAGTCCAAAACAGAGCTAAAACAAGGCAAAGGGTAGACTTTCATTTATCAGGAGGTGGAAACACACTTCTAAAAAATGTTAATGGTGCTCTCTGTCTACTGGAAGTGTAAATAAGCACCTTTTTGCCAACATTTTCACTTGTAAGTGATAATATGTCCATATTGTGCTTACAGCTTATTGTGCTGCCCTGAAGAAGCCCAAAAATCAATTAAAGTTGCATCAAAGATTAAGAAATATTCTTTGTGACCAAAAAAGACATAGCTAAATGTGCCTTGTGAAGTTTACATTTTAAGATAATCATTGACACACATGGTGTATCTAACAAACATGTTGAATGCCTTTCCTTTCTCATGAAACATTTGCCAAAGCAGATTTCTTTGATAATAGAGATTTTAATTATGCAGCCCATACATCAATGGAGAGAGTAGACAGGAGTCCAGGATGTCTTGTATTGAAAAGGTTTATTTACTTGATCAAGGATAAGTGAATGAATGATTAGTACTGTTATGTTCTGATGCTCCCTTCAATTCTGAAGTTTCTGTCCTCCGGGGATAGACTTTAAACCAAGATAATGCCACAGGTTGAGCCATGCCCAAATATGGGCAGATCCAACACATCTACAATATACAGAATTTAGTCTACTGGTCTATAGACAAAACATTGCTTAGACGACACTCAGGACCTTTGTCCTACATCCAACACTATATCAAACCTCTGACTCCAGTTACCTTTACCCCATTCAGGGAAAACAGTCAAATACATATCTGACCTTGGCTGCTATAGCAACACTAAAAGGATGCCTCCTGTTTTCCTCAAAAGGAGCAGACTCACTGCTTACTACTATCTCAAGGGGAGACAGTGTCTAAACCCAATATTTGGTCTGGCCTTGCTATGACTGCAAAGCCTAGTTTGACCCAGTGCATATTAGTTATGGAAAATTCCCTAACAGTCATCTTCTTCACTGCCTTTACTGACCCATCACTGCATTTGTAGATCAGTGGAATAGTTTGAAACCATTGACAGGGATGTGTATTATGTAACCTGCATAAATAACTCTAATCATGTGATCAAACAAAGGAGGGACCCATCCACAAAAACAATATCTGCACAGCACCACTAGAGGTCAAAAACCACACAACATACCTTTAACTATTCTTGGACTAACTGATGTACAATTTTCCTTTTGGTCCTCCATCCAGTACTTCATGATACAAATGCTGTGAACTGCACTTACAAGGATGAGGATGACTGCGTTGAACGTTTCCAGTACTATGAGGACGCCAGTGGCAAGTCCATCTTGTATGTCGTCAAAGAGCCAGGTAAGAGATGCTGCGTGAACCACCTTACCAATACAAACATTAAATTACAATAACGGTGGTTCATATTATATGTGGAAGAGATTAGGGAAGCCAAAATCACAGATGAGAATAGAGACTATGCATTTAGGATAAAATAGTCACAAAACCATTGTGATCTAACTTAAATTTGTTTTAGTAGTACTTTAGTATCTAAAAATATATATCCTTGCAAACTTCTTCACCTTACTAAGTCAGTGTGCTTTTTCTTCACTCGAGTACAAGTTGTCACTTCCCTGCTGCATGCCCTTCATCTGCTTGTTAAATGGCCAAACAGAAAAAGCGTGGGGCAGTAAAACAGCCTTTTAATGACCACCAGTGCCCGCAGAGAAAGTCTGTGCCGTGGGTCTGTCTTTAATGAATGCGTGTGTTTAATTTAAACACAACTGGGTTGCAGAGAAGTACACCAAAATTTGCCTTGAACATGGTGCACCCTGCCGTGTCAAAGAGGGTCGTAAACAGCTGCCCAGCTCCTTGAGGAACCGCTGACTCTACATATCCTCAAGAGGAGAACAGCAGAGGGAGAGAAAGGAAACTAAGTAAGCAAAAGAAAGGGATAGAGAACATTTTAAAAAGGGAAACATCAAAGACAGAGGAGAGGAAAATGGAGAACACAATCAGAAGAGAACTCAGCATTTTTCTCATTTAGAAGTTAATAAATAATTTGACAGATGTAATCTTTTAGCCCTAACATGACAAGATTTGTATGTGAGCTTTAATGGGATAGGGATCAAAAGGGTCATTTGAAAAGCAGGAAATAGAGCAAGGTAAGAATGAGGGAGAGAGGAAGAGGAGTGAAGCTTTGATGTTGGCTGTAAAACTTCACCCTGGTTGCCCCACTAAGTTACCCAACACTTAGCTATCCAAATACCAATGGGCATAAAGGCACACATTATCAAATGGTTAGATGTACAGTATACATCAAGGCTGGCAAACAAGCACACACACACACACACACACACACACACACACACACACACACACACACATCAACCAGATGGCTCTTATCAACAGTTGCTAGAAGTGTTAAGCTAAGGCATTTTTGTTAGCAATGAGCAAAATGAACTGTTGCCAAACTTCGGTTATGCTCTCAGTGATTGTGAACACAAATTTCACTTTAGAAAAGGCAATGGCGTTTTAAAGCCATTACAGCCCCTGAAAATGTCGTTTCAAATGTTATTTAGAATAGCACAGCTGTTGAGATGATGATGTGACTGCTTTTCTCCTAAACTTTGTGAACAACTATTTAAACTAGATGCTGTCAGAATAAAATGATGAATGACTCTACAACTACAATACTCTTCTCAGGTTTATACAGAACTTTAATTGGTGGATATAATTTTGGAGAACATCAACATATATGGAAAAAAACACAACAAGAAATGTGTTATTCCAGTCTGGTGTAGGACGTATTCATATGAGTGACTGTTTAAAAGAGAGGACTGTCAGTCATATATTGTACTGCCTTCTAAAAACTGGGCAAATCAAATTTTCTACTACATCTTGCCAGACCACAATGAAGAAGAGAGTATATCTGGCCTGGCAATAACAGGTTACTATTTTCCACTTCAGTCCATCATCCCTTGAGCTTTTTGTTATTTAACAGCCCCATTGGTCTCTGTTCATCACTGTTATCTGCCCTTGTCCTCTTGCATCACTTCTCAGAAATGATAGCCCTAAAGCAGCTGTCTGACAGCTAGAAGGAACCACACCACATTGTTTTCTTCACAAACAGTCCTGCGTCTGAAAAGTAGAAGTTTTTAGCAAAAGAAACATTAAAGGAAGCAACAGAAATGAAACAGCATTATGAAATCAGACTTCCTCTGGCCTGGCTTCTGGCTTATCTTGTCCCATTTGTCTCATTTACTCATTCCTTTATCTCTCCCTCCTTCCGTCCAGACTGTCCCAAAGGTCCAGACATTTTGGTGGTGCTTCTGTCAGTGGCAGGAGCCATTTTATTTCTTGGCTTGGCGGCTCTGCTTATCTGGAAGCTGCTGGTTACCATCCATGACAGACGGGAGTTCGCCAAATTTGAGGAAGAACGGGCTCGTGCAAAGTGGGACACAGTAAGTGACTTCAGCATGAGGCGGCAAGCGCGTGTAAATACTCTGATGTGCTGTACTCAGAAACTAATAATATAGTGTTTGTTCAATACCAAGATCAAGATACAGTTATATTATGTTTAGATTAAATGTTTTAAAAAAAATCATGCCCCTTTAATGTCTAACCAGTTGTGATAAGAAATCCTCATGCCAAACATGCCGGCACCTTCATATGGATACACGCAAAAGGCCACACACGCGGTCTCTTGCTCTTTTTTCCCCAACATGTTTTCGATTATTTTTGTGGCATGCTGTTACACCAAGCTGAACAAAAGGCAGCCAGCGGAAGGGCTGGGTTTACAAATGCTAACGCTAATTAGCCTTTACTGGTAATTGTGGCCTCAAAAACACCCAAATCCCAGAGGGGTGAAACCACAAAGAATCACAGGCATTGTAAGACGCTCCGTGAGTAACAGAAGTGAGAACATAAGTCATGTGTATATATTTATCTAAACTAAAAGCCAGGCTACCAGAAGGAACGACATTATGTGCATAATGGAGCGATTAGATGACATGCTATTTTAATTTCAATTATGTGATTCCCAAGTGACCTTTTTAGCTTTTCTCTACAATCTCAAATTACAGTCAGCAAAGCATTTCTAATGTATTCTGTCAAACTCGCCTTAACTCACATCTTTTCATGTGTATTTGACTCACAGGGACACAATCCTCTCTACAAAGGAGCTACATCCACCTTCACGAACATCACGTACAGAGGAAAAGACTGATGCTACTGAATTGGGATGAAATAGACTTTTACTGTCCTTTGTGGGAAGGCACAGAATCATGTGCAGGTCTCTACTGTCACAAGACAATAAATGATAATTAATTATTATATTTGTAAATATGTAGAAATGATTCTGAGGACATATTTTATCATGGATTTGTCATAAACACCCATTCATACTACACTGAGACATATGATCTTGTTTTGATCTAGTGTGATTGCCTAAGAAATGTTGTGTTGTGTCAGGAATAAATAAAGGTTTAGTACACCCAAATCACAAAAAAACATATATTTACATATTTACCCTTCCTGTGTAAATAGTTTTTATTTTATTTGCCCCTGTTTTGCAAATCTCTGAAGTCACCAAAAACCCGAATTGGGGGCAAATGGAGCCTAATTTGCTCAAAGCATCCAAAAATTACCTTTGAAAATGGAAATGGTGGGATGCGATATCCACATGACGGGATAACATTTGGGCTAAGTGGGAAAATATGACAAAAAAGGTGATTTGGGATAACTAATGCTTGAGGTTAGTGGAAGAATTGAAGGGCAGATAGTCATATGTGAAATGTACATTGTTTCCTGATCACAATGTTGGGATTTCCTGCCAGCTGTACTCAGTAGGACTACAGCAAGATAAACTGTCATAAGTTCAGTGACATTGTACAGATAGGATGTGGTTTAGAGTAAAAACTGTTAATTCACTGAAAACCGGTGCAGCTTCTTGTGTGCAAAAGGAGATAAACGTTTTCCTTTGTGTACAAGTGTTTATGATAGTGTGTTATAACTAAAATATGTGTACATCATGTGGCATGAAGGTCTAATGTTAATTAATGAGCTTTAATGACAACAAATATTTTCGAATTAATGACTAACTTAGTCTTGTGCACACATTACATTACAGGAATTTACTAAAGATTGCAATAGATAAATAATATTTGTTTTAAATGATTTCCGTTCTGAATAAATGATTGTGATATTGTGCGAAGACTGTCACAGAAGTGTGCAGGATTTTTTGTTAGCAATGCACTGCCTCCATCTCCTGGTCTCAAACTGCAAGTATGTGAAGTGGTTCATCTGTCCACAAGAATAACAGATATACAAGATGAACTATGTCATAGAAACTATTTATTATACATGGATCAGTAAGTTCAGAAGATTCAAGCAGTGCATTGCTGACAAAAAAAGCCTTGCACACTCATGAAGTCATTTAGTTATCAGTGCGTTAAATGTGCACAGGCTTTCTCAGTTTGAAAGATGCACTTATCATTTTTCCTGCTGCGTGATGACTACAGGCATTTCATAAAAGATGCTCCACAAACTGTTGTCAGCAACAAACAGAACAGTTGCAGAAATACTGAGGTTTCTAGAAAATGAAGTTCAGTGACATGTGAATGATATGACCATTAACCAAACCCACTGGGACTTAAACATGTTAAAAGTTTCATTTTAATGGAAATTTAAAATTGTAGTCATGAAACTTTAAAGCAAAGAAGCAAAACTCAACTTGATGAAAGGTGTTTCAGAGAGGTCTATGTGCCTTAAATCATACTAATTGTGCCTTTGTTTTGCTATCTGTGCTATGTATATGCATATAACTACATTCTTTATCAAGGTGTGGCTTGGTCGCATTTTATTTGCTTTGGTTTTATTTGTATGTTCGGTTAGCGCAAGAGCAAGGTAACTCTATTACAAAACACAGGCTTGAGTAATGCATGACGACTGACTGACTCATAACAATTTAATACAGGGTGTATCCTAGTAAATGTTCACTGTAAAGAAATGATCGGCACATGAGTTTATGTGACTTAATGGATAAAGTTTCATTGCAGTTTGCAGTTGGTGTTTACGTTTAGAGGAGATACTGCAGGCGCTCCCAGCAAGACTTTAAGGAGTCTCCTGAAGTCATCATCTGCTGGAGCTCTGTGCAGATTTTACGAGTCAAACTATTAGAATTGATAAATCCGACTCCCACTGAAAGGAGTGTGAAGATGGAGAAATTACCTGCTGGAACAGAAGAATATTTTTTTATTCTTCAAAAAGCAGACACTGCAAGTATTCAGAGTAGGACTGGTCTCCCCAAGTCAACGTGGCAGATTAGCCCTTAAACTCATTGCTACCAAGGTTTTAACTGTCAGCTGTCATGAAACAGGTAGAGGTCAGCATCCAGACAGGGACCAGGAATATTACCTGGTAGTCCCTCCAAGTCGGAAAGTACTGCTGATTTGGACAACCAGCAGCTCATACATTACACCTTGGTGCAAACAGGCAGGCAAAATCAGTTGTTGCCTTGATGATAGCAAGAGGTGCCATCAGTTATGCACCAGTTATGGTCGTTTTGAACAATTGCTGGTGTCCAGGTGTGGCACCATGTACAATATTCACCAACTCAAGTCCTTTACAGCAACAGGTGTGCTAATTATGTGTCCCAGTGTATTTAACAACAGCATGCTGTGAACCAATCCCCCGCCCATTGTGACTAACCTCCACAATAGGCTAGCACCAAGCTCCACTAAATTAGACAAAAGGAGAAAACAAACTACAAAAAGGTTACTAAAACAACATAGTTCAAACAATTAACAAAAGCTGTAAATTGAACTACTGTCACTTAGCATCTGATTAGTTTGGCAGACAGACCCTGTTCACCGCAGATGTTGTCATAGCAAGAAACGCAAAGGTGTAAATTATAACATTAATGATTGCTGTATTCCATTAATTGTCCCAGTAAGCCATATCAGTGACTGGACTTTGCACGACAAAATAATGCAGCAAAATTAATGTCAGTGTTGTTGTTGTTTTATCCAACATTCACGTCATGATGGTGCTGGGGAAGAGGTGGGCTGCACAATAGTTGGTCTGAAACACAGAGTGCAGAATTACAATGATATTAAAAAAACAGCACAGAGAATCTGATTGGCTGGAAGATCGTAGCAACAAAGATCACTGTCAGCTGTGGTGACATCAGAATGGAGAATGAAGGGATTTTGGAAAGTGTGGGAAAGTGGAAGTAACAGAAATAGAACAGAAGGAAATTATAATGTTCACCCATTATATTTAATGGCAGAGTGTGATGATAGCGATCTTCCATAATCAACTTAGGCCAATGCTTCATTTCAAAAATGAGAGATCAATTCAAAGCACAATGTTTACTGTGATAAGCAACCCAGATTTTCAGACCAACCTGACATAGTGGAGCGAACTGGTGCCGGTCTTCTCTCAGGCTCTTCTGACTGAGGAAGCGGAAACTGTAGCTGGGAGAGAAAAAAAGGGAGCTGGTGGGTAATGGTGATGTTAAAGGTTATGTGTGGTACATGCATGAGGATTGGCCCATTGGCATTTGTATTTAGTTTGACACACTTCAATTTTGGAGCTCAGCTTCAGCCTGTTTTTATATTGAGGATTATGAAGTTTCAGTATTTCGTAACTATTGTAAATTCAGATACTACAGCATATTGCCCAAAATAATACCCAAGAAACAAGATACAAGATTGCTGAATTCCACAAGGCCAGTAATTATTCCTCATGTTTTGTTTTCTGACAATCACAACATTACATGTTTCAAATCCTTTGTTTTGTTAAGACGAAAGAAAAATTCAGACATAACCTCATCCTGCAATCTTTTAGGCCACAGAAGACAGAAGACCATCTCCATCACCTGGGCAAGTCAATAAACTTAAGTCACACTCAAAAGTCCATTAGTTGATGGGATCTCTTTCTGTGTGACCTTTCTTCTGTGACAGGACATACAAAGTTAGGAGTATGAAAAATGCAGCAGTGAGGGTTTAATGAAAGACAATATTGTTTTACATTATATGAAAATGTAGGATAATGAGTTTTTGAAACTTGACCCATACTGACGACTAAGGAGGTCCCAACCAATCCCTGAATATTTTAATATGCAAATATTGTTCATTTTAAAAGTTGAACTGCAGGACAAGCTGTCTCCTACTTTGTGTATGTGCACTGAAGGCTTCAATCATTGACCACGACTGGCTTGTGATGTCACAAATGCTCATAATTACACACATTAAACTCCGATTTAAGGTGAGCAGAAATGTCCCTTTGTCAGATGAATGTGGCAACAAACTCTGCACATACATCATTCTGCACAGTGACGAGACCAAAATCAAACTGAAGAAACAAGAAGACATTTTTGAGTGGAGGGGGGCTGTCCTTTATACATCTATGGTTTGGTCTGATACTGCTCTGCCAAACTCAGTATGCTCCTTAGCAGTTAGCTCCCCCTGCTGTCCATAAAAGGTGCACCATGGATGTATTATTATAAGAGCTCTTATAATGGTAAATGGTCAATTGACTGTACTTAATTAGCGCATGTCTAGTCTTTTTGACCACTCAAAACGCTTTTACACTTCATTTCACATTCACCCATTCACACACCGTATCAATCGGGTGGGAATCCCTCCTGATGACACGTTTCTCCGGGGGGAATCCCGGACCTCCACCTGTGTTCACGGCCTGTCAGTGTGTGTAAAATGATGTTAATTCGTCTGAGGTACTAATTTAGTTTAAGGATCTGGGCAGTAGGTATACTTTGTTATTTTCATAAATACAATATCTCGGCACCTCAAGGTATTTGACTAGTCTTGTCTGGTCAGAGTATGTTTTAATTCGACAGGTAAGATTAGCGCATCCAGGAAGGTTTTATTTCGTTTATCTCAGCTGTTTGTTTTTTTAATTAATTAATTAATTTTATTGTTGTAGTGAATCAGTGGGGATCTGTTGGGTCCTGAAAAGAAAATCGAATGAGCAAAAGATACACGGACCTCCGTCAAACTCACTGTGTTCTTTAGCAGTCAGCTCCCCCTGCTGTCCATAAGGTGAACCGTGGATATAAGAGCATTCATGCTCCGCACCCTCCCTCCCTTTATATTTACAATGTAAACTTTTAGTTTGAGCATTTCCATTTTACCTTTTTGCATTTTAAATTTCACCTTTTTCATTGTCATTGTTTTTTATATGTTCGGATTATGATTTTACAATTTAAATGTGCATTTTAAATTTCCTTTGTAAGTTTAATTATGGCCTGATTATTCCTAGTAATGTAGAAAAAATAATAAGCTTTTTAATGTTATGTCTTTTAATTTCTATTTGGACTTTTAATTTTGAGTATGACCAAAAATCTCCTCCATAGAAGAGTAACAGTGAGCTGTCTGGACTGACATGGAAAGAGTCTGATTCATTAGGAATTGAACAAACGTAAATCATGTGATATTTTGTCTGTTTTTAATGAGAACATAAATCTGATTTCACATACTATGCATTTTAAGTTAATTTTGTTGGTTAAATGAAACATCTGTAAAAATCCAGGGCAAAAATGAGTAAATTATTTTTCAATATGAGGATCATGCAACGATTCGTTCTGCACTGTCCTTTCATTATTATGATTATCATCTAATTTTCTCATACAAGTTTACTGTAAGGGGGGTTTCACAATAAGGTCTAATCCTCGGTTAAAATGGCTCTTTTAAGTCTTAAGCACCAAAACTCACCCTGAGTCGTACATTAAAATAGTCCTTGATTTGAGGTAATGTCAGATAAAAGGATCTGCTTTTGAAGTTATTATTATTCATTCCTGTATAACATTACAACTACATCAGCTATTAGTGCTATGGAGGAGCCACCACAAGAACTTGTGTGTAAAATAAACAGGTGAGATTAGAACTACATGATTGCTGTGAGGCCATTTCATTCACCCAAAGTGTTTGTGCTTTGTTTCAGTTATTAGTTTTCTAAGATGGCCTTGTGAGTAATGAAAATAACAACTCTCAAGTTTGACCTTGCCTTTTTTAATCAGCTTTAATTATACCAATGATATTGCGATGTGTTGTAAGGCTATTTCATTCATATAGATTGTCATTGTTTGACAGTTAATATGGCATGCAACCTACTAGCATTTTGGATACATAGAGTATTTTAAATAATGTCAAATATGAAATAGACATTCATCTGATAATCATCTCTTGTATTGATCCACCCAGCTATATACTGTTCTTGATGCATTCTTTGTTTTTATGGCACCCTCAATCTAACTAGTCTTAACTAATCTAGTGCAGGTGGCTGTTTGACTTAATCCAAGTGGTTAAGTGGTGTGTGAAAAATTCTTTTTTCTTTTTTTTTTCTGGGGGATGATTCCCAGACCCCATTCCAATTATGCATCATTCCAAGTTTCCTCACCAATTATAAAACCAGGCATCCATGAACACGACTACCATTACAGTAACCTATATGTAGTGTTGTGGTGTAACTAAAGAGAAAGTTACTTATGAAAATGTTGATGATTACAAAGGGAGTTACATCTGAAGTCAGGCCTTTACGGTTTTGCTCAGGAGGTTTTTTCCCCTCATTTTCTAATATTTAACATGTTACTGAATACATATATTGCTGTTCTTAATTCTTTCGAAAACAATTTTAATTTATATTTTGTAAATAAATCAATGCGTGACTTTTTCATAAAATATCTTTATTTTATATTCCAAAATCTACATGAACTAATGAATACATTTTTAAATGAGAGATAAAGCTTACTTTATAAGAAATGATCTCTCTTATAAAGTATCAGTATCCATGAGAAACACCTGAACTTCGATTTTGGTGGCCTTAATGGGTACACTTACCCTAACAGTTGAAAACATTTGTTAGAAAATTAAATGAAATTGAATTGAATGAAATGAAAAGTAATGGGGAAAAAATCAAATAAAGAAATAAGTTAAATTACTTTTAGTAATTGAAATAGGTACATTACTTATTACATTTCAAATAGGGTAACTAGTCATCTGTAACTTATAACATTTCCAAAGTAACTTTCCCATCCCTGCCTATATGCACCACAATCTGACAGCATCTATCTTTCTTTAACAGGGTTCAGTGCCTTCAATAATAAACCTACTCATACTGATTCAACTAACCCCAAAATTAAAATACATTTTTAAAAATCCTCTCGGCAGACAGTGTTCTCAATAGTATTGACAGGGTTATGACATTAAGTAAAAATAAAACAGTAAAATCAAAACAATGAAAAAGGGGAGTATCTGTGAGTTATCATTCATTGACTGATAAGTCACTAAGCAAGACTATTAAAGCAGGTGGAGTCCTCTTAAGGAAATACCGACAGTCTGCTGTTTATTTGGGTGGTTCTGACCTGAAAGGCTTTTACATTATCTGCCAAACAAGCGCACAGGACGGGAGGCATCGTATAAAGCTCTCCCTGGAGCCCTGTGCGGCCTCGCTGCGGGGGTTATGATCTTTTTTTTAAAAAAATTTTTATTATCACCAGTTAAATAATGGACCCTAACAAAGGTGGCTGAACTTCTTCTCCCGGTGTAAACCGTCTTCAGCGCCCGACAATGACAAAAGAAAAAAACCGAGCGAAGCAGAAATGTGACAACACTTGTGAAGAGGCTTCTTCAGCGCAGTGACAGCTCCGGGTTTGCCCGTGCAAGAGGCACCGAGACGAACAAGGAAACCCCGAGGATCAGGGGCCTCCTGCCCGAATGACACCAGCGGGAGCCAGCCACACTGCATTTCTTAGCTAGCATTTTGCTAAGCTAACTAATGTAGGACAAGGAGTTGTTAGGGTGGGTTTTCTGTCGCCAAATGGACGGACAAGGTCCCTTTTTAGGACTGTGAGTGACAGTGAAAACTGCAAAAGCTTCTCCAGGTGAGATAACTTCAACTTAACGTCAGCTAGTTAAGGTAACCTACCATGTAGCATCAGATGGCTGCTATTCAGTAACCATTATTAACCTAGCTGGCTGCTACTAACATTTTTCAAACTTCTACAGTGAAGTGAAGCATTATCATTTAACCCTGGATAAGAGCTTGTTCGGTTTTCTCGATAAAAAACGTCTTGGTAGCATTTTGATTAGCGAGCTAAAGGCTAGTTAGTCTTATCAGTAACTAACCCTAACCCAATTAACTGATGTGAAGTTAGTTCAGCTGAAACATCGACTTACTTTTAACAAAGTTGAGCTTTTAGCTTTGTCATGAAAGTTGTGTTAACGCTACCTTACTGTACATACTCCAGTTAACTTGGGTAACTTAACGTTTGCTGACTAGCATTGTTGTGATGGACAAATTGAATAGCTCGTTTGGGGCTAAATGTATTAACTAACGTTGACTTCACGGGCTAAACTGTGATGATTACTGTTATATGGATGGTAATGTTTTATTCTAAATAACTGTCATCACTATTTTACACCGTCCCTCGGTTAGTTGATGGCGGATACCAGGGGAGGGGAGAAATAGAGAGAAATGACCTCACTAGTCCTTATAACTAAATGGCTCTACATTACCTCCCTAAACAATAATGTCCAGATTCATAGTCTCTCCTTGCTCATCCAGTTGCTGCTGTGGGTTTTGACTTTGAATATCCAGCAGGCAAAACAATTGTGGGACCTGCATATGCAAGAGTTAACTTGTACAAATGGTGAAATTATGATTAACTTTACTGGAAAGAACAGACAAGACTACCATTACAGTACATATGCACCAGTATCTGGCAGCGTCCTTCTTTCCCTTCTTTGTCAGGATTGGGTACCTTCAGTAATGTATTACTGCTGGTTTAATTGACCACAAAACTAAACTCAATAAACATTCTTTTTGCCTGTCAACTCATGGCTTTCAAGAAGCAGTTCAGAGGGATTCCTACAAAAAAATACATCCCGTTGGTCTCCTTTCACTCCACTGTGATTTGTTTGAACTGAAAATAGTTTCTCAGTTAAGGTTAGTAAGCTAGTAACAAAAGCAAAGTTTGCTTTGTGTCAGTTTCTTGTGCTTCATGTTGGACAGTCTGCTGTCGAATTTTCTGACCCAGCCCTGGCTCTCAAGCAGCCTTGTTGAAACTTGTACTTTTTGCTTGTCAGAAGGCACAGACAGGATCAACTAGATTATTAGGTCACCTGCACCAATCAGGAAGAATATTTTAATATTGGTAACTAATGGGCTACTCTCTCCCGGTTGATGAGTGTCAATCCTATCCTTTGTGACAATAACCAAATGTACTAGCTGTTTCACATAAGTGACTGTATAATTCACTGTTTCTCTCTTTCTAGGCATGATGGAGGGACTTAATAGTCAGGCTATTAGTCTGGATCCACGCAGACAGGAACTGCTTGAGGCTCGCTTCACTGGAGTTGGTGTGGCAAAGGTTGGCATTTCTTCTAATTAGTAAAAAAGCAAAACTAGGGGCTGCACTGAAAAGTTCATATTAGCTATTATAATGCTTAAAATGCATAACCATTTTTAATTTCAAGTGCAGATATTACTCTCTATATACTGAGAGTTAGTTTATATGTGTGTTATTTTATTTATATAAGTATTTATTTTTTAAACCAGAATGAGGTTCCCTGTTTTAGCCCTGCTCCAAAGTCTAGCTTGCGGTTTTCCCGCAGGCAAACACATCCCCACTGTTGTGTGTGAACGCAAACATGAGCAGTCAGTCAGCACTCCCATGCTACTCCTTTTAGTCTTCTCTATTTCCAATATTGACTGATGCTCTGTGTTCAGGAGTTTTCCCTCTGTGGAATGACCCTATCTCTCCGAGCTAAGGCTAAAACAACACAAGCTCTGTACTGGCTGACATGGGAGCCGGCCAGCAGCTCTTTGTTCAAGCGGAGACTAGTGACACTGAAATGGCACCGCAGCTGAAGCTTACGGCATCGGCTGTGTGCTATGCTGCAACCTTTCTGCTGAACTGGGTACAGCAGTGGGTATGCACGTGAGAAAATGGCAAACCCCTGAGAAAGAAATCACTATCATTCATTCTCCAGCCTCTATGTGCCCTGAAATACACTGTTCGGTCTGCTCGTTGCGGTATTACAGTGAATATGTTAGGAAGAGAAGCCTTTTCTAGAAACTGCACTGAGCATGTGTAATGTACATGTCAAGACGAAAAATGGGAGAATTTCTTGGCTGTATGTGTGACCTTGAGCAGCAGAAAGCCAGCAGGCCTTTAAAGCATTAGCCTCCTGCACCAATTAGCCTGCTGTTTCCTCATCAGGCTGAGCAGCTGGCCATGAATAGTATTCACCACACCACGCTGACTCTACCAACTGGATGTAAACTGAAGATTTGCAGATTAACAAGTAGATGCAAATTGTGTGTATATTGTGGTGTTGCACAATTACAAAAGCTTTCCGGTTTTAGCTGGTAACAGTTAAGAGTTAGTATATGGTGAAATTCCTACGAAAACTAATGGGATTATTTATCAGACAGAAAAGATGTGTTAAAATCTGCACCGTGATATGAGAAGATGGTGTTATCCTTAATAACTACACAATTACATTAACAGGTCTACATAAAGGCTTCATAAGAGGGCGTAAACAACATAACTCTTGGGCATTTAGAGTGGAAAACAACAGCATTTCCTAAAAGTAGCAGATGACTAATCAATCAAGTCTGTTGTCTGTGCCCTGTTTTTCCAGAGTTCAGCCAACAGTGAATCATCCAACCAGTCTCTGTGCAGCGCCGGATCACTCAGTGACAAGGAACTGGAGGTTGGTTGGGGGAAAGAATCAATCAAAATGACAAGTGACTGTGCCCTCTCCTCAAGGTCCTTTAACCATGTATGCACTAGCTTATTCTCGATGGTATCTCCTAGTCATTGTTTGTGTCAAATGTTTTTGTATACAGTCATGCATGCAAACATTTGGGTACACTGGCTGGTTGTCTATCTATCTATTTGAATTAGGCCAATTCGGGAATCAAGGAAATGAGTAGCCCAGAAGAAACTCACTCAAGCACAAACATGTTCACTCTTCAGAGATTGAACCATGACCTAGAAAGTAACAGTGTATGTGATAATCAACCATGCCTCATGGACGGCGTAATATGACATGTACTGGTGTGTGTGTTTCATAGTTGATTAGATACTGAGCACAGAAAAGAAACTGTTGTTAATGTTACATAATCTCAAAAATGTTTCTTTGAGAAGGGAGTGTAATTATCTGCTTATCACTTACCGGTACAAGGTTTTATTATGTTAAAGGATTATTTGCTGTAATGTTAATGAGCTGCTTTCCTGCTCTGTTCAGACACCAGAGAAGAAGACCAATGACCAGAAAAGCAGGAAGAGAAAAGGAGACATCTATGACAGCAACAGCCAGGGTAAATCCAACCTACTTATTAAAAGAAACCTATTGTCTCCAACTTGAAGTTATACTTTACTGGCACAAATCTGTCACGCTTCATAAGAGCATGCAGAAATGCTCAGCTGTCTTTGGTCTCACTTTCAAATGCAAATTGTGAAAATGGTCTATAAATACAATATGGGACATAAATCATGTGATCTGGCTAATTTTTTATGCTCCAACAGATGTATATGCTTCAAAAAAGATTAACATAAAATAGGATCAAATGATTTTCTTCTTTCTGACCTGTTTTTTTTTCTGTAGGCAAAGGAAGGGGGCATAAAATAAGTGATTATTTTGAGGTGAGTACAAATCTAATGGTTCAAACAGTACGTCTTGATCCTTGCGAATGTATTTTGTGTTGTAGCCACTGTGGTGCACATTGTTTCAGGCCACTCTCAAACTTTAGTGTTACGACTCACCTTCACGTTCCAACTACGCGAGTACGGTGCTTCATCAAATGTCTTGTCTCCTCTCTTTCTGTCTGGTTTCCACTCTCTTATCCTGTGGCCAGTTTGCTGGTAGCAGTGGCTCTGGCACCAGTCCTGCCCGGGGCATTCCTGTTCTGGTGCGCTCCTCTCCACAGCACTCACTGTCTAATCCTCCGGTGAGCATCACCGTCCACCTCCATAGCTTTCCCACGCGTTGGCACTCTTTCTTTTTTTTCTCCTCTTGGTTTACCAGCTGTTAAACCATTAGCCAGAATGGGATTCACTTTTGTTTGTGTCTGTTTTCACTTAATGTCAGTATCCTCTTAATTGGACAGAGTTGGTGCGCTCGTGTATATTTGATTTCCTGGTCTTCTGGTTCTGGTCAGCCACAGTCCTTTAACTACAGAGATCTTTTAAGACTCTGTTAATGATTTCTTTTTAGTGCTTTTACAGTTTGATTTCAGGAAAAACTACAATAAAAGTGAGTGAGTCTTACTGTGTCGGTGACTGAACAATAGACTGTGTGACATTTCTGGAATGATCAGATGTAGGATCTCTCTTGACCACTGGTTAGCAATACGGTAGCTGATTTTAATGTTCCCAGCGCGGGTGTTGCATCATGTTTTCAGATGCAGTTATTTTGGTTTTAGACTGGACACAGCGAGCTGACATTTAAACCAGATATGGGAGGAAACAATAAAGAGTGTTGTGTATATTATGTAAGATTGGAGCTTGCACTCAACACCTTCATTGGGTTTTGATGACAATTTAATGTATTTTATCACTGAAATATATGTTCACATATCATTTTCCGTTCCTCTAATGTTAAGATAACATCTTTCCTCATTGTATACCACAAAAACATTGCTCATTATCAATTTACCAGTATGTAAACATTTTCCTCCAAGCTTTAAAGTAAAGGTGTGATAAGTGTGTCCCCTAGCACAAAAGGGCCATAATACTAGGGAGTGTGAAAGAGTTTTTAATCAATACCTTTTGACTGCACAATTAGCTGAGATCTAAAGCTGGATTTATGAGATTTATGGCTTTCATAACTCACTTTCTGGTCCAAACTCTCTACACCAAAATAGCTACTGGGCACTCCTATCCCAAGATGTTGATGGGGGCATGTTTTTTGAAGCTCCAGTTAGACAGTCAAATACAGTCCAGGATGTTAAATGTATGTAGTAAATCCATTTGTTTCAAGATGTTCAGACACGAAACGCTGCTCGGTGACTTATAACACTCTGAGTTAAGATTTTACAACCTGTACAAGTTATCATGGCTGCCATCTTCTTATTCTTAACAATTGCCAGTTATTGATGATCTACTGGTACCTGGAATTTGAGCTTGAAGCATGATGAGTGGCCCCAGTGGACTACTGTTTTTTTTAAATGCACTCTCACCCTGAACAGGCCTTTAAATGGTGGATGATGCTATGAATGAGCAAACACATTTTAACCTATTCCTTTGCCAAAAAATAGAGACACTATTGTAGGTGGTTTTGCTTTTGCTTTTTTTTCTATTCTGATGTAGATCTAATTAGAAAAACTTACTCAATGTTATGATGTGACTATTAAACTCTGTCACATACTAATTGTTACATATCCGTAAGAATATTGTGATCTGCAGTGTAAAAGGCTGCATGTAGTTTGGTCCAGAAATAAAAAGGTGTTTTCTTTCAATCTTACATAAACATTAACTGTGTTATTCAGTTTTTTTTTTATCACCTACAGACATTGAGCAGTAGCTGGCCTTAAATGAAAGATTAGAATAGACTCGGAAAAATACAGACAGAAGAGAAACAATGTGCTCTTTGTCCCTTTCATCTACTTTGTAATCTCCACAGACGCTCTGTGTTACCCAGTTGTTATAGTTCACCTTCTGTGTCTTTCTGTCTCCCTCCCTTTTCTTCGGTCTCTCTGGAATCCAGTTTCAGCAAGGCAGTCCTTCATCCACAGGCTCAGCCCACACAGACTCTTCATCTTGCAGCTCTGTTAAGACAGCCCCCACACACACCTGCTCACACAAAGCCATCCAGGTAACTGACTGACTGACCCGGATCACCACTAAATACCAACTTTTCTGATTGTCATTCGGTAGATTGTGTCACCTTGTAGAAGGTCCGCTAAAAGACAATTCCACCCTGCTTTGGTTTGGATGCCTTTTGGGATTGGGTTCAGCTTTTGACATTTACCGCTGAAACGGTTTTGTTCTTCCACTGTTTTGAAATAAGTGAAAAGTGGTTTCTCTGAAATGAGTTTGACAAAGTTTGTAGGGATGACACAACTTCACACCTTAACTCTGCCATTTAAAACAGTCACACTATTTGGCCAAGATGTGAATGTTAGAATTAAAGGTCAAACTTTGAAAAGGCCCTTCCAACTCCTCTGCAGATGATTCTTCATCAGCACACATCCAACTATTCTGGCAAATTAAAATAATTGGCCTAATTAAAGGTCAGCATTTTGAATTCACGTCTAATATCAAAAACGCCACTGGTTTGATTTTTGATAAATTCAAAGTGATGGTGTGTTTTGTCACTGACTGGCCCAAGGGGTGTGTGCGTATCATTTATGTGGGATGAAATGCTTACTGTTGGCTTGTTGTCTTTGCCCTTCTGCTCCAGTCAGAACTGACGCTGCTGAAACTGACAGCACTGGAGAAAAACAAGAACTCTGACCTGGAGAAGAAAGAGGGCAGGATAGATGACCTGCTGAGGGTAAGAGAACAAAGAAATGAATGAAATCTGTCCTCATACTGAACTCATACTGGTTTTCAAAGCTGCAACTAAAATATTAATGTCATACACTCAGTTAAGTTTACCTCTACATTTGAAATGATTTATGTGCTTCCTTTACAAATATCCATATTAATCACTTTGCAAGTTAAACATATTTGCTAGCGCTTGTCACAACAGCACCAGTCTAGTTGTAACTCATCATGCATGATGTGCTTGTTCACTTTCAAATTTCATTTTTTGCTATCATCAGTGTAAGAATGGAAAAATACCTTGGATCCTAACAAGAATTACATGTGAGTGATGATGGATGTTTTGACAGGCTAACTGTGACCTGAGGCGACAGGTAGATGAGCAGCAGAAGATGTTGGAGCGCTTCAAGGAGCGGCTTAACAAGTGTGTGACCATGAGCAAGAAGCTCCTCATTGAGAAGGTGAGTGTACACATGTATTTGTGTTCAGAAGTGTTTTCTTTAGAGAAACAGCTTGTCTCACCTTGTTATAGCTGCATGCTAATGTGTCTGCTATCTGGTGGACACTTATTTTAAATTTAATTTATTTTTAAAGTCAAAGCAGGAGAAAAGGGCTTGCAGGGATAAGAGCATGCAGGACCGTCTGCGTCTGGGCCACTTCACCACCGTACGCCATGGAGCCTCCTTCACTGAGCAGTGGACAGATGGATATGCCTTCCAGAACCTCATCAAGTCAGCATGCAAATAAGCACAAACATATGCTCGTATTTTATGCATTCTGCATGAAAGAATGTGCACAATAGTTTGTTATTACATGTTCTAGGCAGCAAGAGCGAATCAACTCACAGCGGGAGGACATTGAGAGGCAGAGGAAGCTGCTGGGGAAGAGGAAACCGCCCTCCATGGCCCAGACACCTCCGCCCAGCCTGGAACAGAACAAACGAAAGAGCAGGAGCAACGGCCAGGAGAATGAAACGTAAGATTACCTACAACAGCTAAATTACTTTCAACCTTTTATTGTAATACATTTTTTTATTGTTCAGTTTTGTTAATAGTAATGATTTGGACATTTAAAGATTTGTTTTACAGAATCATATGCATTTTCTTTTTGTTGACACTAATTGTCAGGATTGAGTCAATTTGTGTTGCCTTGTTCCTTCTGTTGATCTTAAATAAATGTGTAGCTTATTACATTTTGGTTCTTAGAAGCTGACCTGTTTCTAATTTATTTCACACAGATTGTCACTCGCAGAATATCACGAGCAAGAAGAGATTTTCAAACTTCGAATTGGTCATTTAAAAAAGGTACCAGTTCATTTTCATTTACCACTAAAGCTGCTGCTGCTGCTTGTTAATCAAGGGTTTTAGGGAGGTAATAGATTTGTGTGGTTGTCCGCAGGAGGAAGCAGAGATCCAGTCGGAGCTGGAACATTTGGAGCGGGTCAGGAACCTGCACATTCGGGAGCTGAAGAGAATACATAATGAGGACAACTCGCAGTACGTGCCACCTCTGTTTACCCTTCCTCAACTGTTCCATGGTGAAGATTAAACGTACTTGTGCAGTTTGAAAAAGCCAAATGATTGACATAATTCTTATTTTGTAGATTTAAAGACCACCCCACACTGAACGACAGATATCTGCTGTTACATTTACTTGGAAGAGGAGGCTTTAGTGAAGTTTACAAGGTAAGTAAATGCTGTTGAATTGGCATCCACTCCTCACAAATAGCAGCTTTCTTTTTTTATTATTACTTAAATGTCTGATGTTCCTTTTCCAGGCTTTAGATTTAACAGAGCAAAGATATGTGGCCATTAAAATCCATCAACTCAACAAGAACTGGAGGGAGGAGAAGAAGGAGAACTACCACAAGTAAGTCTAAACTTCTGTTTACTTGACCAGCTATTCTCTTCATTTGCTTGGTTGAAAATCATTTGATCTACAGTTGATTAGTTGTAGAAATTCAAAAATGTTCTGTTGAAGTAGACTTAATGTTGACCATACATTTGTCTTTTCAGACACGCCTGTAGAGAGTACAGAATCCACAAAGAACTTGACCATCCTAGAATTGTAAAACTCTACGACTACTTCTCGCTCGACACAGACTCGTAAGTGCTTCATTTCACATAAAGCTTATAACAGGTTTGCCGATACTAATATGGTAACTTCAATGTAAATGCAGCTTTTTAAATGCTTGTAAAAACATCAATATAGCATCTGGGGTACATCCAGACAGAAGGGATGGTCTGTTCTGAAGTTTGGTTTTAGGTTTAGCATTTGACACTTTAATAGTCGTGGAGATGAAAAATCTTATTAGAGGGATTGAGGGAAAAATCTGGGTGAAGTTTGGTAGGAAAAATTAAGCAGTCACCTCCATGGCGGACTGTACTAAGCTGACACCAGAATAAGATTCCCTGTGAAATTTGACCACCAGCACACAAAATGATTTTTTGAGGTCAATAGAAGTGTCCAATCATCTGATGGTCTTGCTTGTTTACATGAGAAATGTGTGTCACATCTGTTGTTATCTCTTGCAGGTTCTGCACAGTGCTGGAGTACTGTGAAGGCAACGATTTGGACTTCTACTTGAAGCAGAATAAGCTGATGACCGAGAAGGAGGGCCGCTCTATTGTCATGCAGATCGTCAACGCCCTCAAGTACCTCAACCAGATACGGCCACCCATCATCCACTATGACCTCAAGCCTGGTAGACCCATAGAGTTTTAGTTTGCACATAGTTGCAATTTTGTAATAATCTTTACTTCGCAGAGTAGTTTACCAGAATGTTTACTGTCCTATGCTTAGGAAACATCCTGTTGGTTAATGGCACAGCTTGTGGAGAGATTAAGATCACCGACTTTGGCCTGTCTAAGATCATGGATGATGACAGCTACAGCTCTGCAGATGGCATGGAGCTGACCTCCCAAGGAGCAGGGACCTACTGGTACGTAAAGAGACATCTTTCACATCTTTAGATCAACATGAGACCGTTAATGTCTTCACAAGTTCATAGCAGAGAGAGTGCTGAGAGAACAGAGAGGAAAACCATTCTCAAGTTGTGACTGTGTGGCTTACAGGTACCTACCTCCTGAGTGTTTTGTGGTGGGCAAGGAGCCCCCCAAAATATCCAACAAAGTGGATGTTTGGTCAGTAGGGGTCATCTTCTACCAGAGCTTATACGGACGCAAGGTAATCACTAACCTGTATTCCAAAACACAGATTGTCAGGATCTTTTGTTTTTTTTAACAGAAGTGAAATGAACAAGCTACATATTAACACACTCCCTGTTGTGTTTCTCCAGCCGTTCGGTCATAACCAGTCACAGCAGGATATCCTCCAAGAAAACACCATACTAAAAGCTACAGAGGTGCAGTTTCCCCCCAAACCTGTGGTCACCACAGAAGCAAAGGTGTGGTACTTGTTTCTCTCACACAGCTACAGGTTTACTGAATGCACTGTTCCTTTCATACAATCTGCATTTTTGACCTTTAAACAGGATGTTTGGGTGGGACATGGAAGTACAGGATGCTTCTTAAATGTAAACTGATGGGATGTTTGATATGTTAGGAGGGGCAGAGGTAGTGCAAGATTAAGTCACTAGTAAAGCGTCAATGTTTTCTAGAAAGTGTCTACTTCATGGTTTCATGAAGCATACAGAGCGGCATAAGCAGCCACTACCTTTAGGCTATTTACATTTATAGCTTTTTGAGGAACGTTTAAGTATAACAGCAAGTAGCCTAAGAAAGAGGAGTTGTATTAGGTGCAGAAATATGAGAAGAGTTTAAGTATTTTCCCATATTTCCCCTCACAGGCCTTCATTCGCCGTTGCCTGGCTTATCACAAGGAGGACCGTGTGGACGTTCTGCAGTTGGCAAGCGATCCGTTCCTAATGCCCCATATTCGAAAGGCACTGGGCAGCAATACTCCTGTGGCACCTCCTATTCCCTCCACCTCCAGCTGCTACAGCAGCAACCCCTCCGAATGAAGGGAGCTTAAATTCTGGATTAAAACCCTGTGAGTGATTAAAGCCACACTGAGAGACATTACACACTCTCTGAAACTCCTCCTTAGCTCTTTTGGTTGCAAGAGAGCAGAGAGCATGATAGGATGGAGGCAACCTGAAAGTGTGAATGGAACCAAATTGATGGATGATGTGGTGATGTAGTAGTAAATGTGCCCACCACCTTTGTCCAAGTGGTAAAAATGAAGGGCCGGTCTCTGGCTGTGGGCTCAGTAGAACCCAAAGATTCGCCCATATGCATGCACTAACACAAACACTTTGGGCTCGTTTCAAGGGGCTTTTTTACATGAATAATAGTAAAAGCACCCATAAAGATTGCACAACTGAGGTTGAGAATATGCCGTTCGTGGAAGATCACCTGCCTCTATTCTGTGGAAGGTTTAGAAGAAGAAACATTATTGAAATTTCATCCCATTCTGCTTGAAATGCATCAACTATCAAACTATTTTTCAGTACTATAGTGGTCATTTACCCATATTTGTTTTAACCTGAGACTTTTAAGGAAGGGCTCCTACAGTGAATGAGGAATGATGACCAAAGTTAAAGGCCTGCCTTGATGACATGGCACTGTTAGAGGTTCATAAATGACTTAACACAGAAGATCCGAGAAGTTTTGGTTTCGACCTATTTTGAATATTCTACTGGGTAACTGGAAGTCAGCTGCTTATTTCAGTTGTTAAGTCCATATTTTTCCATTAAATTTACCCCCTGATTTTGTTAACCTTACAAGGGGATGACTATGAATGAGTGTTGTGATGAGAGGTATGATTCTCAACAGGAGTAATGATGATACCATTAAAAAACATTTGGTTAACTCTGTGTTTCAGTTAATTTGGGAAAATAAGTAAGCAAACTGCATTTATTGTAATTCACTCAATTCACCCTTTTGGTATAGAGGTGCATTGATGAATGTGAATGTAATGTGTATTCAATATTAGTAGTTACATGAATGCAAACACATTTAAACATTTCATCCCACACCAGACACTTTTTTTTCACAGCATAGGTTTTTTATTAATTCAAATCACACGTCAATAAAGTATCCGTCATATCTGAAGCAGGCAAATTCATGTGATGGTGCAGAGAATGAATACAACGTAACTGTTAGTGCATCTCTAAATACAACTGTTCGACTGCAGTGTGAGTATGTAACAAATGAATAAACTGCATTCGAGGTTAATGAAATACTGACACACTTGTGGAATACTAAACTGTCCTTGTCCACGATTATCACAAAATCTTGTAGCTTAGAATTTGGGATGAAAAAAAACGTTCTCAATGTGGAGAGAGAATTATCTAACAGTGATTTCAAAGTTGTGCAGTGCAAACGGGAGACGCTGAAGTTGACAAAGTCATTAAAACTATTTGGGGAAGCTTTCTTTTAAAATACATTCAAATCTGAGGGAGAGAGAAATGATTTTAATACACTTCTAGGCACCTGCAGTTATCCTCCTCACTTTTAAACCACAGAGACGTCCTCTGCCATATTGCTTCCATAGTGGACTTCAAATCTCTATCTCCAGCCACTCATATGATCTCTTTGGAACATGTAAAAACACAAAATCTAAACAATGCTTTGTGCACTATGCATGAAAATCCTGAATGGATTTGCAGAATGGCACTGATGTAACCATTCCTTTTCTGTTGCTCATGTATCCAGATAAGAGTCACACAGTTTCCAGTTATTAGGGGGGGGGGCATATGACTATGGGTGAGGTTTGACATCCCAAAGCATCGTCCAGCGGGTTTATCTGTTGTAAAACTGTGAGGTGACCCAGGCCAGTCCCCACTTGAGGTTGGTGAGCATAAACTTGAGTGCCTTGGTCCACTGCTCCTCAGAGTTGAACTGGGTCTTGATGGAGTAAGAGCCACCGCTGCCACCCGTGTCCTCGATCTTGCCTTTCTCCACATCCATCCTGAGGCACAGAATAAAAAGATCAATTACAGTCATCACATATGATCCGGTGAATATACGGATATCAATATTATAACCTGACATTAGAAATGATCCAACTTGTGGTTAAACCTGCAGATGGTTCTCTTTTGTGTTAAACAGACCCTATGAATCCCAATATTTGAAAGTTTGGATTTCTCTTTTCATATAAATCTGTCAAAAATATTCAGAATCTGATAATATATTGATATATTCTGATAACACAGACAGGGTTTAAAATGTTGTCTTATTAGTTGAGGATGTATGTTAAGCAACAAAACTGTAGGTGTCAACTTAATTCAATATTACCAAGACTATTAGTACAAGTTGTTCTAGCAGCTTACATCCCACACACTGATGATTTATTAATAAGCAATACTACTGAAAATGTTTAGTTTGTCCTGAGGATGATAATAAATAGAAGAATAATAAATAAAAGGTCATGGGGTCATTAAAAGCAAAAATCCCATTTGGGTGATGAATGGATATTTGTTCTGTACTGGTGAACATTGTGGTAGGATGATGCAAGAAGAATGGCGGCAGGTCACAGAATCACTAGGAATCATCTGCTGTGGAAGATGGGTATCCACATCATATTTGAAAAATTGGATTGTCGACAAATGTTAGTCTGGATCAGAGCTTTGAACAGACCAGAAAATTCACACTAGAATATTAAGACACTATATTCAAACTTTGATGGATCAGACATCCTTCATGCCCTAAAGTTTCCCTGTCTTGTAAAAAAACCCCAATATAAACAACACATGTATCATTAGGAATAGCCAAACAGTGTATCAGATGTAAAATAAACATCATGTAAGTGTGCCATACAAATGTGTAACTATACATTTTTTTAATGTGACACATTTTGAGTTTATAAAAGTTGAATGCCACCACAGTCATCAGTCCCATCAGTCTGCCACTCAGCCTGATAATACATGGATTTGATGGTGCAGCAGCAGCAGTCCAGAGTAATTGAAGTGTATGGAGATGCTGAATGTAGACTGTGGATGTTAGAAGTGATTGTTGCAGGTAAAGTAAGATTTATATAGCAAGTTACACAACTAAGGATACTACTAAATGTTGTACTGGTGGCCATGCTTTAAATATTAAAAAGGTTGTATATTCAAGCTTTCCCAAATGTGCCTAATTTGCCTCAACAGCAAAATCAAAGAAAACAATTCTTCAGCCCCTCTAGAGTAAGTCGAAGTAATTATTTTGAATTTGTATTCAAACTTCATAAATATTTAGAGCTTCATCTTAACATGGCTGCAAAGATACCTGAGTTAATGAACACAGAAGAAGACAAACGTCCTGCAGCCATCTGACCTGTAAGGAAGGCAGAAGCCTGTGTCTCCTTTCTCCACCTCCTCTTTGAACTGCTGGACACAGTCCAGGAAGGCCACCATGGCGTGGTCGAATTTATTGTCCCAGAAGAACCTCAGGCCACCGGAGCAGTACAGTGGAAGCTCCTAGACAAACAATATGGAAAGCAAGAGAGAGCATAGTTGGAGCCTGGAGGAGTGTTTAATAATGATGTGAGAGCTCAGCTTGAGAGCGCTGTTTTATTACCTTGGATTTGTCCGTCAGGGACTCGAGGTATGAGTGGTTTCCATATGGCACCAGGCGATATCTGAAGAGAGGACAGAGTTAGTGTTAGGTGAGATTAAAGTCAAAGTTTACTTGCTGAATAAACAAACAAGTATTATTAAAAAAATACTGAATACAAGAGATGTACTAAATGTAAACAGCTGATGCCAAATAAAATAAACAAAAGCAACAGAATGAAAATTGAGCTCACAGTATGCGCGAAGATATTGAATCTAAATAACAGAAACAATGTGGTGGAACTGGCATTTAAGATGAGTTCAAATAGACCAAATTAATGTGAGGATGGAAATGGGAGAAATACATTTAAATTAAATTATTATTATTATTAAGTTATTAGATTCATTAATAACAACAGATCAAACTGTGAAGCACCATTTAAACTTTAGGGGTTTCAAATTCAGTGCTTTGCTGGTGAAAACATAAAATGGTATGCAGGCAAGAATAAATGATTGGTTCACAATTTTTCAAGTCAGGTGTTCATATGAAAGATGTTTTCCTCACTGTAATCATTCCTCCTGCTCATAATGGCAATCAAAAGATCTCCTTCAAATATGCTTTCAATGTAAGTGATGAAGCCTAATCACACATTCATGCATTTAAAAGCTTATCTGAAGCTTATATGAAAGTCTTAGTTAGTCATATCAAGTGAATATCTGCCAAATTTACAGTCTTTTTAACATCAAATTCCTCTCTTCCCCTCTTTGTGTTTCCTCAGAAAGTGTTTCCCTGTTGAGCTGTAGTGGAAATATAGTAACAATAAGAGGCACCTGACTTTCTTTTAAGACATTTTCCACAAATTGTGAACCTATCCTTTAAGTTATGTGCGTTAATATGTGTGTGTACCTCTGGAAACGCAGTCCCATTTTGTTTGCCAGAGCATGCAGCAACAGCACCGTCTGCCCCCAGGCGGCGTTAATCTCATTCCACTCTACAGGGACGCTGGGGAGTCGACCCAGACGGAAGTTGTTGATGGTACCAAACTGCCCGCTGTGCCTGGAAAGA
This sequence comes from Scomber scombrus, assembly GCF_963691925.1. NCBI lineage: Eukaryota > Metazoa > Chordata > Actinopteri > Scombriformes > Scombridae > Scomber > Scomber scombrus. The sequence continues at coordinate 14,531,884 of NC_084990.1, forward strand.
CACAGAACCAAAACAATTCAGATTCACACCCAATAAGCACTGATTTACTTTTGTCCGAAGGGATCTGTAGTAAATACTTGCAAAGTCACAGTCAATTGGTTGAGAGAAAAACTAATTATTTCTTCTTAGTATACAGCAACAGCATCATTTGTGCGTACCAGATGTGAAATGTGGCGTTGAAGACGTTGGTCTTTTTCAAGCGATCTAGTTGAATCTGGCAGTAACGCATCTGGTTGTCAACGCTCTTCAGCTCATCATCCAGCTCAAGCTGTTGCCGCTTAAACTCACTGTACTCCTTTTGGTACCTAACACAAGCACAAAACAGGGTAAAGGGACATATCTGTTAAATGCTCTATCGTCTATAGTATCCCACCATCACCTGTCTACACCACCCTATCACTCACTGCATCTCCTCTGTGTCCAGCTGCTGTGAGTGGATCCTGCTCTGGGTCAGTTCCTGGGCTACAGCGGCCCTCTGCTCCTCCACCGCCTCCAGTTCCTGGACCAGAGCCTCCTCCTCTTCGTTCAGATGCTGCAGCTCTGTCAGCAGTGTCTCTTCCTCCTCCACCTGCAGGTGTGACAGCAGCTCCAGACACTGCCTGAGAAAGCATTCAAACACAGTACATGTTATAACACACAGACAGACTTTGGTTGTAGCGATGAACACCAGCAGCATCTCCCTCTCTTGAGTGTCTCTTTTGTTGAAAACGGAGACATTGGGGCATTTTATTTTGTTGTGTACTGGCTCACTTGTAATTCTGGCATTCGTTCTCTGTGATGTTGAGCTGTGTGTCCAGGTGGTCGAGTAGGGTGTCAGTACATTCCTCACACAGCGGGTGGTCCACATCCGTCTGGCCTGACATGATGTCAAACAGGTCACTGGTCACCTGGGTGGGATCAAATCAGACACAAAGTAGCTATTTATGATGATCGTGTCACTAAGAATGTGAACGTACATGTTTTGAGTTCAATTTAACATAGATCACGCTGACAGTCTACTCATCTGTTACACTTGCCTAAATAACATCATCAGTGATAAATAAAACACACACTTAATTTAAAAACATCCTCCATGTCAAAGTAGTTTACCTTCAGTCTCCGGCTTAGATTTTCCATAGTGCCTCCATCAGATGCTTCTCCAATCAGTGTGAAGCTGTTGGCACTCTCTGTGGACATCATCCTGCTGAGAAGGACAAGATTCAAACTTTGTAGAACTATAAAGTCTTATATTATACATACCAGTTCACACCTCATTTGACAAAGAAGCATATTAAATTCTTATTTAATGGTTCCTATAATGGAAACATCTAAAAAGCAGCATCAGGTAAAGCTTTATTAGTTAAAGCAGCAGTAATCAAAAACGGACGAGCGCTCACCGTGCAGGGGGGATGTATTTTCTCGACACTCCATCTTGCTTATTTTCTACAAATGTTTCCTGGGATGAAAATATAATTCTGAGGTTCAGACATTTTCTCTGACAAAACATTTAAATACATTTACTCATAAGTATCTCAAAGTCTTACAGATTACAGAAAGTTTTCAATATAAAAACATAACTGAAAAGTGGTATGTGTATTGGTTTATATGTAAGGTATAATAATAAACAGAAAAGATTACATTAAAAAGAAAACCTCTTTTGTTGTGATTACTTTTTGTTTTTACTTTATTAGTGTATGTTTTTGAAGGACCTGAATAGAGCTGCAACGATTAGATTATCATTATTTCTGGAAAAAAAATGTAAAAATGATCTTGTTCCAGCCTCTTAAATGTGAATATTTTCTGGTTACTTTATTCTTCTAGATAGTAAACAGTATATTTTTGTGTTGTGGATAAGACATCTTAGTTTGAATCTTGTTCAAAAGGTTTGGTAAAAAGTGATTCTGACAGTTTTGAAAGTTTTCTGAGACTTTATAAACAACTAATTGATTAACTGAGAAAATAATTTAGGGATTAATCAATGATGAAAATAATTGTTAGTTGCAGCCCTCGACCTGAGAGCATAATAATTTGGACATATCCTTTCAGCTGTACCTCTGGTGCTGTCTCCCCCACACTACTGTCAGTCTGTTTGCTGGGAGTCACTGTGACCAATGGAGCTGAAGAGAAGAAGAGGAGACACAGAGAAATCACTACATGACAGATAGGGTAGTTTAAACATTGGTACACTATAACCCCCTAAAAGGACAGGTTTACAGTTTTTCAACTATATCTTAAAACAACAGTCAGGAGCCATGTTCATTCCTCCTGTCCCTTACTGTGCAAAAACTTATTTAAAAGCTTTTGCAAAGCTAATATGATGCTTCAGATGTCCAAATGAGTCAAATCAAGTAGATAATTTTTCAATGTCACTGTTTTTTGTGCCAATGTTCCTCTTTGTGTAACTCTACTGTCACTGCAGCTCAACAGGGAAAACACAAAGAGGGAATTTGATGCTACAAAAGACTGTAAATGTGGCCGATATCCACTTGATATGACTAACTCAGACTGAAGCCTCAATAAGTTTCAGTTAAAACTTTTGAATGCATTTTTGCACAAAATGACTGTGTGTACACACTGTGGATTTTTGCCCCCATCACTTACACTGAAAGCACATTTGAAGGGGATCTTTTAACAGCCATTATGAACAGGAGGAAAGATTACAGCGAGGAAAACTTCTTTCAATGTTCATATGGACACCTGACTAGTGTTTGAAAATGTGTGAGTCTATCCTTTAATGTTACGTACATTTCCCAGCACTGATGGGTGATTATTAAAAGCATACATACTTATAAGTTCCTGGATTGTGACCCGATCGAGCACATTAAAGGATGTGTCCAGTTTGAGCGGCTGGCAGCACCTCTGACACACGAAGCTGACCTGCATCGTTGTGCTCGACGACTTGGAGCCCTCCATCGCTACCTACATGTACAAGAATTACAAAAATAACTTACAAATCAAAGCAATCGGTGTGTATAAAACAAACTGAGAGCCCTTGCACTACTGACAGCCTGATAGCGTCTAAAAGTGAACGTAACTCATTAAAGGCTGTTAGCTACCTAGAAAGCTGTTTAGCTAAGCTGCTAACTAGAAAGCTAACAGGCTGACGTCAGCTATGAAGTGAACCGGTGTGTGTAAACAGAAGATTGACTCACAGTTGCTTGTGAAAGAAGAACAACTATTACACGTCAAAAAAATGAGAAATCACTCCTGATATAATTTGCGTGACATCTCGGGACTTCACTTCCTTATTGTTGTTTACGACGGGTGTGACGTCAGATTAGAGGCGTGCAAGTCACGTGGTAGCCGGGGGACTTTTATTTTGTAGGTATGCATAATAAATACAATATACATAACATATATATATTACATGTTATAAAATATATGAATATTATTAATAATAATGACATACGTATATGAAATAATCGCAATAATTGTAATTATTCCAATTACTTAATGAAAAAAATGTAACTTATTACATTTGATTTTCTAATTTACTAACAAATGTTTTCTACTGTTAGTGTGAGTGTAGTCATTAAACCCACTAAATTCTAAGTTCAGGTGTTTCTCATGGATACTGACATGATGTATAAGGGAGATCGTTTCTCATATAGCAAGATTTATCTCTCATTTCTGGAACATAAAATAAAGATATTTTATGAAAAAAGTCAAAAGTCTGGCATGGGATTAATTGATACTGTGACACAATTTAAACCCACGTGTGCTCCAAATAAGTCCATATCATGATTTATTTAGAACATATTTAAAAAATATATAGTTTTCAAAGAATTGAAAACAGCAAAATTATGTATTCAGTAAAAACCCTCCTGAGCAAAGGTGGCGGTGTGACTTCAGGGGCCCGTTTCAGAAAGCAGGTTTAGTGAAAACTCTGAGTTAGTTAACCCTAAGATGAGGGAAACTCTGGTTTTTCGGTTTCACAAAGCCAGTTCAGCTTAACTCCGAGTCAATTACCCTGGCAACATACTCCGTGAACCTAACCTGCTCGCTGGCGGGTTTTCTTCAACTAACCCTGAGTTTCTCCTCCTTTTTACTGAAGCCTGCAGACTGAAGAAGCTGTCAGACATTTCTTAAAGAGTTAGTTAATATTGAAGCACAAATACGAAGCAGAAATCTCCGTCAGAGGGTGATCAGACCCCGCTGGGATGTTTTATCTCTGATGATGTTCTGTTTGAGTGTTTCTGTTTTTCTGTAGGCTACAATCGATCATTTTATCTGATCAATATTTTCAGCCCTCGTATCGTCTGTACGACACATCATGGACATGCTCTCAGTTCAGAACAAGTTTTTTGTGTTGCACTTTGTTTTTTTCTTTGCCAATGGCAGTTTTATATGTAACATCTGTGACGCTGAGCATGTTACCAAGGCAACTGTCTGTCAGGCTGTCAGACACGTAATATTTGAAAGTTATTGATAGCTAGGCTGACCAAACGTCCTCTTTTCCCCGGACATGTCCACTTTTTACGTCCCGTCCGGGGCGTCCGGGGGTTTTTTATTAATTGATGATAATGTCCGGTTTTCCTTCTGTGTGTGTATATGTGTGTGCCCCCTCTCCCCCGGTTGTCATTGTTTGGGTTAGCGTGTGTGACGTAATCCCCGAGAGGTTGCCCTGTGTCCAAACTCACAACAAGAAAGCAGCAGACACCGGCGGTGCAGCTGAAGCGTTCAAGATGCCAAAGCGCAAATGCACGTTCACAGATGAACTGCGAAAAAAATTCCCAGTTTACTACCCGGTCGGGACTGGCTGAGTGCACCGTGTGCGAAGCTGGTACATATGTGTCTGTGTCCAATAAAGGTGCCGGGGACCTCACAGCTCATATGGACACAGAGAAACATGAAAAAGCAGTGCGAAGTGAGAGTAGTTCAGCAAAGTTGACTGAGTTCTTTGTGAAACCCGGACAAACAGAGGATGCTGTAAATGCAGCGGAAGGTGCGTTGGCATTTCATACTGTGAAACACCACCACAGCTACAGGTTTTTCTAATACAGAAGAGGTATTATTTAGAACATTATTTCATATTATTTATTTGTCCACTGAGACTTGAAAAGAGTTATTATTTTACAAGTTGATTTTTCTAACACAGAAGAGACATTATTTCTATCATTATTTTATTCCAGAGATTTTACATTTATTTTACATTTTTATATATATATTTTACAATTGAGGCATAATAAAGAAAGTTCAGTTACCTATGGGAAGCCTATCTGAATTTCTGTCTTTGGGAGATATTATTTTGTAATATAACAAAATATTCTATCCATACATATAAACTTTAAATATATTAAAATTATAAGGAATCTTTGAGTAAACTGCGAGTATCAATTAAGTAGGCTATCTCGTGACCGGGCTGAGAGTCGTCTTTTTTGGAAATCAAAATATGGTCACCCTATTGATAGCCAAGTGATTACTGCGCATGCCTCATAATGACAGTATCCCTGGTTCGAGTCCAGCGAGCACCTTCGATTCCTGCAGGTCTTTCCACTCCTTTTTCTCTCCCTGTTTCCTGTCAACCTCTATACCAGCTAATGTTAAATTAAGGTGAAAGTGCCCAAACATAAATCTTTTTTAAAAAAAAGAAATGTGACTCTTGCACTGAAACGTTTACACTTTGGTAGTGTTGTATGTATAAAGGCATTTAGGCTTTCAAATATACAATATTAAATAGATACTGGTAGTGTTGGGATGGCTGAAAAATTGACTCTCTTTTTTGCTTAGAAGATTTCACTAAGTACTGAAATATATCACATGTTGAATGTAGCCACTGAATGTTGTTTAATGAGGGCAGGCTAAACAACATCACAATTGCTTGTAATGAAATTATACCTGACTTGTTTGAGCTATATTTTTATATATTTCATATTCAGTTGCTGCCAAGTAGGCCTGCGTTTTGTACCTGTTGGGGTCTGCATGAATATTAAATGTGTCACACACAAACACATACACAGAATATAAATGTTGAATAAGTGGAACACTCGAGACAAAACTTTTTTTCATTAATACTCACACATTGACTCGGTTGGTAATTTTCTGCCACGTCAGCTCATGTTCTTTTGCTGCAGCTACTGTATTTCTTTTTTTTCTTAAGTATACTAATCATCTGCATGCATTCATTAATATTTCTAACTCCACTGGGGAGAAGTAGGAGGACTGAGCCCTTTGTTTCACCTGTTGCCATGGTGAATCATGTTATCTTTGCTCCATTGATGAGGGCTTGGTATCTCCTCATGCACAAGCTTTACTCAGAGTTACTTTGACTCAGAGTTGATTGAACCAACTGTTATCACCTGTTCTGAAACCGAAAACTCTGAGTTTGACATCTCAGAGTCGGTCAACCTAGTGTTAAGGTTTTAACTCAGAGTTAGTTAAACCTGCTTCCTGAAACAGGCCCCTGATGTAACCCACTTTGTAAACATCAACATTTACAGAAGTAACTGTAATTTAAGTACAGTTAGTTTTTTCTCAGAAACTATAACGGATTACAGTTACATTTATTTATTTTAATTAAATAACGCCCTTGTAACTAGTCACACCCATAGACTGTATATATATATATACCCCAACACACTATACAATAGTAATACAATACGGCGCCTCATCTTCCGGACCAGTGGGTGGCGCTGTAATCTCAGCTGCAAACATCCGCTATAATAAAACAGAAGAAGACGGTAGTTGCGGGAAAACTGAAGCGAGTGATTCCTGCTGTTCTTGTTAACTTCAGACTGTAAAGGTAAAATTGTAAACAAGTACTTTTTTAACATTAATCCAGTGACCTTTCAAACCCCGTAATCTACTTTGTGAGTTCAGCTGTTGTTCAGTCGACGTGTTGCCGTCGATTGTCTCAACCTCAAAAGTCATAAAGAAAGCTTTGCTAGTTGTGTAACCTCTGAAAACATCATTAGCTGTTTAACTTTACAACCAGCCAGACTGATGTTTAGTTTAATGTCATCTTCAGTTACAACTCTAGTAACACTAAAGGGGGTTTTCTAAGGTAACAATGAATGTTAATTGCGACTGATTTCATTTATCTGATGGTTTCTGTTTGTATTTTGCTGTTACACAATGACTATGTATAATGTTAATCCCATAAGGTTACACATATTATTGACTGGTCTGCTAATCCTTCCACTAAGCTATTGCTTGACTGATGCATTTTAGAAAACCTAAAGATCCCCTCCAGGCATATATTAGAGATATATTCTGTTTGGAACAATAATGTGCGTATGATATGGTTTTTCCTCCCTCATTAAATATGCAGAAGCTGTGAATATGCAAATATTGCTAATTTCACAAGTTTAATTGCTGGAGACAAGATGCCTCTTAATTCTCTGTAATGTAAATTTACACTGTAGTCTCACTAGATGTACACTGCAGGCTTCAAGTTTCCACATCATATCAAAAAATTACTAATACGTTTCTTACTGGACCACCATTGGCTTCCGAACTAGTTGCACTGTCATAAATCTTGCTTGTAAGTCCACCCCTTAAAATGTGATTTTCAATGAGTGCAGAGAAACTTTCCACGTTCAGCATATGGATGGGAAAATAGCCCTCTAGTGTCAAGATCTGCACATCCATCATTCTGCTAAGTGAAGATCAAACATCAAGAAGAAAAACATTTTTGAGTGGTGGTTGATTTTAATATTTAAGTAGCTGACAAGACTCATTTCAGTTAAAGTACCTGTGTTTAATTCCAACATATTCCAGCAGCCATGCAGGGTGTCAAGATGAATAATCAGTGCATAAATATGCACGTCGTAGGCCACCCTAACTATTAGCTTTAGTAATCTGCTGTTTACATAAATCCTTAAAGCTGGTAACCTGGAAAACAAAGCTGCATGTACAGTAGATGAGACATGACCTAAGTACACATGAGTATACAGCAGTCATAAATGTCCTGCTGCAGGGCCAGTCTGACATACAGTTCATCACATAGAGAAGGTTTTCTTTTTTGTTTGTTTGTTTTGTTTCACCTTATTTAGTTTAGTCAACTATAGAGTATTTTAAAATGTACAAATAGTAACAAAGGAAAAAATCATTTATTCATTCATCATTACATTTTTAGTATCTGTCCAGCAGAGGAATATACATAACTATGTATTTTTGTTTTAGTAGTTCTCTGACAGCTACATCTATAATCTGTGTATGTCCTCTGATATTTTTCATGTGTATGTATTTCTTTAAAAGAAGACCATGAAAACCCCAAATGCCACAGATGTCAAAAAGGGGATTGCAGTCCTTTGGGAGACTCTGCAGTGCCCCATATGGTGAGTGTCATTCAGAACAAATAGATTTATTAAATAAGTCAAATCCATTCTCTGTAGTATTTTTGGTAAATTATGAGATGAGGATTGTCATTTAGAAAAACTGTCAGTCTCTTTACTTACGTCATACTTTCTTTCACCATTAGTCTAGATTTAATGACTGCACCTGTATCCACAAAGTGTGACCACCAGTTTTGCAAGTAAGTGACATTTGTTTATGTGATTGATGTAAACATTTGTAAATATTTTTAAATGTATTAATCAGAAATATACATATTTTTCTATTCCACCAGATTTTGTATGTCGAAGCTTTTGGACAACACCAAACAAAACAATGCCAGCTGTCCAGTGTGTAAAGCCAAGATAACAAAAAGGTTGGACATCATCAGTACAATAGCATATTGAAAGTTCATTGTTTTTAATACTTGCATTATATTAATACCACGTGTGTTTTTTGACTTGTCCAGGAGTTTGCGTGAGAGCCCAGGGTTTCAGAGACTTGTAGCAGGATTGCAAGACATGATTCAGGCCTATGAACATGACACTGGCACAAACTGTAAGGCTACATCACTGATTTCTTGAAATAACTTGGTGATTTGCATTAAATAATCTCACAACATTATTTTTTTTACATTTTCAGACTTTACTGGAATGTCCCAGCAAAACAGACAATCAAGGTAAGACACCATTTTAGTCCAAATAACACTCATCCTCAGTTACTCACTCACCTCAATTTTAACTGTAGCGTATGCATTTTCTTCTAACCAGTGTCACAGATGCTGAAGCTAATAAACAAACTTGCAATGGTTCATCTGGAGATACACCTGGTACTGACCCTGACAACGTGGAAAGTGCAGACAATGATGACCCTCCAATGTCCCACTCTTCAACTGTAGCAGGTAAAATCTTACAGGCCTTGTTTTGTAGGTCATCTTTTTTCAAACTTCAAAACATTTGTCTTATTTACTTTTTATTTCTAGGTTTTTTAATAGTAATTTAGAGTAAATGGTATTATTAGTGATTTAGAAGAAAAAGTCATTTTTAAACCAACCTTGGTTAGGGTGTAGTTACAGTTCTGAAGTGTTGTTTTAGTTGAAATACATCTAAATTGGATTGGCTTTAGTTTAATGTAGGTATACTTTAAGATACAGTGCAGCCATAGTGTTATATGTAAATTATTGCATCTGTTATGGCAACAATTTTGCAGTAGTAGTTGATAACAATGGAGTAACTAGGCAATTTTTTTTTTTTTTTTTTTTTTTTTGGAAAGTGTACCTAAAGGTTAAGAATTTGTCATTTCCTTGTCGTTTTTTAGCCCAGAATGGATTTGCAAGGCTGATGGGACTTGAAGACACAAGTCCCTTGACAACAGAAAATGATGGTCTGGATAGTGGCCTCGGTGGGGCCCTACCAATTCCAGAAAATAAAACACCCAGCCCCACCGATTACGCAGAACCACTAGAAGCAGAAACATCAGAAGTTGTTGAAAAGGCAACGTTAACACACAAAACTAGAGGCAAAATGAGACATGCCAAATTGGAGGAATCCTCGCTTCTTCCTTTACTAATTTCTAGTGAGACAGAAAACCAACCTAGAAGACGGTCCTTAAGGAAGAAGCAGAAAATGGATTTGGAACCTGAAAATTTTTTAGAGCAGAGACAGAAAAGAAGTGTTGAGAAAGTCGCTGAGTGGCTCATGAAAGTTCCAACTGAGGAAAGTCTGGAGTTAGAGAAACCTGCTGAAGACACCTGTGACCCAGACGACTCTGGCAGCTCTTCTTCCACTTCAACGATAAATGTCAAGCTACACTATAGTGACATGAATCCAAAGAGAGAGAATCGTGCTAAAGCGCTTGAAGAGCAGGTGTTCGGGGCTGTCTACAAAAGAGACCGAAGAGGGAACAGAACCACCTCTCCTCCACTAAATGTGTTCGTTGAACCACCAACACACCCCTTAGCTATAGAAACAATGACACCTGAAAAAGTACCCAAAAGAAAGAAGAACAGAATCACTTCTGCTGATTTTGTAGAGAAGTCCAGCTCTGAAGATAAATATGAAAGTGACATGGAGGAAGAGCAACAAATGACAGGGCAAATAAATGATACCTGCAGTGAAAAGTTTAAAGAAGCAGAAGAGAAAGTCACAGAGGAAAATAATGAAAAGGAAACCAGAGACAAATATGAGAAAGGATTAAACAACATTCCAGAAAGAGATGAGGTTCCCTGTCTTGTGTCTGATATTAAACCATATCAACCAGGCAGAAAGTTGAAGAAAAGGATGCGTGACACTCTTCAGCAGGTTGACAGTGATTTGCAAGAGCGAGCTAAGGCAAACGTGGAAAGTTCTGAACAAAAGAAAACTGACAAGAGGAAAGGTAAAAACACTAAGTCAGAAAAAAGCAAGTCTGGCAGAGTGGTGAAGCCCCTTGTTCTGGTTGGAGTTCAGAATGGAGAGACCAGTCCTAAAACTAGACAAGTAGAAGAAGAAATCCAAGTTCATATTGAGAATTACCCTAGCAGCGACGACCACGAAACCCCCATCATGAGGAGCACAAGGAGAAGCAGAAGGCTTCAACTCTTTGCCGAGGAAGTCCAGGAAGGTCCCAAGAAAGCATGTGCTCCAAAAAAGAGTATACATGAAAAAGACAGCAGTGATGCAGAGCAATCTGCGGATGCTAAAGGTGGTATATTGTGTAATTCGGCCTCACCTAAAAATGGAAACTTGTCCAAACTAAATGGATGCATTTATGATCAAGATATTGGAGGAATTGAAAACATGGAGTTTGGTGAAAGAACGTCTTCTCTGAGACCAACAGAAGATGTTACATCTGTCAAAGAGTCCGTTGCTGAAACTCTGTCCGAGGCTGTAGAAGATCCAGCACTTGAAAGCGATAATCCAACTGATGAATGCCCAAATAACATTCAGTCGCAGACTTCAGCTTGCAAGACTAAATGTGCCATAAAAGAAATTGAGGAGGATAAGAATGACAGCGAGCTGGACACAGAGCAACTGCTCAGGAGCTTCAAATCCACTAAAAGGAAATCTTTCCATCTTGGAGGTTCAGATGTGAAAAGGAGCAGAAGTTTAGGTGAAGAAAATGTGCACGAGGAGAGAAGTGATAGTGGTTCTGGAGTCAAAGGGACAAAACAGCTGAGAAACTCTGACATCACTAATCCACATGTGTTACAAGACAATGACAGCTTATCTTGTAGTGATTGGATCCCCCCATCTAACTCGTCCATCCTGACAAGAAATAGAGTCTCCAAGAAAGGAGATCAAGTGGTTGAAGAAGGGTTGATCCCTGAAACGAGTAGCTCAATTCAGGACAGTGCTGAAAACTTCGGGAACAGTGTCAGTAGTGCCCTCAGCCCTAATAAAGTGTCAAAGCATGAAACAGAGATTCCTCATTTTTCTGTTGTCCCTCAGGTAGTAGATTCTGGGCTCTGCTTCAGAGCTGTTGAGTTGTCTGAAGGTGGTGAACGTGAGGAGTTAAACAAACCCACAAGGTGTTCTCAAATCACAGACAGTAAGCTTGGTTGTACTGCGAGGGATGCTGAGAAAGTGAAGGAGATGAGACAGAACATTTCACAGGAAAATTCAGCTGCCTCTGGAAAACAGAGTCCAGTCAATGCAGCAGAGGGTTTCTTAAATGCAGAGTCTTTAACTCCCGACGGCCTCGGAATACCAGTTGTCCAAGTGAGCCCCGAAATAAAGACGAGCAGCCATAGGAGTGAAGAGCTCAGCATCCATTCCTCCTTCAAGAGCAACCTGATAAAGAGGAAGAAGGCTCAGAGGCTCCAGTCTTCATCCGAGTCTGATTGCAGCGGATCCAAAGAAGAATTACCAACTTTGACCCAAATTTTTGGAACATCAGCTCCTCCCTCCGCAGTGTGCCTGGATGTCCAGGATCAGGCAGACTCCAGATGTGAAGGTGCATGTGTTACAGCTGATGCAGCAGAACAGCTGAGCCGTCCACCTGCGTGCCCGAGCCCCGACTGTGTTAATTCCAGCCAAGCGTCTGTGGACTTGTTTGGCACACCAGATGAATGTAAGTTGATCCTTATTAGCTGAAGCCAATTTTTAAGGTTTCCTTTTAAGGTTTGGCAGCATGCTGAGACAAAGCAATGCAATGAATCTTCACTTTTTCACCAAGATGCAAAAGATGTGCAAGCTCTGTTGTTCTCCCACTTTAAAAATGTGTGTATGGAGAAAGAAATGCTCAAGCTTTCACTTACAAAGCAATTAGATTTTTTTCTTCTCTGCAGGTGATGTTCCAGTAAATGACTCCAGTGTTATTGAGTCATCACAATTCTCAAGCGATGTCCTTGTCACTCAGGTAGATATAATTATGTTCTCAATTACTTTCTTTTGTTTTATATATAACTATAAATTCATTATTTTTTTAAGTGGATCTAATTTAGTTTAGGAACAGCTTGTGATTTGTCAAAGTGAGATTTTCCATTAAATCTAACATGAGAAATTCCCAAGTATGTGCTGGTTCAGCATTGCTCAGTTTCTTTGTGCTTTCAGGGATGCACTTTCACGTTATGCCCTACAGAGGGCAGCCAACACATTTTCCCAAACCAAACCTGTCAGCTCCAGGATGACAGACTACCTCGCTCAGTAAAAAATGTCCCCCTCAGCAGCTTTCTGAATTGCATTTCATTTACGTTAGAGGAAATGCAGCCTAGGAGATGATTCTTGTTTTCTCCCTCATCCATCTTCCAGCACTCCCACTTTTATCTGTCGACTGTATTTGACTGGGAGTTCAAGTTTCATGCCCCGGGGTTTAAAAAGGGCCCAGGATTACACACATCTCAGCAAACAGAGCGTTGGTATTTTTGCATTGTGTGATTGCGCACTCATATGCCAGAGTTAATGTAGCTGGGGTTGATACAAACTGTAATCAATGCACTTGGGTTGTAAACTTAAAGGATAAAATTCAAAGTAACTACCTAGTGAAGCAGTGTTTTTTTCAGACATTCAGATTGTATTTTCTTTGATTAATCTGCAACACAGTCTGATGCTGACTTTGCAATAAGTAAACATAACACATCGTGGCTATTACGGAGCTGAGATTTCTTCTAAACAAACCTCAATTGAAAGGACTGTTCTCCCTTTTGCTTTCTAACCTCCTTCATATACTTTAAATCACAGTAACTTCTGACCGGCAGAAGAAACGCTCACTTTCTTCCGGTAATGACTGAATGTATGTACTGTACTCACTGATTGACAGTTATTGTTTTGCAAGACTCCAAATGTGCAGTCAGCCAGGATGTGTCCCTCTATGATTTTGTAGTAATAGTTGCATTGCAGAATTCTTTCTTCTCTTACTGCTATCCTTTCTCTCCCTTTGTATTTTACTAAACGGTATGACTCATTTGTAATTATGAGCACCTGTTCTTTACTTTGTTTTGTCCTCTTTTAGCAAAAGATAGAAATGCAAAAGGAGCTGTTTAGGCTGGAGAAATTGATGGCTCTGGTGTCAGAGGTCCTTCAGGAGAAAGAGGGCAGCCCTGCCAGCAAAGTCCCCTCAGAAACACATCCGAGCTCTAAGACCACAGGTAAGCAGATAACAAATGTTGAGCTTTTCAGAACTGACACAATAAGTCAATTAATCAGTTAGTTGATTGACACTTGATTAACCATTCAGATTTTTTTGTAATTTCTTGAACAAAAATTCACTCCGTCCTGTCTCTCAAATGTGATTATTTTCTTTTTTTTAGTTCTTTTTAATATCTTTGAGTTTTGGACTGTTAGCTGGAAAAAAATGAGCTTTTTAAAGACATCAATTGAGCCTCTGGTAAATTGCGATGGGCACTTGTCATTATTTTTTAAAGTAATTGAGAAAATAATCCGCAGTAATGAAAATAATTGTTAGTTGTAGCCCTACTTTTTTACTGCTGCTCCATAAGGCTTAAATTCTGTGTATGTTGTATTATTGGTATTCAATGTAAAAATGTCTAATTTTATATTAAGTGCAGATCTGTGTGTGTTATATCTATGTTATATCACATTAACCCCAAACTTAGGTTTTTATTTTCTAGTTCAACTCATGGATTAGATTGATTGATGGGAGCTGACCTAAATGTGATGATTGATTTTTGTCCCCAGGCCCAGACGTGCACAGACCCCTCCCATGTGAACAGAGTGCAAGGCAAAGTTCAGACAGGTAAGTAATGACTTTTAACGTGAACTTTTAGCACTACTGTGTAGAAATGTTTACGCTCAGCTAGAATTTCTTTCTCTTGCCAACAAGCGAAAGTGAAAATCCACTAAACAGTGAAGTAAATTAAATGGAATAACCACAAATTAACCATCTTTTCATAGTAAGTAAATGAGTAATTTATTACCATGAACCACAGTAAAATGGACTAAAAAGGACATTTTGGCTGTAAATAATGTTTTTATATATTTAATAAATAATACTGCAAAATGTTAAATAATAAGAAGTATAATTATCAGTACCACAACAATTTGCAGGAAAAATAATACAGGCAGGTGTTTAAAGCTTTGCCGCTTCATCTCTGTTCAGGGAAAATGTAAACAGTGTTACTGAAACAACAGGCATCAGGTACAACCACAATCAAACCGCAGAAATGCTGACTACCATGGCTCACGTCCAGCAGGAGAGAAACATGAAAGCTTGCTTGCCCACATGAATTCATCATTGGCAGACCACAGGAAATGATTAAAGGAGCTGATAGCATCGCAGTCAAATGATACAGGAATTGGACAGTTAGAAACCGGTTGTACCGTTGTCATTCCTACAGGGCGGAAATTCTTGAGGTTTCTTTCTGTTTGTCTGTGGGATAATATGTTTGAATGTGATGAGGAGATTTGTAGTTATACAACTTCTGCCAGGTTCTGCCTGCTCCTATAATGGATATTTATTCCGTAAATTTATTCTGCTAAGTAACTTTAGGTAACTCTGATGGTTTTCAAATTGAAATACAAAACAATTTGCGACAAGAATATTGATCATTCAGGTGAGAAATGATAGCAGAAAGTTTTTTTTAAAATCCAGGTACATCAGTGTTTTAGGCTACAAAGCAGGTTCTTATTATCAAACCTGGCTTCAGTAACAAATCGAATTAAGTGATATCTGCCTCCGTGCTGTGCATTTCTCTCCTGAGAGTTATATACATGTTAATACATTTTAAATGGAGCTATATTTCAATATAGCCATATTAAGCAGAACAGTAACCGGAGCAAGTGGCATGTAATTAGTCTCTTTCAGCCTGTAACTGAAGGAGAAAGTTAGCGAGTGTCTGTGTGTTGCTAGTTCTGTTCCCTCTCAGGGTGATGCATCTCAAGAGGACAGGCGGATAATCTCACTAATGAACCCAGAATCTGCTTATGCTGTGGAGAATAAAAAAGTCATTACTGACTGCATCTTATATGTCATTTAGAGCACTTAGAGAGAAACTTGTGTTGCCACAGTAATTTATCTCTCCCGCTTCACTGCACCCCGCCCCCCCCACAAACCTCTTGCCTTGCAGGGTTCTAAGTGCTGTCCTCCGGGCTAGAGAGAGGGGGGCGGGGGGGAGCTGGAGAGAGAAACGGCAGATAAAAACAGAGGGGCTTAGCTTTACAAGACAGGAGTTTGTGCTCTAAATTAAAAAGTGCAGGTTCCATGAGCGAGCTGGTGAAATTGGAAAGAATGTTTGGCCCTGGAGTATATGACAAGCTTTCAAGTTGCCCTTATCACTTTGGTACAGGTAATTTAAATGTAGGCTCGTTGCCAGTTGCCAGGCTTACTAAAGTGTTTGAGTGAAGAAATGAACCCTAAAGAAAGAAAAGTTCCAAAACTTTGGATATAAAGGGAATCGATCAAGTTGTCTTTTATCCCTGATAAATACATTTGGATCTGATATTTATATGTTTCTTCCTCATACAACTACATAGTGCACATGAGGATAGTGTGTCTTATTATTTTGCCTCCACGCGAACACATTGGATTTAAAATATAATTATGACTATGAGCTTAAATTTCTGTCACTCAGGTTTAGGTGTAAATTATCCCCCAATTTTAAGGACAGTGCAGCAGGATAATGACAACTTTTGTTTAACCTCTAAACAGTAAAACCTTGCTGACTGTCCATGTCATTTACCTGACACCAGTCAAACTTATCATGTGTTTCATTTGAAGACCAGACTTAAAGCAAACATCATTTGAAATAAGCAACAAATACTTTTTTCAGCTATATCATCCAGCCATAGTTTGATGGCTTAATTCAGTCAAGTTTCTCTCATCTTGTTACTGGTGTCCCCTTAGATTTGGGTGACTACTGTGTAACAAGGGGTTACCTGCTTCACTGCACATCTGGTGTGAATATAAACACCATCAAATAAATGATGAGAGTCAGCACTTGTAGTTATTGTTTCATTTCATATCCAATCTGTTCGAGGACAAAGTGAAAACCACAAGCATGTGTGACCGCTCAAATACTTTCTCACTGCATAAATCCAGTTAGTCATTCCCAATTCAGTTTAGATAGAGTTTGGTAGCACATCATTAAAACATACATAGATCACAGAATGTTTTACGTTTGCAGAGGTTTTTGTAGTTTTGTGTTGTGTTGCGCACAGGGAGTTTCCAGTCTGAAGCTGTTATGACTGGAAAGTTCGGACAGAATTTGGTGAGACTTAAGTTTATCTACAGTTTCTAAACAAGAGCTACACTTTAAGTAAGTGGCTCAGTTGAGAAGACAACTGCACAAGCTTAATATAGGCATTACCCATCAATATAAAATCACCTTGATTGGCCCAAATACTGATTTTACAGGTTAGCACAGGACATCCCTGCAGTTTCTTTGACAATTGAAGCTACTATCTTCACCATGTTGTCTCTTTTCCTTCCGTGTGCAACACAAGTTAACATACATGTTGTCTCTTTTGCAGGAATGATGTTCCTGATGCAGGACTAGAGCCTGATTCACGACCAGGTGATGGTAAAGAGATGGGTAATGAAGAGATGGGTAAGGCTACTGGTGTGGTGTTAGAAAATGTCTCCATGTTTTGTTTTTGAAAGCTTGAATGCATTTCTAACTTTCAGTAGCACATACGTTTTTTTATTATGTGATGAGTCTGCAATTTTCCCTTTGGTTTGTCCAAATACACACAAGGAGATCTGTATGGAAAACTGCCACTTAAGGATAATAACTCTTTATTGCTTCCCATTATGTTTTTAGCACGGCAGCAAGGTTTAGTTTGATAGGGTTAGGCTGAGTTCAAGAGGTTCATGGTTGCCTTTATGTGCCAGATAACCAAAAAATGTGATCATTATGTGTTTTAAATTAAAGGAAATGTCTCTGATTAGAGGAAGTTTCTAATTTTCTCTTTCTCTCTCTCTTTTTTTCAGCCGTGCAGCGCTCCACGCACACAGGGTCGAGTGTAAAAGCCACCGGAGCCTCCAAAACACCTAGTTCAAGCTCAGCAGCCAAAACGCTTAAAGGCTGTAGTTCACCAGCAGATGGGCAAGAGAATAAAGAAAACAACACTCCTGAGAGAGACAGGAGTAAAGCTAAAATGGTGCTAGTATCATCTGGATTAGAGCCCACTGAACAGGTGTCCATTCAGTAAATAAATCTGTTCATTGAACACATTTAATCGTAGGATACATTAACCAGTCAGATTCTGCTGTCTACAGATAATGGTGAAAAAGTTTGCCAAACGAGTCGGCGCCCGTGTGGTTTCCCGGGTGACGCCAGAGGTCACACATATCATAATGTCCACAGGTATGTACGCACACATACAGTACAAGTGTATATATATGCATTGCACTCATGTCACTGTATGACAAAACAATGAGTTAAAAGTGTAACTGTTACAAGTGTTGCTGTAACTGAATTGGTCCACTTTAATTAAGGGTTGATAAGTGTCTTGATAGACATTAAAGCAGGTAAATTGGCTCTTAAAGTTACACTTTAGATCTTTCTAGTTCCCCTGTTTAAATGTTTTTTCAGGCGAGAACATTTACATTTTTTCCAGAGGAACATTCTCTTTTAACATGTAGTTACAGCTAGTTTTGTGCGTCTTTTTAAAGTACTCCTTGGAGATAAGCTCTCTGTTTCTCTCTCACCCACACACTAGCTCCTCCATTCATCCGCTCTATGCTAATTACCCTCTCTGATAGATTATTTTTAATTTCAAAGCTCGCTGTCTCCAAAGCACCATATTAACTGTCACTGTTTAAGAAACCTTTTTAATGGCAGCTGTTTCCCTGGCAACCAAAAAATGGGAACGCTGGGCCTCTTGATCTTTGTGGTTAAAGGTTGGAAAGGAGCAGGAGACGTCCCATTCTACATGTTAGCAGAAAATAACTTTAAATCATAAGTGTATTTTGTCTTGAATACAAATCAATGTGTAATTACTATATATCCTGAAGGAAGAATAACCCCTGACCCAGCTGATCAGCCATGGTTTATGTCTGTGTGGCTACCTGCTGCTCTAGGCTGCGTTCATGTGACCTGTTTGGCGCAGTTTAAATGAACTCTTCATTCAGTTTGGATAGTGAAAAGGCTGGCATTCAAACAAAAAGCTGACTTACTGGTCCCCAACCTTTTTAGCTTATGTCCATTTAAAATGAAGCTATGTCTGCAAACGACCTTATGTTACAGGTTCAATATGTCAGTGAGCACTTAAAAAGTGATCCTCTCTTTTTAAATTGTGTAATTTGAATTATTTTTAGAGACCTGAAAGGGTAAAACTGTGAGTATTTAACATAAATGTATTTTTACAAAGAAGAAATACAATGCATTCAGAAAGTACTCAAACCCCTTGACTTTTTGCTCACTTTATTAAGTTGTAGATTTAATTCTTAATGGATAACAATTTTTGCAAGACTACAAGATTTTTACTCATTAAACTTCATAATGCAAATGTGCTAAAATTCAAAACTGAAATCTCACATTTCTAAAAGTATCTAAATTTGCGGATTACTTTTTATTTTCATCATCTCGTGACACTTTTGAGGGGTCTCAACCCCCATATTAGGAAGCCTTTATTTAGACCAGACAACTACTGCCAGACCTTCTTAAACTGTGTCCAGAAAATGTTGTTTGTTTGTTGTTTGTTAGAACAAAAAACAGACCAAACGCAGTATGATGTGATTATGGATATGTGACACATGGAGGAACTCACAAGCTAAGCTGAACAAACTAACTCAATGTGTCTGTTGATCACAATAACCATTTGGCCCCCGTGTTGTGCAGTCTTTGCCACACGCTGTGATTTATGACAGATGAAGTCCATTTGCAGTCCAAATAACAATGCTCATAATCAGCCAGCTGTTTCCATGTGAGCCTGTTTTTAAACATTAGAAAAGTGCACAATTTAGGTCGCCGGAATAAACTTAATCGCACTACAACTAAAAGGCAAAACTAGATCGAAAGAAAGAGAAATTAACTACTTTAACTTTTTTTTATTCAAAAGATTAAGATGTATTTAAAGGTGAGTTGTCAGTTAAAGAAATATATATAAGTCCTACAATAGCTGTTAGTTTAAAAAAGAAAGGTAGTAGGTGTGGAATACTGTTTTTCTTCAGGCTTTACTCGTTTATTAGCTGACATGATAAATGATGGAGTAATTTCTCTGAATATCTAAAGGTAGTAAAGCAGGATGTTTCTTTGGCATCACAGTAAAGCTTTTACAATTACTACTCATGTTATCAGACTGTATTTGCATATTAGAGTATGTTTTCCAGTCTGTGTCACTGTCATGTGTCTCAGCTGGTATTTACAATGTGACACTGTGTACTCCAGAGCTCCACCACTTTGTGTAACCTTATGAGTCAAACAGTAAATTCCTCTGAGGCTTTTACAATGATGTATGACGGCAAAACTTAATTAAATAACAGCTGAAATATCAATTAATTTTTTTCTTTTAAAAGCAAGGTGCATGTGCCGGAGGGGGGGTACATGTACTGTTTTTTGCACATATCTCTGTTTCTTCTCTTTTCTGTGCCAGATGAACGACTGGTGTGTGAGCGCACGCTGAAGTACTTCCTTGGCATTGCAGGCAGGAAGTGGGTAGTGAGCTTCAAGTGTGAGTACGACAGGACTTTACCGTCGGGCTCTTTCACCGATGAGTTTTGAACAATTACTCAAAATACGAAGCATAACCTAATGATGGAGGGATAGGATGGAATAAAAAGAGTGTTGCATTATACAGTAGCCACCAGAATACTGCTTGTGCTTCCGACATTAAGCTCATATAATTTTTTTCTTCTTTCCTCTCCGCAGGGATTGCTGAGTGCTTCAAACAAAAGAAACTCTTAGATGAGGTAGGCTTGCCTGCGCGCTCCATGAATTTGCACGCTGATGATTCCTTGTTACATCTTTGTATGTCTCGATGTTGAATTAAGGCTGCATGATGAATCTCTCCATGTGGTTTGCAATGATACCTCATACATTATTTGTCATCCATTTGCTCTTGCAATCCCTGCATATGGTTCTTTACTATGTTCTTTACTTTGCCAAGATTTGTTTTGTATAGTCATTAATATAAAGTTATTTCTTATCACATCTAAGCCAGTCTGTAAACATCTTTATGTATTGCAGTGTGTATGGAAACGTAGTGAGACTCAATATTAAGATGAACACTGTCACAATGAACAATGTTCAGTCTACTCGTGAATAATGGCATCAGTTATAAAAAAAAGATAATATCAGTGGGAAATATGTCATAATATTATGACTGATGCTCAATAAATTTGCTGTATTTTCCAACAGACAATCTTTGAAGTTAGAGGTGATGTGGTGAATGGGCCCAACCACCAGGGCCCCACGAGAGCTCGCACCACTGACGACAACAATGTGAGTCCCTCACATACTTCACAGGACTTTCTATTATATAATGCTTATTTGATCTACAAAGTGTCCAAAGGTAAGAAGTGCAAGCAGGGATCTCCCTGAAGAGTGAAATAGTGATTGTATATCACTCTTTGCTTTCATCTGCAGCTGTAATGTTTTATTTCAGCATTTGATACCTGGACATTGAAACTGCATATGTAGAAATATTTTGTCTGTTCCAACAAGAGAAAAGCCTGGAAACATTCACTCAATTGATGTATTTAAATATATTACATACTTAAGTCAGCATTTGAATGATGATCACCTATTCTCCAAACTAGTTTCTGTTTGGAGATTGGAAACAGTGACAGCTGGGCTGTCTGTACATTCATCCTATTTGTACTTTTTATGTCATAAAATGTCTTTGTCAGCAGCCATGTGCAAACACATTAATCTCCTTTTGTATCAGATTTAGCTACTAGCTCCTTTCCACCTTCAATCAGCAGTAGGATTTGTTCTGATGTCTGACTAAAACTGTCAGTCCTGTTCTGCAGTGTTTAGTTTTACGACTTTAACAACATCTGTCCTCTTTCCACACCATAAGTGCCTAGAAAAACCTGCCCATGTCATGTTTCTCTTATTTGGCAGCACAGCAGTCATAGACAGGAAATATAGTGAAGAGGGGAATGGCTTGAAATGATTTTGTGTGACTGGCCTTGGGGTTACCACTGGACTTTACTTTTACTTAACTGTAGATTGTAGATACATTAGATGGAGTGAAGAGGTACCAGTCAGCCAATCAGGGGTCTACTAGTTTCCACAAAGTAGATTACTAAAAAAGACTGAAAAGACAAAAAACACATTAAAGAACATTACTGTAGAACAGAACAGTCTTAACACCTAAAACATGCAAAGAACAGTCATCTGTTTTTGTGAAGAAAACTAATAATCATCAATGACTTGGTTTATTAATAACAATTATTGTCATCCACACTGTGTACAAAATGTACAAGCTCTGACCACAGAGAATATTGTGATTCTATGAAGAAGGGAAAATAAAAATCCTCAACACCAGACAGTTTCCTCCTATTGCAACAGCCTCTTAGCTTGGGTCCTGTTGTAAAGAGGAATGGTAATTTTCCTCTTGGTGTAAGGCCAGTGGGACCGGTTCTGTTGCCACTGAGGGGGAAAATTAGAAACGGCTAGATGTCATGTTGGCCGTATCGCTGCCTTTGAAGAACCTCTGCTAATTGAATTAGCTAGTAATTTCAGGCTTATTTAAGTGGCTTCACCACAGCCGTGGCACTTTGATGGAGCCAGACAGATAGTCCTGTTCATATTCACTTTCTGTCACCTGCACCACTGTGACAAACACACACTAACAGATGAAATAGAGTGCCAGGGAGTCTGTCACCAGAATGTAGATGCCCAGAAAATCAGTCAAAGCAACTGTGTGTGTGTGTGTGTGTGTGTGTGTGTGTGTGTGTGTGTGTGTGTGTGTGTGTGTGTGTGTGTGTGTGTGTGTGTGTGTGTGTGTGTGTGTGTGTGTGTGTGTGTGTGTGTGTGTGTACTTATATATGGTTGGTGTGCACTTTATCACATCACCCACTCTAATACCTCCTCAAGGACATTAGGTGTTGTCTAAATTAAAAATCTGCAACAGAAACACTTTTTCATCTCACCAAGCACCTCTGGCTAATGATCATTATGGACGGACAGGGAGGTGTGAGAAATGAGTATTTCTCTCTCCAGTAGCTCCGACATTTATCCTCCCAACATCCAGGCAGACACTGTATGAGACTGTCGGTAGCTACCATGGTTCAAGGAAACAATTTTATATTCCCATTTCAAGCGAGCTTATTGACCCTGAGTGCAATAAAACAATGTGTCCCTGGTGTCGGGCGGGCTTAAAGCGTGATATTACCACAGCGAGGGGCGGCTCTGTTTGCACTTTTACATTCTACTCATCCTTGAATTTACAGTGAGAGCAAAAAAAAGAACAAGGTCTGTGTGGTTTTATTTTACACAGTAAGTGAGGAATGCCTGTTATAAATTGTGGAATATACTCAAAAAGTGTTTCAGCTCTACCAGTGAAGAGTTCAGAAACACACTGAGCAGCAGTGGTAAAGTCGCTCACATACAGTGTTATTGAACACTGTCCGAAGGTTAAATTCACTGAATAAAATGTTCTCTTTGGCTTTACCGTGGAAGCTATGCAGACATTGCACATTTGATTAATTTTTTTCCTTCTTTTTCTTTTTAGCTGCTCATGAAGGACTACCAAATCTGCTTCCAAGGACCTTTTGCAGACATGACTACAGGTAAACAGCAACAAGATGACAGACTACAACTAGAACTCGAGGAAAAATGTCATGTCTGATCAGTGTGACAGAGGGAAACACTTAAAGCACCTATACATGTCAACTAACTCTCTGTCTCTCTATCTGGAGCTTTAGTAGAGACCGACCAGTACTGGAGTTTTGAGGCAGATTTCATTGAAATTTTAGGAATTAAAAACTCAGACAACAACTGCCATATTTTTGTTTGTTTGCATAAGCACATAATGTTATGATTAGATGCCCTTAAATGTGGTTATTAGTAGTGTAGTTTAACATTTTGGGAAATTATTCACTTACTTGCTGAGAATTAAATGAGAGGAGTCATCTCACATTGGTCATGTCCCCAGCTGAGACTTCAGGAAGTCACTGCACTCAGCCAAGTACTAGTGCCAGCACGTAACTCCTCATAAAACCAAAACTTTGCATTTTTTGAACAGATTACACAAACAAGATATAAAGTGTCAATCAGTGAGCAGGTGCTGTTACCTTTGGACAAAGCCTGGCTAGCTGTTTCCCCCTTCATGCTATTCTACGCTCACTGGCTGCTGGCTGCATATTTATATTTAGCAAATAGACATGAGAGTGGTACCAGCCTTCCTACCTAACTCTTAGCTAGAAAGTGAATAAGCACATTTTCCCAAAACATCTATACCTTTTCTAGAAAAAACTATGTCCAAGATATTTACTGATTGGGACAATTTACAACCTGAAAAGCTCCGATAGACAAGGTGTATAATGGCAGCACTGGTGCTAAATGATAAAACATTTTTTTCCATTTCTGTACTGAAATTTTTTGTTGTCTTGAAAGTGTAAACTGTATTAGCTGAACCATTTTTTCCCAAAACTTGCCCTTCACTTTGCAAGTGTGTTGCTATGAGGTTACATTAATCCCTGCTTTATGTCTAACTCCTAGTTCATAGGCACTGTCGTCCATGCTAGTAGAGAGGTTGCATAATATGAGCCAGTTTTTGTTAAAATTAATTTGGCACTAGACAGTTGTGTCCCATTCATTTGAAATTTTCACTGTAGAAGAAACCATTGTAAAAATGTTTTTTCTACTATAACATGAAATGTAGAAAGCAATGGCTGCTCAATAGGTTTAGATACAAACATATCATATGTCACCCTCTTTAAAGCCATCTACAATTACTTTGATTTTCTGTGTAACATTAGAGCAGTCTTGTTCAGTTTCTTGTTCGTTTGAGAAACACAGCAGGTATCTCAACACCTCTATAATGTCTCTGATTACTGACCACAAATACAAGTGTTTTTATTTTATGCCTTAATTTGCATACGCTTTCAAAGAAACTACTGCGAGAAAACCCAAGGTGTTATTTCATGGAATTGTCGCCTTTTTTCGGGCTGCCGTCATGCTGTTTGCTCTGTTCTGTTTTCTGAATCATGAATTACCCCGCTCAACCACTCTTATTCAGTTTTATTGATGTCGATGTCCTGCAGGACTCCGATACACACCCACCTTGCTTTAAAGAGAAGGCGGAGGAAAAAAAACACGATAAAAAGGGCAGCGAGAGTAGCTCACACAGGGTTTTGACTGACTCACAGAACAGCTTGAAACCTATGCTGTTTTTTAACCCCTGTCATTCTGCCACTAGAGAACAATGACAAGTGATTCCAGCATGTGGGTGGATTGAATACGGACTAAGGAGATGTGTGAGACATTTTTGGTGCAGTGTTGTCTTAATGCACAGCAGTTGCTATGGAGTCTGCTTGCTGCCTAGAAATTATTTCAAAAAAAAAAAAAGTGGGATTGAAGTTTCACCCTTAGCCAAAGTGCTTCTATAGTCAGTGTAAATGACCAGGGAACACTGGTTTTACAGCTTCTGCACTCCTGTTTGTGAACTTCAGTCCTAATAATTTAAACTGTTAATACCCTTTCTAATTAATCTCTAAGTTTAAGGTTGAGGGGACTTTGGTTGCCCTTCATACAAAACACTTACCAGCATGGATGAATGAACAGATAGATCATGGATGAAAGTTTCAGGGGGCACATTGCTCAAAAACCCACACGGTAGCATTCTTTAGTTTCCTTCTTCCCGGGGCTCTTAAATGCTCCCGCAGCATCCTCCCGCTGTCTGCTGGATCGATGAAGCTTTGCTAATGGGTGGACATCTGCTAACTAGCACACGTAGTTTAGAGACTTTCTTTTACACAGCACGAGCGTGAGGATGGAGTCTGTTTTCTTCAGCCTGACAGGATCTCATCCATTATTAAATTGCAGAGGTTTGTGAACAGTATGTTACATGTTGAGGTTATGTATAGAGTATGCAGCCAGTTGATTGAGTGTTATCCTGTTAAAGGTTACTGTGTTTTGTGTGTCTCTTGAAATACCGGTAAGAGCACATTTTTCCAAATCAGGTTAAAAAGTAGCTATTTTGACTGATGAGTGACTGACATTGATTTTTGAGAGCAGACCTAAGTATTGACCTGTTTTCATCCCTCTGATTAAAGCAAGTCAATGTGAGTCCCCTTATGGTCTCAGTGGTCGCATGCATTTAGATGTGACAACTGATTTCCCCCAGAAACTGTTGCACATTTTGCCCCTAACATTCATGTGTATGTTTATTCTAGATGAACTGGAGTGGATGGTGGAGTTATGTGGAGCAGTTGTTGTGACAGATCCACTTCAGCTCGACGATAAACAGGTAAGGAGTGTCTACCTGTCGTGTGATTTGTGATCTTGTGTCATTTTTCTTCACTGCAGTACATTGCATGATTCACTCCGAATGATTCCAGTTCGCTCATGATTCATATTATAAGTATGTCATTTAAGCAAACTATTACCTGCTGTGACTAGACAACTGTGAAGTGCTTGTCTCCACCAACACTTCAGTTTGCTTATTCACTAAGCTGCATAACATTTTATGATTGTTAATTGTCTCCTGAGTTTGGTTTTCTGTTAAAAAATAGAACGCAAATGCAATGGTGTTAAGCAAATGCCACATATATTGATTCCAATAAAAATCAAAACTCAACAAATAGTCAGTAACTCAGACCCAGCAACCACTACAACCTAATAAAACAACATTTCAGTCAAGTTTTAAAACTGGGATGAAGGATGAAAATATAACTTTCTTCCAACTTTGCTGTCTGTAATTTGATCTGGTAGACAGTATACAGTAATATACATATTTATTGAATCATGTTCTATGAAACCACAGAAAAGTCTTGCTATTTTTTATGACAAACTGAGTAATTTTGATCCTTTTTGTTACACAGAAGTCCCATCAGCTGGTTATTGTGCAACCTGGATCAGAGTCGCGGCCGTCCACGTACAGCAGTGAGTTTTATCAGAGAACAAAATTTCATTTTCACTTGCTACTGGTCCTAAGCCTGAAATTTGTCTCCAAAAGTAGCCTATGACAGACCACACACACTCTATCTCTCTCTCTCACACACATAAAGAGCTCATAAACATAGGGATTAGACTGACAGCAGCAGCTGGAGCTTGTTACATAATTCATGTACAGCTTCACCAGGGGGTTTGAATGCAGAGAAAGACATATAGAGGGTGTGGGTTTTTTGTATTTATATTTGTATTGTATCTATGAGGACCACATAGGAATTAATCAACAGCAGAAATGTTTGAAATATCATAAATTGGTAATGTATAAAGACATTATTAATAGTATGATATGAGGTTGTTAGGAGGTTTTGATCAAATCTTGATCCAGGAGGATCTGGCCGTACACACGTGTAAGTGAAGAAAGTTTACAGAGAAAGACAATCAATGTTGAGATGACATGTTTGTGCAAATACAATTTAACATTTAAATAAGCAATAACACATGATGAGTTGTTCAACAAACAACAGGCATGTGTTTTCCTCTATATGAGGATTTAATGCTACTCTGACGTTATTCTGGAGCAACACACATCTCAGTTCTGCGCCGCAGACAAAAACGGACGCGGGAACTGGAGTCATAATGAAATTCCTCTTCCTCCTTTTAAACATCACCCGCTCACAAATTTGCCGGCTGCCGCCACGCACTGTTTTTAACATTAGACCATAAATGAGACCACCAGTAACTTCACCGGCTGTTGCTGTTGCCATGTTCGCTTCCGTAAACACCGTTCTGTGCGTGACATCATTAATGATCAACTGAGCATGCGGGTCACTTCAGGAGCGTGAGCTGTTCACATCGCAGTCCGCAGACAGGCCACATTTAAAAGTGTAATATGAACAGCCAAACAAAAAATCGGATTTGAGCAATAAATGGGAATTGAGCATTAAGGCCTGCAGTGTGAACGTAGCCTAAGGTTGACTGATATCTCTCTGACCCGCCTAATCATTTTCAGGATGGGGCAGCTCCATCTTTTTTATTCTTATTTGTTGATGGAGTTTCATGACATGAAGTAGGTAGTTAAGTTGACCTTTCAGCTAGAGTTAGTCCATCTCCACCACTTTGTTAGCTTCTGTCATGTTTCAGTTGTTTTCTTACAAAACACAATGATTTAAGCAGCGTAGTGTGTTTAGAAAAATAAATGAAAGGGTCAAATATTCTGGTTGGTGCACCTGTCTATCCATCAGCGCGTGGATTTGAATGCCTGTGTGAGGGGCGGTTGAAGAGTGACAGTGCGGTGAAATGGCAGACGCTGCCAGGTTCCCAACAAGAGCGGGGGGAATGATTTGCCAGGAGAGCAAGTGTGAATGAAGTTAGACAGCAGAGAAATGGCCAAGAGAAAATGTCAGATTGGAGTGGGGGGAAATGTCAAAACAAGTTGGCCACAGAAGAGAGAGGCTGCCATAGCACGAGGAGAGCTGACAGTTTGAACAAGAGGAGCAAGCAAGTGTCTCTGAGTCCCCCCCCCACACACACACACACACACACACACACACACAAATACACACTCTCTCCTTCCTCCTGGCATCCTAATTTGCACTGCTGCATATTTAATGCAGCTTTCCCTCTTCCGCGTCCTCTGGCACTCACAGCGCAGGTAATCGAGTATTCCTCAAGCCTCTCCTCCTCCATCCCCCATTATCCTCCTTTTCTGCACCATTGATTGAAATCACACACACCTCCGTCTGTCTCTCAACCATTCTCTGATGTAACGGAAATGTGTTTGAATGTAGCCATGTGCAGTTGAGGATGATCACACACTTCAAATTATGTTCCACAAGAAATAGTCTGGACTTGTTAGTTCAAGTTATTGCTTTAAAGGAATATTCTGCCTACTTTTCACATTTGCACACACGTTCAGATTGGATCACCATTTTGAAATGAACTCCTTTCTGGAATCCTATTTCTTGTGTTGTTATTCGGGTTATCTTTTAATTATTCTCTCCCAGTTATTTTTCATTATCTGCAATGATAATTGAATGTTTGTCTTCAGGTGATAGTCATAGGGGGATATGCACATGGACAGTCGTGCGTATTTAAATGATAAGGCTGTCAATATTCTATGTTTATCTTATTTTCAATAAACCGTATTAAAAGAGCAAAAAACATTGTTAGGTTTGATCGTTTTGTGGAATTTGTTGACAATACGAAAAATATAAAAGAACACCAGTATGGCTGCAAATAAAGACTAATTTCATTACCGATTATTATGCTGAATATTTTCTCGAGTCATCAGTGAGTTTTGTCCATAAAATGTCAGTAAACGGTTAACAACCAATAATCAAAAACACAAAGATATTCAGTTTACATTTGCAGAAGACATAGAAAACCATGCAGTCTTCACATTTGAGAGGTTGAAACCAGCAGATGTTTGACATTTTTACCAAACAGCTCAGTTATCAAAATAGTTGGCAATTAATTTTCAGCCGATCCACTAATTGATTCATCGACTAATTAATCTCAGTCATTAGACTAAAGTTTCAATTCTTTTACTATACTGCATACACAAACCTTTTTCTACCTCCATTATTACACTGTTTCTAATACCAATACCTGAGAAAGTGAGAAACATTTAAAAAGTATTGAGAGTAAAATAGTATAGTTTTGGGCTTTTCATGGGATTAATTAATAATTAGAAAGAAGGAAGTGGAATACATTCTGTAAGTGAGAAAACAGATAAACTTAATGTCCCTCTATTATTTACTCCACAGGTCTCTCTAAACAGGCTACAGTTGTGACTCGCGGTTGGCTGTTGGATACAGTGGCAACTTACACCCTCCAAAACTATAGCAACTATACAACATGACCTGTTGTATCATCACTGCTATTGTCCTCTCTTGACCCTTTTGTTTACATTTCCATTTATTAATGTCCAGTTCTGTAATCCATCTGTTCTGTGGATGAACAGAAAGCACTGTCTTGTGTTCACCTGTGTTCTGATGTGTATATAAAGTTTAATCAACAGAAGATCCTCAAATCAAGTCTTGTCTTGTTTCTGTAGCGCAGGTATAAGTGCACACATACATGCATCACTGCTACATACCATACAGTTTCAGACACTGTGTATTGTTGCATGGTTCAGCATATATGTGATGTGAATTGGTTTTAGGTCAATGCACTGTGGAAGCAGAAAAACAAAGGCCAAGCATAATCCTAAACTTCACAACTTTCATGCTCAGTATCATCCTTGGGAGTTAAAAATAAATCCCATTTTCAGTATTTAGTACTTGATGTCTCCTGTCAGGTATAATGTATTTAAATAAGCTCTTGTCGTCCATGTTCTCTAGTGCTCTACTGCTGTTCCAATGCTGTGTGACGGAAAGCCTGCAGCTTTCCTGAACACAGCCACTATGCTGCAACATGCTCTATACAGTGTTTTCTTGAATTATTGAACAGCCAGTGTGTGGAAATGCAATGAGAGAGAAGAGATTTAGAGGAATGGGCCATATGAGGGCAGGAGAATGACCCCTCTCTGTGCAGTTGTTAGCTTTCATGTAACCCCGAGAGGAGCAAAGGCACAGATCAGACTACATTAAAAATAGCTGAAGAAAATGCAGCTGTAACATTTACTTGTGTGCACTGGGTTTAGGGAAGCGTTACATTACAAAGGTACAACCTAAAACATATTCTCTTTGGTAAAACAGATTAAAATCCTCTTGAAATATGTGATGGTGTTAAAATTAAGGCTGCACAAACAATTATTTGTATTCTTGATTAATCTCCTGATTGTTTTCTTGATTAATCAATGAATCATTGTATAAAATGTCCCAGAAAATGTGATAAATCACAATATTTCATAATGATAATTTTCTAAAGCTTCAAGCAATGTCTTCAAATTGCTTCTTTTTTTTTATGCTATCAACCGTGTAAAACCCAAATCTATTAATCACAAACAATGAAGAAAAACAGTAAATCCTCCCAACTGAGAAACTGAAACCAGGGAGTATTTGTTATTTTTTGCCTGAAAATTGAATTAAGCGCCTGTTTAATTAACTCAATAATTAATTTAGTGCCCATTTTAGTGGAGGTTAAATATAGCATCAGCCTCATCGACATTATCTGCTCCTAATCTGCAGCTTTCCGAAGTGTACGGTAAAGAAAGCCTCACATCAAAAATCTGCATGGACACTAAGAAGAAGCTTTGTTCGCCACTAACAAGCTGAACATCCTCAGTTTGACCCTTTTATGACATAATACATAAGTACAGTACATAATCTTATTCTACTAATGAATAGAAAGCCTCTATTATCAGACCCGGTTTACTAACAAGGTTTAACAGTTTAATGTTGTTTGTAACTAAAATGTTAACACTGCAGGAAATGAAACTTCCTGACCTGACCTTTTCACACACACTTGTTTTTCAAGCAGCTAAATGTTAAGCAATAAATGATTATTCTTGATTGTTAATTTTCCCTTCTGGCAAAAGCATTTCTTGACTACTTGCAGCTTAAGTGCCACTGGCCTTTTCTGCTGCTATTGTGAATCTAATTAAAAACAATCTTTTTTTTGCACTCTAAATACCAGTGGGTTTTAACATTCGGTCAGTTTTAGATAAGCAGTCTTCTGTTTCCAAATGTTATAAACAAACAATAATGTGAAAAGACTGTAAATTCTAGGTTTTGGAAAGGGAAACAAACGGAGCATTTCAGGTCCATTTCCTGCCCACTTATATGAATATGCAACTTTTCCTGCTTTTAAAATATCAGTAGTAATTTCAGCAAATTAAAGACTGGCTGTGAAGTTTTTAGAGAAATGGTTAAATAAGAAAAACACGTAAAGTTTCTTTGCACTGAGTCCATTTACTCTAGTAATAAAAGGTGGAGTTCCCTCAAACAAATTACTGGAGCAGCACAAAATTGTCCAGAGGAGACGATTCACATACTTCCCATTTTTAACCTAGTTTGAGTAAGTTTTACTGTTTTAGCCTCAACCAACCCTCTCTGTTTTCAGTCTTGCCTCACCAGCTCCTACAGTATCCACTTTTGTCTTCCATATTTTATTGCTGGATCATTTTCCAGGGGCAAGATTCAGTGCAAGTTATGGTGAAATGGGGGCTTCAAGCTTTCTGACACTGTGTATTAATGTCAGCAAATTTCAGCCTCATGCTGTATGAGCAGAATTCAACTAGCATGTTTTTTGTGAAAGTGATGCTACCTCAACTCAGTGCTATGAACTTCATTAGTACACACTATTCCATATACACTATTTGTCTTTTTCTGTCTCCTTAAATTTCTCCCTTATGCGCTTGTAATTCCCAGGCCTGAAGTTAAAAGACATCAGCCTGTTACACAAGGTACTTTTTTTCATATAAGCAGCAGAGAAATGAGCACTTCATGAACAAAGACTCATTTGATAATGTAATGAGCTTATTTAAATATGCCTATGTTAATGAAGGCAAATTATTTTATTAGCTAGTAAGGATTCTTGCTTTCTAGAGATTTAAAAACTGCAATCCACTGGGATCCATTCATAACTTAAAGTCTTCATGAAAAATAAGACTACCGTTAATTCACTCACAGGGAGGCATAGGTTCATCAAGCCTGGACGATATGTAGAAAATCTTTCCTTACATAAGCAAAACATGCCACCTAAATAATATATGTTTCTGCTTACAGCCCGAGATCTCTAAGGATGCGATGGTGGTCTGCACGGTTGTGATTGTAATTATGCAATAACCAGAACTGATGTTGTGGGGAAATCATATTTTCAGAATCATAACCCGCTGAAACATAAAATGGAAATGAATGAGTGAGCGACTGTGTGAATGCAAAGGCAAAGCAGAAAAACATTTACTCCTGCAGGCCAACTCTCAAATTGTCTAGCAGAACGAGCTTGGAACAATTATGCCTTTAGGACACGAGTCTACTTGAATGACTGCACACCATATCTACCCTATACGGATGTTTGCTGGAAAGCCAAAGTGTTGATTATAACTTACTATATTTTTTAATAAAGAGTGTTTTATTGCTGACATTTTGTATAGCTTCATCTGTTAAAGAAGGGGTAATTTTTCCAAAAATCTGACATTAACACACATTATTTTTGAGTCTGTAGTGCGGGAACTCCAGCATGTTAAATGAAGGTCAAGAGATCCATTTTGAATTTTCCTTAATTTAATATCAATGGTGGTTTTGCAAATTGTGCCAGTGACATCTGTGTGCAAGACAAACACAAACGCTGCATGTAGTGTCATTCATCGCCATGACAACAGATATCAAAAACCAGGTGGCTGAGAATAGAGAAAGAGCCTACACGAAACAGTAATGTCAGCACGTTTGCTCCGAGGCCTTTTTTAAATGCCAGATGTGCGGTGCCAGACGCCAAAGTGCCAGGGCGCTTGCTTTCCTCCAGTCAGCAGATTTTTTCAGTTCAGAGCTGCAGCAAAGCGTACATACAGCTCAGTTACTCTCAATGGAAGTAGAGGTTACAGTGGGATAGCTGAGTAGACTCTCAGTCAATGCAACACTGTGTTACTGTCTTTTAGCTCACACTTAACTGAATTGTTTCCTGATTGCTTTGTTAGTTTAATAAAGAGACACTTGGAGACCAATCCTCATTCTCAACCCAAAATTCAATAATATTAAGAATATAAACACTAACACATACCATAGCTGTTAGATATTGACACTGAAAATCAGACCACTGTTAAAACAGTTCAGTTTACACATCAGTCCAAGTCCAATAAATATCGTAGAAGAGAAAGAAAGACTGATGGGGGTGTTATTAGATTTTCAGGTATTTGACAAACCAAATTATTTGACAAATTGAAATTTCGACATGATGGTGGCACTAAAAAAAAAGTCAATAGGGCACCAAAGTTATTATAATTCATCCTGAGGGGGATATAAATGTTTGTACCAAATTTCATGAAAATCCATCCTGGAGTTGATGAGACATTTGACTCAGAACCATGAATGTCACCCTAATTGTGGCGCTAGAGGAAAAGTCTGAGGATCTCCAAAGTCATGAAGATTCATCATCTGGATAACGTGGATGTCTGCACAAAATGTTGTACCAATCCATCATATAATATTATTTCCTTGAAAAATGGTGGCAGTCAGTAGAATTAATCCTCTGGGCACCATGAATATCTACCATATGTCATGGCAATCCATTCAATAGTTGTCAAGACATTAAAATAAAAGGCAAAAATGTCAACCTGCTGGTGGTGCTAGAGGTTAAGTCAGGTAATACTTATATATATATATTATCTTCTGGGGACCACGAATGTCTGTACAAAACTCCTAATCCATCCAATAGTTGTTGATATATTTCAGTCTTTATCAAAGGACTGACATTAAAGACTGCACATTAAAATTATACTTCATAACCTTTGAGTGACACATTATAGTCACCAAATGAAGTTGGAAATGAGTGTCAGAACTGGGCAGTTTAATTTGACGGTAATTACTGAGGTTATTCACAGTACAGAGAATAACCAGTTTAGGTATAATCGGTCACAAGGTGTAGTTCTGCTTAGGGCAGCTCTATCTGAGAGCTTCTTAAACACTAACTGAGTTACGGCTGCATGTCTGAGTGGGTTTTTGTGTAAAAAGTAGGTTGCTTGTTAGATGTCTGCAGTTGTTGAGTTTTGAAGCCTCAGCATGGACCAGGGTATCCCACCGTGGATGATATTTCTGTTCAAACGCTTCACATGGGAAATTAGTACAAAACAATCTGCTTGGCCATCTGGAATGTTTCAGTGTGCTTATTTGTTTGTGAAACTGCGCATCTGTGTGCGTGTATGCAAATATGCACAAGCAGATTGGCATTTGCTTCAAACACCTGAGGGCAGTAATTTACCCCCCAGCTAAATTCAGCATAAGCAGAGTGATCGTTCCTGTTTTAAACAGTGACACAAGAACATGTGTTTGCTTGGGATTTTCAGTCCCTCCTACCAGAGCTGTGACGAGTGAAACTACAAGGCTAGAAGAAGCGGAAAAACCGAAATGTCTTGTGACTCTTATTGTTCACATTTCTTAGCATTATTCTTCCAGTAGAGCCAGTCGATGAAACAATTAGTCAATCAACAAAAAGTGTATTGGAAATAATTTTGATAATTGGTCAAGCAAAAATGTATCACCTTCTAAAATGTCAAGATTTGCTGCTTTTCTTTGTTTTCTATGATAAAAAAAACTGAATACCTTTGATTTCTGGACTGTTTTTCAGACATTCAAGCAAACACGTGAATTTTCCAACTCAGGCTCTGGGAAATTGTGATTACCATTTTCACAATTTTTTGATATTTTATGAACCAAACAAATAGTAAACTAATTGATAACTGAATAATCATTAGATTAACTGATATTGTCCCTACATTTTACCTCTCAACTCATGTATGTTCTTTGTAATCTTATCACACCCCTGTGGTTTATTTCTGTATTAGGATCATCTTAGGTCAGTATCACACAATGGTGCAAATGTCAAAACTGACCACATGACTTTATTCTGGACTCTGAATAATGTGTTCACATGTCCATGATAACCCAGACTGCTCTCACACTGCACTGCTGTGATCCTCATTAGTTGCTGGCCTGAAGCTTCCCAGAGTGTTTCAACAGTGTTTTGGTCACACCCTTTGGCCAAAACCCAAACACTGTCATACAAGTGTCTTTTCAAAAGGTCCTTAAAGCCGGGTCATGGACAGGGAAATTACCTGGAAAACCAGCCGGTTCGGTTTATTGTCAAGCAATTCTTTACCGCCCTAAAACTATCTTCATTATATAAAGGAAACTGGATTTACATAGTTGGAACAAAGTGATTTTAGCAAGTCAGCCCTTCCAGTATGAGCTTTGTTTACTCCAGGTTAAATTTGCAGGAGTTCCACTGTAGTGAAAATCCAATTTCAGAAACATAACCCTTTTTTGTGCGTGTGTGTATGTGTGTGTGTCCCATATGTATGCTTATATGTGCAGCTACATTTTGTTTTGTGTATGCGCTCTCCCCGGTCTTGACTCCACAAATTTGCCGCCTTCATTGTTGCACAGAGAGAACAGAATGAGAAGCCTTAGCCCTCATGGACACAGGGCACATATATTTTTAATCTGCTCAATTTTACATACTGTTTAAATGGGTCTTGCATTTTTAATAACTCGCTCTCTCCCACTGACACGGCAACCATTATCCTGGCATTGCTATTGTGCTGCTTGTATTGGGTGGTTGATGCTTGTTGCCAGCCTCATTTCACTTAATTTCCTTTCTTTGTGATGGTAAAAGCAAGATTTTAAGTAAAACTGAACTGATAATAGAGGCTTGCTGTCAGCCATGCCCTACCCTCTGAGCATTAGAGTGTAGTTTTATAGCTACTGACACTGTGCAAGCAGGAAAAGCATTAAAGATGCAAAAGGGCTGAACCTCGGTGGTCACTGATCAGTGCTACTTTATAGTGGAATTAAAATGAAAAATGGAGGCCCTGCAAAGTGTTTGTGCCAAGATAATGATGCATATAATAATAATGAAGGAAAAGAAACACATCTAGACAGATCCCTGCTTCACTCAAAAGTGCATAAACAAACTTATTTCCTTTGCAGAAAAACCACAATGAATTTTACATGTCACTATTACCATAATTTCATGTAAGCTATTCACATGACCTGTACATGACTTCACATTATTTGACATGTGACTGGCTCATCTCACAAGATACTTGTAATGCAGGTCGTAGACTAGATTTGAAAGTTCTTGTTGGAGTTCACTGTTGCTTCCCTGTATTTGTGTGCATTACTTCACAGTTCAGGTTCTGCGATATAGTTGAATTGAAAAGCAGCAGGGCTCTGAATCCTGAGGAACAGTTGTTAGAAACTGCAACTGCTCAAGTATTCTGGTGTAACTCCTTTCTGCACCTACTAGCTGAGCCTTTCTCCCAAATAGAGGCAAAAGGAGAATTTCCCCTCTGGTGGGATAAGACAGAAATTAATTACATAAGTACCTTCATTTTACAGATTCTGCCACTTTCATGCATGGGTGCGGAAGGCTTTTGGCATTTGCTGCATGTACACAACCTGTTATACAGCTATTGTATTAGCCTGTTACATTATTTTTTTGGGTATGCTCTTACATAATCCTGAAACAAAATAGTTCCTCAATATTTGTTTCTGATTTCTCTCTCTCTAATGTATATAAACCGCCTGCTTGCATCCTTCACTTTGTATTCTATTTTCTCCAAACCATGTTTCTAATGGTCTTATATTCGGGTCGGCTCTTGTTCTTTTTTTTGGTTTTGATTTAGCAACACATCACACCACTTCCATTAGTATTGCTATGCATGATGAGACTCCATTCTACTCCATTTTGCCCCCCTTGCATGCAAATTGAGGCGTTCGTCTCTACTTGCCTGACTGACATTTGCAGTCATGTGTATGCATCAAGTGACAACTACAGGCTGGAGGCTGAAGTCAATAATTTTTTAACAACTCATTATTATCTTAGTTGTTAAATTTGGGCCCTCTCTACGTGTGCTGTGGTCATATTGGAAATTATTGCTCTGTTAGTAAGATGTGAAGACTTATAGTGGGCTCTGTTGTTTGTGTGTAGGCTTCTAATGAAGGCATTAGATGAAAAGTTCAAGATTATATCAACTTCTCATAAGTCGCAGCAGGATCTTGTTGTTTTCCATCTACTTTTTCCCCTTGCTCTTATAATGAAGCCACTCTACCTCTCCACTTAGCTCCACCTTATTTCCTTTTTTATATTCATCTCTTGTACTGTCATCCCTGATTTATTTTATTCCAGGAACTACATTAAATTCTACCTATAGTAAGTGCTTCTGGATAAGACTATAAGCTAAATACCTAAAGTGAAAATGGTTAACTGTCTCCCCATTTCATCCTCTTTAAACTGACCGCTGTACATGTAAACACAGTGGGCTGTAATGAGGTTATAATGCGTATGCATATTACCTCAAGATTAAATCTACAGCTTCAGATCCTCTGTGGTTTCTAACAATGGAAAAGCTCTCCAAACATTGTCCATGTGGGTGTCTAATGATCTCCTCTCTGGCATCTTGCATCATGTATTTTCTGGGACATTTTTGAGCCAATTTGCCCTATATGCCTACTTATTTTAGCAGTTTTTC
Organism: Scomber scombrus; assembly: GCF_963691925.1. Lineage (NCBI taxonomy): Eukaryota > Metazoa > Chordata > Actinopteri > Scombriformes > Scombridae > Scomber > Scomber scombrus. The sequence goes on from NC_084990.1 coordinate 14,569,707, forward strand.
TCACACAAACCCTCTCGACTTAAATTATGTGAAGCATCTGATACCTGAAAAATTGTTGCCATTAATACTGTAGAAAGTCTTTGCTATATGTGAACTCTGCAGTCTCTCTGCAGTGCTACTTTGCCATTGAGTGGAATATCATTGAGTCAGGTGAGGCTGCAAGGACAAAAGGGACGAGTGTTTGCTAAATATGTTTCCTCACTTCAGCCAGAGGCTAGAAAGACTGCAAAGTGACATCTTTCACGCTCTCTGTAGCATCAACAAACACTTCTTCTACCAAAGCAGAAGCTGACCCAATGCCTGAGGCTGAGGTCACGGTGGTTTTTAAGTTTATCCCATCACTTGATTTAACTGGACCCTCAAAGGGCTGCAGCTGGCATGCAGACCTAAAGTGTACAGTATCACAGTTAAAAATTCAAATTAGGCCCTATTATGTTGACAGTGCAGCTGGCCACCAGGCTTATTCTTTCTTTTGATAATAATAATGGAGAACATGACTTTGTTCATGGATCATAAACTAGTATTTAACATACTATTTTTAGAATTTGACCACCCTACTAAGAATCCTTATTCATGAGTCTGATTAGCTGACACAATCAAACAAATTGTGTCAGCTGATCAGACACAATTTGTTTGTGTGAGTGTGTTTTTTATTGACACCACTAGCACCCGTGATTAAATTATTATGCAAACATTGTCATATAGTGTATAAATGCTGGATATTCCATCTGTGTGGATGTCCTCTACCCTCTTGACTGGAGGTCTGCTCTGTCTCGCCTCAGGCATGTGGTGCGACCTCACGCTCCCTGCACGGCAACATGTCACCGATGCTGTGAAATGTCACTTTGCCATTGCTCACAGAGGCAGCAAGTGGCTGCGGGGCCTTATCCAAGGTGGTGGGAAACAAATGGAACAAGATTCACAATTAAAGGTCAGACTAAGAGGTTCATAAATAATGTCCAGAACAGCTGTATTCGTTTTAAATATGAGGAGAGTATATCCATTCTGTATATAATGTTGATGAATAGTTTCAAAGTATTTCTATAAGTCACATTCAAAAATTATATTTTTGATGGCAGTAGCCTACGGGCAATTGTTATCAACATCAAAAATACCAGCTCAAACCAAACATTAAAAAAAAAAGATATATGCTTTGTCACACTGTCATTTCAATAAAGAAAATATGGCAATTTATTTCCCTTCCAACACAACATATACTGTGTTAAAGCTGGCTGCCTTTCAAGCGCAATCACTCCAATGGTCCCCTCGAGTGTAAAGGAGGAGGGGTCAGGAAGGGAGATAGAAAACACTGCCAGCTACAGCTTTGTATTATATTATGAGCTCATAAGGACAGAAGACTTTACAACCATAATTCTACTGCACCATATAAATAGGTAATTTTAAAGGTTTCGCTGTGGTTGTAACTAGTCTGATGAGGAAGCCTAAGTTCTAATTTAATCTTTTTACTGCTTTCCTTGGTTCACAGCTTCTCTTCTTTTAAGAGAATTACAGTTCTCTTAAATGTTTGCAATAAAATAAAATAAAGTTGTCTTTCCTATTACAGCTGTTAAGGATACACTGTAACTGTTCAAGGTTGGACAGTTGTTATTTTAGTTGTTGCACAATGACCATAGCGGCCAATACGGCCATTCATTATACAAATCCTCCTAAATGTTAAACACTTACACTTTCTTCAGTAGCAGTTATATTTTAAAGCAAGGCTATGTAACTTTAGCTTGACGCTAACAGCCACAGTGGCCACAAGTGACAATTACGGGATAAAAGTAAATGCTGTACTGTTTGACAATTAATGCCCGAGTAGCATAAAAAGACAACAGTCAGCAAACAGACTCTGTAATGTCAGTTACATAGAAATGTCTATCTTCAGTTTGCTAACATTAGCATACATTAGCCACCCTAACCCTACTTGCCCTAGCAGACAAAGAAAGGCTGTAGCAGCAAAATTCCTGAGTGTATTGAATTTAGCAAAAGTGTGTTTTATTACTTTTGAACTCAAGTTTTCCATTTGTAAGAGGAAAAGGTGGTTGCTTTTCTTTTAAAAGTTAAAAATACATAGTTTCACTTGAAAGGTTGTTATGAAAGACCTTTTTTTTCAAACTTTATCAAGGTCACAAAGAAAAGGTGTGGCCATTTTTTGATTCACACTTCAACTTCCTTAGAATGACAATCATGCAGGTGCTGTACAACTGATTTATCTCATACACTAAGTGCCTCAGGAATGTGTTTACTCATCAGAGAGCCGAGGGACTCATCAGCACAAAGTGGACAAACATTTCCTGGTCCAGCGTTGTTTAGTGTGAGCTCAGAGCAGTTACAAGTGAATCAGCCTCTAACAAAGGATTCATTACTAACCTGTTATGCTTGTTAATAAATCAATTTTCTTTTTGTCTTTATCTGAAAAGACAGCTGTTACCTTTATATGCTATCTTAACTTTTTTTAATACCATATTATGCGCTACTTACCAATTAATTAATTTATAAAAATGTCTCATTTTATGTTGAGTTGTTACACACAGCAATATTTATGATTTTAAATTGTTGGGTTTTTTAAAAAAAATTTAAGCAAAGGTGCTGTGTGAAGTTACGCTTTCTATGATATTGATTCAGTTTGGAAACTTTTCTTTAAGTGAAATGTTATCTCCCTCAACAGTAGGAAGCTTTTTCAAAGAGAAATGTTCTTCCTCAGACAAAATGTTCAGTGCTGGAAACTACTTTGCTCCCT